>NC_090029.1:36894743-37268755 GCF_037176765.1 Anolis sagrei
CGGCCCTGATTTTATTGCGCAATAGTGTAATGTTTTGTTGTGTTATTGCTTATGTTTTTAATTTGCTTTGCATCGTATTGTTATTGTTTGTTGTTGTTGTGTTGAGGCCTCGGCCTTTGTAAGCCGCATCGAGACCTTCGGGAGATGCTAGCGGGGTACAAATAAACTTTAATAATAATAATAATAATAATAAAAGAGTCTCTCATTTGGTATCAGCCATGGCTTGAGGTTCCGCCTTCATCACAAGTATGTTTGGTGGAGACGAGAGACAAAGCCTTCTCGGTGGTGGCTCCTGGGCTGTTTAACGCCCTCCCTATAGATATTAGATCAGCTACCTCTCTTTTAACATTCCAGAAAAAAAGTCAAGACGTGGCTTTTTGAACAAGCGTTTGCAAATGGAGAGTAACTGACATAGGAAAATGGAACAACTAGACAATGAGTCCGGACAATGTTTTTAACAAGGAGACACTATGAATTTATATTTTGTTGATTTGTTTAGTTTTTAATTATATGTTATGTTTATAATTGTATTTATGACATTGTAAGCATTGAATTTTGCCCTGTTAACTGCCTTGAGTTGCCTACGGGCTGAGAAAGGCGGCATACAAATAAAACAAATAAATAAATAAATTATCTTCCAAATCAGTCCAAGTTGTAGTCCATCAAATCTCATCTTTGCCAATAAAATTTGTCTGTTCTACAAAGGAATTCACCCTCCATTTGTGCCTCTTTGAATTCTGCAGCACTGCTGGTCACAGCCGACCCCCACTTAGAGCACTCCAGGAACAGGACTTCCTAGTTCTCGGTGTCTATGCCACAGTTTTTGAGGTTGGCTTTAAGCTCATCTTTAAATCTCTTTTTCTGTCCACCCAGAGGCAGCCCTAGGTCATTTTCAACAGTAAGCAAACAGTATTTTGGCACCCCCCCCCCCAAACCAATCACTGATACATATTTTCTGTTCATCATGGAAGTTCTGTGTGCCATATTTGGTTCGGTTCCATCATTGGTGGAGTTCAGGATGCTCTTTATTTATTATTATTTATTTCATCTACTTATACCCCGCCCTTCTCACCCCGGGGGGGACTCAGGGCGGCTTACAAAGGAGGCACAATTAGATGCCCAAATCACACAACAAAGAATACAAAATATAACAGTTCAACAATTAAAATGAAACATCAATACCTATTAAAATCATAAAACTATGATTGTAGGTGAACTATACATCCCAGTAACTACAACTCGAATATGTCAAGGTCTATTTCCCCCCAAGAGCGCCCCTGGGCAAAATGAACTATACTGCAAAGGCTTACTTTGCGTAATGGTTGAGCCGCCCCTGTGTCCACCAACATTCCGTTTCCCTTAAATACCATGACCATAATAAAACCTGCTTAGTCTGTACACAGCTTGTTTCACTAAGAAACCGAAGCATGATAAGTATCGGCCAATAGCCACCCAATCTTGTGGCAGAGATCCGTTTCCTCCGTGAGTGGTCAGTTCTGAACGTCTGTAGTGTTGACTCTAGATGAGGCTTAGGGGGAAAAAATGACTGAACAAAATGGCAAATCTGTCAGCTTGAGTTTACAGGGAAGGAGGGGCCTGGAGCAGTTAAGACGTCTTCCTGGCGAGTAAAAACACCTGTCACATCTGTTGGGAGCCGTGCTAATTACACAGCAACTTTATTATGTCCCGCTTGGAAGAACAAACAATACTTGAAGCCTGGAAAAATGAGCGGGATATTTTTCTTTCTTTCTTTCGTTGGTTCGTTCTTAACAATAGATTAATGCTCTGGTATGTGCTGGGTGCGCTCAGAAGCACCGGGAAACTCAAATGACTTGAAGCCTCTCCTCTTTTGTTACTTGTGTTCCATAATAAAGTAATTGTGCAATTAGAAAGAGATTAGGCGGCAGAAGAGAGATCTCCCCCCTTTCCTTGGTGTAGGTAAACGGATGCTTTTGAAGTGTGAATGCAGCCGCTCTCCCTCCTCTTGCCTTGACCTCCTCTTCGCCCCTGGCAGATTCAGCAAACAGAAGAGAAACTTCTCCAGGCGTTTAGATTTTGCTTCCCTCGGTTGTGTGAATAAATTGAGTTTCTTTGATCAGGGCGGCTGAGAAGTATGTCAGCTTTTTTCTTCTTCTTCTTCCATTCGAGCTCAGGGACACATTCCCAGGCAACCTAGTTTGCCTTGCTGCGTTACCTGCTGGTTATGCCGGAATACACCTTGCCAGGTGTAGCAAAAAGCTAGGATCAAGCAGATGTGATGGCGAGGAGAATGTGTGTTCTTCTGCACATGCCTGCTTTGTGCAAATATGAAGCTGAGGGTTTGGGTTACTTTTTATTAGTAAGAGAAGCATCCCAATGCTCACACCCCAGCTCACACTGTCAGCCAGTGCTACCTTGAGAATTTCTAGATTACCTCTACATTGGACTATTGCAATGCGCTCTATATGGGAATGCCCTTGAAGACAGTCCAGAAACTTCAATTGGTCCAACGAGTGACAGCCAGACTACTAACTGGTGCAAATTACAGGGACCGGTCTACCCCCTGTTTAAGGAGCTCCATTGGCTGCTGTTTATTTTCCGGTCCCAATTCAAGGTGCAGGTTCTTACCTACAAAGCCCTGAATGGTTTGGGGCCCACCGACCTTCATAGAATCATAGAATCATAGAATCAAAGAGTTGGAAGAGACCTCATGGGCCATCCAGTCCAACCCCCTGCCAAGAAGCAGGAATATTGCATTCAAATCACCCCTGACAGATGGCCATCCAGCCTCTGCTTAAAAGCTTCCAAAGAAGGAGGCTCCACCACACTCCGGGGCAGAGAGTTCCACTGCTGAACGGCTCTCACAGTCAGGAAGTTCTTCCTAATGTTCAGATGGAATCTCCTCTCTTGTAGTTTGAAGCCATTGTTCCACGTCCTAGTCTCCAAGGAAGCAGAAAACAAGCTTGCTCCCTCCTCCCTGTGGCTTCCTCTCACATATTTATACATGGCTCACATATTTATACATGGCTTCGTGACCACATTTCCTTTTACAAACCTACACGATCCCTTTGATCCTCCAGAGAGGTCTTTCTCTCCATCCCGCCCCCATTGCAAGTGTGACTTGTGGGGATGAGGGATAGGGCCTTCTCCATGGTGGCCCCTTGCTGTTGCAACCCAGAGCAGGAAATGAGACCCTAAGATAACAAGCCACCACACTTGACTGTGGGAAAAACAATCCCTTTTTATTGATGAAAAATGGTTACAAAATAGAGGAAAATGCAAAGTCAAAAAGCCACAGTAAAAATCAGCACTCAGAAATATCCATGAACTAGATCAAAAACCAAAAGCAACACTGTAAAATCCTGGAACCTGTTAGCAATCCACTAACCGTACTTGGAGCACTAGAAGTCTCTTGGGATGAAGGCCACGGGAAATGGGAGATCTGCCAAGGTAATGCCTCAGTCTAAAACGATGCCTGATCTAAAGAGTCAACCCGGCGAGAGGAACTTAAAGCCGAGGAAACTATTTCGTGACATGCCTCCAGACTTTGAAGCCCTTGTTTCTTTTTCTTTTAATCTGCTTGACCTTCGCAGACTCTGCGATTCACTCCTGTTTCTCCAAATCTTCTACCCTCTTCTACCCTCATTAAGGATCCCAGCTGTTAGCCTCACTGGAGAGCTATCACCGCTTGACCCTGAAACATTCTCAGGAGATTGTGTACTTTCACTTTCCAACCCTTCCAAGCCAGCAGGAGTTTCTTCTACACTGACCTCAGAATCAACATTTTCATTAGCATCAGGAGCATCAGAAAATACATTTTCAGTAGCATCAGGAAATACAATCAGAGAAGCAGGTTCAGGTTCCCACCCAAACCCTGCATAAAATGTCCTTGGAAGCATTTTATTCTATCTTCTAGTGCAATTAAACCTTATTTTCGTCCCTCTGATCCTCTTCTAGATACACTACATGGCCTGCTTACCCAGTGTTTGAAACTTTTAATCTTTACAACTTGCCCTGCCCACTGTGATTACTGTGATTTTATAGTGTTCAGTGTATTCTCATATATATATATATATATATATATATATATATATATAATTTTATTTTATTTTTATTTTCATTATATTTTACTGTATGTATTTATGTTGTATATTTGCTTTGCTGTGCTGTTGGGCTTGGCCTCATGTAAGCCGGCCCCGAGTCCCCTTGGGGAGATAGTGGCGGGGTATAAATAAGGTATTATTATTATTATTATTATTATTAGGAATTTCCATTTCAGCAGAGTGCTGAATCTATTTATTTATTTATTTATTTGGGGTTCTTTTACCCCGCCCTTCTCACCCCGAAGGGGACTCAGGGCGGCTTACAGAAACAAGGCACAATTTGATGCCTGATATCAGCCAACAAGACAACACTTTGAATCAAGAAACAGCTTTTAATATCTACAGAGATACTCGCAGGAACACCTCAGCAAGCAAGAGTCCAAAAGTGGCAGGTGAAAACACGGAACCTCAATCCATGGCTGATACGAGATGAGAAACTCCATCCTGGGCACACAGAAGGCTGGGCAACTTGGAATCTATGCCCATTTTTAGTCTGAACTTTAGACTTCCATTTTCTCTGCTATTTCATTCCATAGGAGAAAGGAATACAAAGACATATATTTACTAATTTATCATGTCAGTATCAAATAATATATTTTTAAGACAAACAAAATTAGGCTAAATGTCCTTTGATCAGAAGCTGGCCACTCGGAGTGCCTCTGGTGTCGCTGTAAAAACGTCTTCCATTGTGCATGTGGCAGGGCTCAGGCCACATTGTAGTAAGTAGTCTGTGGTTTGCTCTACTCCGCACTCGCATGTCGTGGACTCCACTTTGTAGCCCTGTTTCTCAAGATTGGCTCCGCATCTCGTGGTGCCAGAGCATACTCTGTTCAGCACCTTCCAAGTTGCCCAGCCTTCTGTGTGCCCAGGATGGAGTTTCTCATCTCGTATCAGCCATGGATTGAGGTTCTGTGTTTTTGCCTGCCACTTTTGGACTCTTGCTTGCTGAGATGTTCCTGCGAGTAGATATTAGAAGCTGTTTCTTGATTCAAAGTGTTGTCTTGTTGGCTGATATCAGGAAAGAGGATGGGCCAGAGATGCCAATGCCTTGGTCCTTTCATTCTGGTGGATGTCAGATGGTGCAATACCAGATAAACAGTATAATTTTTCCAGTGATGTAGGATACAGCCATCCTGTGATAATGCGGCATGTCTCATTAAGAGCCACATCCACTGTTTTAGCGTGGTGAGATGTATTCCACACTGGGCATGCATATTCAGCAGCAGAGGAACAAAGTGCAAGGGCAGATGTCATCACTGTATCTGGTTGTGATCCTCAAGTTGTGCAAGCCAGCTTTCGTATGACTGGTGACATACACAAGCTGACTGTGGCGGACATGAGGGAAGCCTCACCGCAGGATCGTAACATCTGGGCAGGCATGTAGCATGATCTGATCACCACGCTCAATATATCCCATATGCATGGGGGTATTGGGGTAACGATACAAAAGGTTTGCTAGGGTAGACCCTCTTTCACTCAGACTCAGCCCCCCCTCAAATAAAACTCAGCCCCCCTCCCCAATCAAAATCCTGGCTACGGGCCTGCATCCGGGCATCCCCTAGGCAACACCTTTGTAGACAGCTAATTCTCTCACACCAGAATCGACTTGCAGTATGCAACCAAACAAACAGACATTAAGGACATGTCTCTGTTTTCCAAAGAGTATATGATTTGGATGGACCACAGAATAAACCAGTGTGACTTAGTGCTTTGAGGGTTCGACTTTGACTCTGGAGATCAGAAAACCTACTGGATGACCTTAGTCACGTCACACTCTCTTAGCCCCAGAGGCAAAATTACCTCCATGCAAATCTTGCCAAAGAAACACTGATACGTTCATTTAAGATTACCCATAAGTTGGGAATGACTAGAAGGCATACAACAACATCAACAGAAGGTGCCTTCCAATTATACTGAAATATTCCTATTCCAGTTATACAAGAATTTAAGCTATTTTAGATATCACATCCTCTTCCAGTACATCATGCCTGTCTGTCATGTTTTCTCATAATAATCACCACTAGACTTTTGAGAAGGAAAATGTGATGTAAGTACATCTTTCAGGATTGTTGTATAGTTCAAATGTGGGCATGGGTGCCAGGCTATGCCAAGTTAAGAGGAATTCTCATTGCAATTTCAGAACTCTTAAGGCATCACAGCCTAGCGAAGTATCAGCTGTGGTAAGCTGACTCTCCTGCTAGGTTTTGCCCTTGACAGCACCGTGACAAAGCGAGGGAAGGAGATGGGAACTGTTTAGGCTATTTATTCCTCCAACTCCCCTCAGAGTCAAGATATATATGTGCATTGACCTAAGTTCTTGGAAGAAACACATAGACACAAATGTGAGGGAGAGATTATATATTTGGATCAGAGCTGGAGTTTTACTTCCATCTGAAATGCTGCACTGAGACATAAACGCGGAAAGGAGATTATTTGGGGAGATATCCAATGAGAATTCAATGTGAGTGGTTAGACCAGTGCTTCTCAACCTTCCTAATGCGCTGACCCCTTAATACCGCTCCTCATGTTGTGGTGACCCCCAACCATCACATTGCTAGTTCATAGCTAATGTTATGAATCGTCATGAAAATATCTGATATGCAGGATGTATTTTCATTCACTGGACCAAACTAGGCACAAATACTCAATACGCCCAAATTTGAATACTGGTGGGGTTGGGGAAGGGAATGATTTTGTCATTTGAGAGTTGTAGTTGCTGGGATTTATAGTTCACCTACAATCAAAGAGCATTCTGAACTCCACCAATGATGGAATTGAACCAAACTTGGCACAAAGAACTCCCGTGACCAACAGAAAGTACTGGAAGGATTTCGTGGGCATTGACCTTGAGTTTTGGAGTTGTAGTTCACCTACCTCCAGAGAGCACTGTGGCCTGAAACAATGATGGATATGGACCAAACTTGGCACGAATACTCAGTATGCCCAGATTTGAGCACAGATGGAATTTGGGGAAAATAGAACTTGACATTTGGGAGTTGTAGTTGCTGGAATTTATAGTTCACCTACAATCAAAGAGCATTCTGGAATTCCAATGATGGAATTGAACCAAACGTGGCACACAGAAATCCCGTGACCAACAGAAAGTACTGGAAGGACTTCGTGGGCATTGACCTTGAGTTTTGGAGTTGTAGTTCACCTACGTCCAGAGAGCACTGTGGCCTAAATCAATGATGGATATGGACCAAACTTGGCATGGATACTCAAATGTGAATACTGCTGAAGTTTGGGGAAAATACACTTGACATTTGGGAGTTGTAGTTGCTAGGATTTATAGTTCACTTACAATCAAAGAGCATTCTGAACCCCACCAATGATAGAATTGGGCCAGTTCCCCCACAGAACCCCCACGAACAACAGAAAATATTGTGTTTTCTGATGTTCTTTGGTGACCCATCTGACACCCCCTTGCGACCCCCCCCCCAGGGGTCTTGACCCCCAATTTGAGAAACACTGGGTTAGACTGATGGGTAAACAATAAAGGCTATGGATTGATAGGTTTATGCATGCTGGGGAGAAAAGCAGTATTTTCCTAATGAGTACAGTGTGGTTATAGAAAGTGAGTGTCTGTCCGTGCAATTGGAGTCTGGTTTATTTGGAGTAGCTGTGGAAGAATATTCTGAATTGTAACTAAATTGTTTTGCTGGTGTAGATAATGTTGTTGACCCCTGGACATTTGTATCAGACTGTGCACTTGTTCAGTCAACAGAACTAACCAAGATTTGGTCCAAATAATAGTCAACAAAATTTGCATCCATGACTAATTTGCTATAGGTTGTTGTAGATTTTTTCAGACTGTATGGCCATGGTCTAGAGGCATTCTCTCCTGACGTTTCACCTGCATCTATGGCAAGCATCCTCAGAGGTAGTGAGGTCTGTTGGAACTAGGAAAAAGGTTTCTATATCTGTGGAATGACCAGGGTGGGACAAAGGACTCTTGTCTGCTGGAGCTGGGTGTGAATGTTTCAACTGACCACCTTGATTAGAATTTGATGGCCTGACAGTGCCTGGAGCAACTTTTTGTTGAGAGGTGATTAGAGGTCCTTGTTTGTTTCCTCTCTGTTGCTGTGCTGTTGTAATTTTAGAGTTTTTTTTAATACTGGTAGCCAGATTTTGTTCATTTTCATGGTTTCCTCTTTTCTGTTGAAATTGTCCACCTGCTTCTTGTGGATTTCAATGGCTTCTCTGTGTAGTCTGACATGGTGGTTGTGAGAGTGGTCCAGCATTTCTGTGTTCTGAAATAATCTGCTGTGTCCAGGTTGGTTCATGAGGTGCTCTGCTGTGGCTGACTTCTCTGGTTGAAGTAGTCTGCCGTGCCTTTCCTGTTCCTTGATTCTTGTTTGGGCAATGCTGCGTTTGGTGGTCCAGGCACAGTCAGCCCACTATATGCTAATCAAGGTGGTCACTTGAAACATTCCCACCTAGCTCCAGCAGACAAGAGTCCTTTCTCCCACCCTGGTCATTCCACAGGTATATAAACCCCATTTTCCTAGTTCCAATGGACCTCACAACCTCTGAGGATGCTTGCCATAGATGCAGGCGAAACGTCAGGAGAGAATGCCTCTAGACCATGGCCATACAGCCCGAAAAAACCTACAACAACCCAGTGATTCCGGCCATGGAGGCTTGTGGCATGTGGTGGAGAGCGACTAAAATGATAAAAGGTCTGGAGAACAAGCCCTATGAGGAGCGGCTTAAGGAGCTGGGCATGTTTAGCCTGAAGAAGAGAAGGCTGAGAGGGGATATGATAGCCATGTATAAATATGTGAGAGGAAGCCACAGGGAGGAGGAGGGAGTAAGCTTCCTTTCCGCTTCCCTGGAGACTAGGAGGCAATGGAACAATGGCTTCAAACTACAAGAGAGGAGATTCCATCTGAACATGAGGAAGAACTTCCTGACTGTGAGAGCCGTTCAGCAGTGGAACTCTCTGCCTTGGAGTGTGGTGGAGGCTCCTTCTTTGGAAGCTTTTAAACAGAGGCTGGATGGCCATCTGTCAAGGGTGCTTTGAATGCAATATTCCTGCTTCTTGGCAGAATGGGGTTGGACTGGATGATGGCCCATGAGGTCTCTTCCAACTCTAGGATTCTAGGATTCTATGATTCTATGAAAGCCTTCAACAATAATTTGCTATAGTCTAGTTGTATTGTCTAAAATTCTGGCCAGTTGTGCTTCATCTCACATTAACTGTAACCATTTTTCTATCCCATTTATAAGGATTATGAAATGTTGGCCAAGTTCTTATTAAAAAAAATAATAAGCCAAACAGAATATTCAGCAGTCTGCGGTGACCAAAATCAATAAGTAGATGTATTTCCAGGATGGAGAGGTCATGTGTCTACTCTCCATGTCGCTGTTAAGGATAAGGAGCCTTTTAGAGACGGGAGGTGGCAAACTAAATTCAACATAACCTACTTTGCAGAATACACAGGACTGAAACTGGGACATTGAAGATCTACGTGCTCTGAGCTCTTTGCTTCATCCAAAAAATATTAACTCTCTGACTATTTCCATCAAAAGTTTCAGAATTTAGCAAACACTGAAACATCTCATCAAAAGTAAAAGCAGACAAAAATTACCCCCCATCCCTAGTTTAAAATAACTGCCTTTGTGACTCAGAGCAATCACATTATAAATTCAAAAGGCCAAATGCATGGTCCAGAATGCATAACACATGAACAAATAAATACATGGTAAGCCACTCTTGCGTCATGTGATGAGTTGTGGAAAATTCAAACATTTCTTCCATCATAAGTATCCTTCCAGATTGTCCTAAATACAAAATATTCCTGATGTAGATGGACAGCTAATCAGTGGAGGTCCGCGAGGTACGGTCGCAGTTGGCGCACGAGTCTCAATTGTGCAAAAGCCCTCCCGGACACCGCCGACGCCTGAGCCTCAAGCGTAAGCGATGAATCCAGGAGGACCCCCAAACTGTGGCTTCAGGGGGAGTGTAACCCCGTCCAGCATAGGTTGCCACCCTAAACCCCGGTCAGTTTTACGATTGACCAGGAGGACCTCTGTCTTGGGCTGATCTGGCCGGGGTGGTCCATGTCTTGGTCACCTCTGGATTGGACTACTGCAATGCGCTCTACGTGGGGCTGCCCTTGAAAACGGTTCAGAAGTTCCAACTGGTCCAATGGGCAGCGGCCAGGATGTTAACTGGCGCTCCTTACAAAGAGAGATCCTCAACCCTCCTGTTCAAGGAGCTCCACTAGCTGCCGTTTATTTTCCGAGCCCAATTCAAGGTGCAGGTGCTTACCTACAAAGCCCTGAACCGTTTGGGACCTGCCTACCTGCGTGACCGCATCTCCATCTACGAACCCATGCATTCACTTCGGTCATCTGGAGAGGCCCTGCTCGTGATCCCGCCTGCGTTGCAAGCGCGTTTGGTGGGGACACGAGACAGGGCCTTTTCTGTGGTGGCCCCCCGACTCTGGAACACCCTCCCCAAAGATCTTAGACAGTCCCTTACACTGGCAGTCTTTAGAAAGAACTTGAAGACCTGGCTGTTCCGATGTGCCTTCCCAGATTAGGAAATCTCCAATACCAGAAGCACTTTAGTAGAACTAAGATTGCCGCACACTGCGCACTGCACTTGCCCTATAATGCCTTACATACCACCTGTCACATCAGCACTTTTAATCTTGTACCCATTACTCTGGCCTGGCCCAGTTCTATTGTGTCTTAGCGTATTGTTTATTGCTTGTTGTTTATATTGCTTTAATTGTTTTTTAATTTGCCTTAGGTTTTTTATTGTTATGTTGTGTTTTGAGGCCTTGGCCTTTGTAAGTCACATCGAGTCCTTCGGGAGATGCTAGCGGGGTACAAATAAAGTTTAATAATAATAATAATAATAATAATAATAAAGTGGAGACCTTGTTGTTTTCATCATGGACAACAAGTTAAACATGAGCCAACAATGTGATGTGGCAGCTAAAAAGGCCAATGGGATTTTGGCCTGCATCACTAGGAGCCTAGTGTCTAGATCAGTGTTTCTCAACCTTCCTCATGCCACGACCCCTTAATACAGTTCCTCATGTTGTGATGATCCCCAACCTTAAAATTAGTTTTTGTTGCTACTTCATAACTAATTCTGCTACTGCTATGAATCATAATGCAAATATCTGATAGGAGGACTATAAGTATTTTCATTCACTGGACCAAATTTGGCACAAATACCCAATACACCCAAATTTTAATACTGATGGAGTTGGGGTAGGGGGGTGGGGTGTTGGCATTTGGGAGTTGTAGTTACTGGGATTTATAGTTCACTTATGATCAAAGAGCATTCTGAACTCCACCAATGATGGAAATGAACCAAACATGGCACACAGAACTCCCATGATTAACAGAAAATACTGGAAGGGTTTGGAGGACATTGACCTTAAGTTTTGGAGTTGTAGTTCACCTACACCCAGAGAGCAATGTGGATTCAAACCATGATGGATCTGGATCAAACTTGGCACAAATACTCAATATGCCCAAATGTGAACACTGGTGGAGTTTGGGGAAAATAGACTTTGGCATTTGGGAGTTTTAGTTGCTGGGATTTATAGTTCACCTACTCTCAAAGAGCATTCTGAACCCCACCAATGATAGAGTTGGGCCAAACTTCTCACACAGAACCCCATGACCAACAGAAAATACTGTGTTCATGATGGTCTTTGGTGACCCTTCTGACACCCTCTCGTGACCCCCCCAGGGGTCCCGACCCCCAGGTTGAGAAACGCTGGTCTTCTACCCTTCTTTTCTGCTTTGGTCAGACCACACTTGGAATCACATTGTGTCCAATTCTGGGCACTGCAATTTAAGAGATGTTGACTCTAAACTGGAATGTGTCCAGAGGAGGGTGACTCAAATGATCAAGGGTCTGGAGAACAAGCCGTGTGAGGAGTGGCTTAAAGAGCTGGGCATGTTTAGCCTGCAGAAGAGAAGGCTGTGAGGAGACATGATGAGAGCCATGTATAATTATGTGAGGGGAAGCCATAGAGAGAAGGGAGCAGGCTTGTTTTCTGATGCTGTGGAGACTAGGATGAAGAACAATGGCTTTAAACCAGGGGTCCTCAAACTAAGATTGGGGCCAAATACAGTCCTCCAAGGTCATTTATCCAGCCCTCACTCAGGGTTAGCCTAAGTCTAAAATGACTTGAAAGCACTCAAGAACAACAACAACAACAACCCTATCGAATCAGCCAAAAGCAGGCTCACACTTCCCATTGCAATATGAATAAGTTTATCTTTGTTTAAATTGTTCTTCATTTTAATTATTGTATTATTTTAAGTGGGTTTTTTTTTTGCACTACAAATAAGATATGTGCAGTGTGCATAAGAATTCATTCATGTTTTTTTCAAAGTATAATCCGGCCCTCCAACTGTTTGAGGGACTGTGATCTGGCCCTCTGTTTAAAAAGTTTGAGAATCCCTGCTTTAAACTACAGAAAAGGAGATTCCACCTAAACATGAGGAAGAACTTCCTGATTGTAAGAATAGCTGTTCAGCAGTGGAACTCTCTGCCCTGGAGTGTGTTGGAGGCTCCTCCTTTGGAGGCTTTTAAACAGAGGCTGGATGGCCATCTGCCAGGGTTGCTTTGAATGCAATTTTCCTATTTCTTGACAGGGGGTTGAAATGGATGGTCCATGAGATGTTTCCAAGATTCTATGATTCATCCATGCCTCTCTCTTTTTCTAGGTCCAGTGGCTGTGATCAGCGGAGAAGAAGATTCGGCTAGTCCTCTCCATCATATCAACCATGGTATCACTACACCTTCATCGTTGGACGCTGGTCCAGATACGGTTGTGATAGGCATGACCCGCATTCCTGTCATCGAAAACCCACAGTACTTCCGACAAGGACACAATTGCCACAAACCAGACACGTGTAAGTGTGTATTTTTCTTTGTTTTGTGACTCTCAATGAGCTAAGGTGAAGATAAGAGGAGCAAAGATGCCAACCATCAGGAAGAAACAAATCAAAGTGGAGGAGGAGGTTAGGGAGTCTTGTATAATGTAAATATGAGAATCAGAACATGCCTTTGAAAGGTGACATATCAACCACCTAATTAGCAATTCTTGATATGACACTAAATTTCTAGAAACCTATGTTTCCTGATTTAATATTGTTAGTTCAATGATTTATGGGATTGTGTGGACCTGCTCCAATGAAAGGTCTCCAAAATCAGTTAGTTAAATAAGTAAAAAATGTGTCCTATCCTCTTGAGCTTGGATTGGGGCTTTCAGATTTATCTGGAAACCAACATTTCAAGGAAGAGGAGTACAACAAAAACCATCTCCTTTCCATAGCTATGAGTATGTCTGGAGATACCAGCAGCAAGAACGGAACCACTGTGGATAATGGGATAAGGAGTGAAATATCGACCTAAGCAGATGGTCAAGTTTCAAGTTTTGTTGACATTGCATAGAAGTGAGATCACAAAAAAGAAACGGACTCCAATCTTATCTAAATCCAAAAAGAGTTGGATTTAGGCCCTAACTAATAATTCACTTCTCACCTTTTGGTTCTTGTGGGGGAATGCCATTGTATCCCTGTCAACAGTCTACTCTTTCCATTAAAATAACCAGCATCATCAAGTGATGACTCACGCTTTCCCGTTAATTAGGAGAACGTAATCCGTAGCCATGCAAGAGCACATAATATTGATCATTACGTATGTCCTTAGCTTTGCGTACTTTCCAGAATGGCTCTAAACCAAACCATATGAAAGGTTCCATCACTTCTTTCTCACTCATCTCATATGCTTCCAACTCATGTGCTTGTCACTTTCTGTGTTTCTTCCTTCTAATCAGGAGTGGGGTGGTGGGGTGGGTGACTATCACCATGCTTGTAGTTCTGTCTGCTGAGAAGTCTACTTAGATTGTGTGGTTTGGAAGGCAAATTTCCTATAGGATTTGTACTGGGAAGAAGTTTCTAAAACTTTTCAGTAAGGCTGACAACCATATTGTGTAACCTTTATGTGTCTGCCCAGAAGTAAGCCCAGTGGAATTATGGCATTTACTGTCAGGTAAGTCTATATTGGGTTGCATACTTGGGTGGTTTATTCAGAAGACATAACGTAGGTGCTGACAAATACAAATATACTGCTTACATTTTGAGATCAAAATTAGCACATCCACAAACATAGATTCTCATGTGTGAATTCCTAACTGACCAAGATGTCTTGGGACAGTTGAGTCAACATTAATCTAGGTCAAGCTGTGCTGAATCCAAGTTCTTTGCATCCAGGGATGATGTATCTAGGACTTGTGAAGGAAAGGTGGCTGCCTCCCCTGAGCGGGAGGATGTTTGGATTTGTTATAAAGTGATTCCTCTTTTGGGTTGCTGTGAGTTTTCCAGACTGTATGGCAATGTTCCAGAAGCATTCTTATCTGATGTTTCACCCACATCTGTAGCAGGAATCCTCAGTGGTCTCTTGGAAACTAGGCAAGTGAGGTTTATTGTTATTTATTTATTATTGATTTACAGGATTTATATCAGCATCGCAGATGGACGATGAAAGCGACAGTTCCCCTGGCAGCCAGAAAAAGTTAAATAGCCTCTGTGTATGTCTGTATATGTTTATATGTCAAAATTGGCATTGAATGTTTGCCATATATGTGTACACTGTAATCCGCCCTGAGTCCCCTGCGGGATGAGAAAGACGGAATATGAGAAAGCTGTAAATAAAATCAATCAATCAATCAATCAATCAATCAATCCACCCTTCTCACCCCGCAGTGGACTCAGGGTGGATTACAATGTACATATACATGGCAAACATTCAATGCGATAGACACACCACATACATAGACAGACACACAGAGGCTATTTAACATCCCAGCTTCATGCTTGAATCCAGCCACCGGGGGAGCGGTTGCTTCACTTGTGACACCGATGGAGTTCTTCCTCATTCTTTTGCATGCTGCTGGAGATTTTTATGGCATCGTAAATTAGTTAAATTAGCCTCCCCACATAAAGTGGTATCTAAATTTACTACTTGACAGATGCAACTGTCTTTCAGGCTGTAAAGGTCGACAGCAAGCTAGACAAATGGTCGGGAGCTTACTATGACCCAGGCTGGCTTCAAACCTTTCAGTCAGTAGTGATTTTAATGCAGCTGACTCCCAACCAGCTGCGCCACAGCGAGGTTTATTTGGGAGAAAAACTCTTGTCTGCTTGCAACATTCACACTTGCCTCAAATAGACAAGAGTTCTTTCTCCCACCCTGGACATTTCATAGATATGTAAACCTCACTTGCCTAGTTTCCAACACACCTCACAACCTCTGAGGATGCCTGGCATAGATGTGGGCAAAACATCAGGAGAGAATGCATCTGGAAAATGGTCATACAGCCCGGAAAACTCACAGCAACCAGTGATTCCGGCTACGAAAGCCTTCAACAACAGATTCCTGTTTTGCTTTCCCTTTTTTGGAAGCTTCTACTAGTTGATCCCAACTGGAAGAGGAGATGCTGGCATATCTCACTGCCCTTTGATCTCCATGATCATCTGACCAAAGTGGTTTATGCCACAATGTAGACAGTTCAGCAAGAAGGACAGTTCAATGTATTGTCAAAGGCTTTAATGGCCGGCATCACTGGGTTGTTGTAGTTTTTTGGGGCTATATGGCCATGTCCTAGAAGCATTCTCTTCTGATGTTTGGTCTGCAACTATGGCAGGCATCCTCAGAGGTTGTGAGGTCAAATAGCACAAGATGCATATACAGTACGTATTTCTATAGTCAGCACATCTTTGAGTTAGGATTGCGTTATGAATTCTTCCCTACCCACCATTAGAAATTACATCATGAAACGGGACATCTGCATCATACTTTGTGATCTATTGGATTTGACCATATGATGAAATCACTTAAGGCACGCAAGGTCAGTTGAAACATAGCAGGGGACATAGTCATGGAGTGTTGAGTGTGTAGTATTACAAGGCACTTTCCCCACCATTCAACGTCATCTAAGATGTTTTTGAAAAGTGAGGTCACATTTCAGTTCAGCCTTGATTAAGGGACCAATGAGAGAGTCTGAATTTTTACATTTGGAGGCTGTTATGGTTCTGGTCTGCAGTTGAAATATGGAATATAACTGAAAATCTTAAAATACAATCTTTTCTTCCAAACCTGTGTGGAATGATAAAATGGTCTATGCTTTCACACTTCCTCAGCATCTCAAAATAGTGTCTACATTGAAAACTATTAGTATGTAAAGACTTCAGTCTTTGGTCCGCCAACTGTTGTGGACTGCAGGTTTCAGAAGCCTTGTCCAGAATGACCAGTGGTCAGTGATTAAGGGAATTATAACCATAAATACCTGGAAGACTGAAGGCTGAGAACCATCACAGGAAGCAGTTTCTATGCCTTACTGTTAAAATTGAATTGCGTCAACTAACCCTTGTACCGCAGTCTACCACATCGTCTACGTTTCCAAACTGAGAATCAACTTTTTCACCCAGCAAAATAATCTTTTTCTGGAATGTGCCTCACAAACCTGGGGAGCGGGAGGGGGGGGGGGGGTATGCATCAAACTGTGGCAGTTTGGAAGTTTACATGTTTTCATGTATAGAGACTGTTGACATATCATCCAGACATACTATATTAGGGAGAAGCTATACATGACATAGTCTGGTATGCTATATTCCTATATGAATCAGGTTTTCTTACTAGAGCAGCGTTGCTCAATCTGGGTCCCCGGGGGGGTCGTGATGGGGGTGCCAGAGGAGTCTCCAAAGACTATCAGAAAACACAGTATTTATTTTCTATTGGTTATGGAGGTTCTCTGTGGGAAGTTTGGCCGAAGTCTATCATTACTAGGGTTCAGAATGCTCTTTGAATTAGGTGAACTGTAAATTCCAGCAACTACAACTCCCAAATGTCAATTCTATTTTCCCCAAACTCTAGCAGTCTTCACATTTGAGTATCCATGCCAAGTTTGGTCCATATCCATCATTGTTTGAGGCCACAGTGCTCTCTGGAGGTAGGTGAACTACAACTCCAAAATGCCCAACAAACCCTCCTAGTATTTTCTCTTGGTCATGGGAGTTCTATGTGCCAAGTTTGGTTCAGTTCCATCATTGGTGGAGTTCAGAATGCTCCTTGATTGTACAATACAATCCTTTATTGATTAGTCAATTTTGACCATATCAAAACATATAGAACATACAAAACATACACACTTGCCCATACGTACAATAAAACCATATATGAATACAAGGTAATCTTAATAGTATTCAATTTAAAACTGCCTTGAGAGTGACCAAGAGGAAGCCTGAGCAGCACAATGGGGAGAGAGAGAAGCCGAAGGCTATCCCTCTCTTTGGACCCAAGGAATGCAAATACAAATATAAATCAACACCAAGGATTGTAGGTGAACTATAAATCCCAGCAACTACAACTCCCAAATGACAAAAGCATTCCCCCTCAACTCCACCAGTATTCAAATTTGGGCTTATTAGGTATTTGTTCCAAATTTGATCCAGTGAATGAAAGGACATCCTGCATATCAGATATTTACATAACAATTCACAACAGTAGCAAAATTACAGTTATGAAGTAGCAGCGAAAATAATCTTATGGTTGGGGGTCACCACAACATGAGGAACTCTATTAAGGGGTTGTGGCATTAGGAAGTTTGAGAAACATTGTACTGGAGTATTTTCCTATAGGCATCCAACTCACCAGTCAAGAGAAATACCTGGGACACCATTCTCTCTATCTCTGATGTTCAACTTTGTGATCAAAATAGAACAACACCCAAATGGGTAGCTTTGGGGAACATCCTTCACTTTTGAGTCCTAACACACAGTGGTGGCCGGTGGCTCAAATGACGGTGGATTTCTTTCTCATTTTATTCCAAACAGCAAATGAGCTGTTCATGGTGCTGGACCTATTTTAGAGACCGAGTTCAGTTCTTCTGATAGCTCATTTAAAGTTTAGACTGAAACCTGGAATGGGTTCACCGCTCACCGAAATTGGAGTCGCTAGGTAGTCATTGCTCTCAATCCTTCTCTTACTTCTCCCACCCCACCCGGCAACAGACTGGAAAAATAAAACAGAACAAGGCTATTCCAAAAGAACTGAGGACTCATTGCTGGAGAAAGATGAAAATCATGAACAATAGTGGAAGGTAGTGGCTACAATGCTGAACAGTAGTATTGCACAGTTCAACATTTGGTTGCAAATCCCACTGGTTGCAAATCCCACAAGCCCTATGAGGAGCGGCTTAGGGAACTGGGCATGTTTAGCCTGAAGAAGAGAAGGCTGAGAGGAGATATGATGAGGGCCATGTATAAATATGTGAGAGGAAGCCACAGGGAGGAGGAGCGAGCAAGCTTGTTTTCTGCTTCCTTGGAGACTAGGACGCAGAGCAATGGCTTCAAACTACAAGAGAGGAGATCCCATCTGAACATTAGGAAGAACTTCCTGACTGTGAGAGCCGTTCAGCAGTGGAACTCTCTGCCCTGGAGTGTGGTGGAGGCTCCTTCTTTGGAAGCTTTTAAGCAGAGGCTGGATGGCCATTTGTCAGGGGTGATTTGAATGCAATATTCCTGCTTCTTGGCAGAATGGGGTTGGACTGGATGATGGCCCATGAGGTCTCTTCCAACTCTTTGATTCTATGATTCTATGATCATTACGTTTTTCTCCTATACTTTCAGCAAAAGGTTTATGTTGGGGGTGTTTATATTTGTTGTGTCAGGGCAACCAGTCAATTGTATTACATTTCTAACAGAACAAAACAAACAAGCAGACAAAGAACAAAATTTGCGAACTTGGTAGTTGATTAGATGTCCTTTGACCAGTCTCTGGCCCCTTGGAGTGCCTCTGGTGTTGCCGCAAGAAGGTCCTCCCTTGTGCATGTAGCAGGGCTCGGTTGCATTGCAGCAGGTGGTCAGTAGTTTGCTCTTCTCCGCACTCGCATG
Source organism: Anolis sagrei (assembly GCF_037176765.1). Classification (NCBI taxonomy): domain Eukaryota; kingdom Metazoa; phylum Chordata; class Lepidosauria; order Squamata; family Anolidae; genus Anolis; species Anolis sagrei. The sequence continues at coordinate 36,913,763 of NC_090029.1, forward strand.
TCGTGGATTCCACTTTGTGGCCCCATTTCTTGAGGTTGGCTCTGCATCTCGTGGGGCCAGAGCGCAGTCTGTTCAGCGCCTTCCAAGTTGCCCAGTCCTCTGTGTGCCCAGGGGGGAGTCTCTCATTTGGTATCAGCCACTGATTAAGGTTCTGGGTCTGAGCCTGCCACTTTAGGACTCTCGCTTGCTGAGGTGTTCCAGCGAGTGTCTCTGTAGATCTTAGAAAACTATGTCTAGATTTAAGTCATTGACGTGCTGGGTGATACCCAAACAGGGGATGAGCCGGAGATGTCTCTGCCTTGGTCCTTTCACTATTGGCTGCTACTTCCCGGCGGATGTCAGGTGGTGCAATACCGGCTAAGCAGTGTAATTTCTCCAGTGGTGTAGGGCACAGACTCCCCGTGATAATGCGGCATGTCTCATCAAGAGCCACATCCACTGTTTTAGCGTGGTGAGATGTGTTCCACACTGGGCATGCGTACTCAGCAGCAAAGTAGCATAGCGCAAGGGCGGATGTCTTCACTGTGTCTGGTTGTGATCCCCAGGTTGTGCCAGTCAGCTTTCGTATGATATCCCCAGGTTGTGCCAGTCAGCTTTCACATGATATATGTTGTGGGTGTGCTGTGGTAAAGGCTTGGACACTTTGAATGTATCACAGAGACAGACTGAAATTGTGTTTGCCCTGCCTATGCCTAGATTTACAATCACGTCTAATCATGAATTTAGAAATATCATGGCTCATCTACTTTTCATTTAATTGTGATGCCTGCCAGAATTATTCTAGACACCCACATTTGGCACCCACTCCTGTTTTGCTCAGGCTAGTCAACTCAGACATTTTGGCCACGAGCCTTAGCCTCAAGTGTAATGAGAAGTGGGGCTTCTGAGTAGATTTCTTTGAGGCCGCTTAATGGAGACATGTGTTTAATTTAATGTCATTTATTTATCTTGCCTTTGTGCTTTGTCTTTGTCAAGGCAGCTATCAAGGGCCCCTTCAGAAGGGATTTTTCAAAAAAGAGAAAGCACAATTCTTGAATTATTTTCATATTCAGTTATGTTCAGCCATACTTTCTTTGGCGTTCCTCAGATATGAGGATCATGTCCAGTGAAACTGTACAATGACGTATCAACATTATCTGCATTCGACAGAGGAAATCACCTTAGGAGAGGATGTGGGTGGGTCTTATTGAAGCATATTGTCATGAAAAATTCAAGAACTGAGTATAAGCAAAGATTGGATGGCATGCGTTTTCTTCACTCATAATTAACCGTTGACCAATTTTGAACCATCTCTTCTGACCTGCCAAGTTCTCCAATGAACTTGGCCAAAGAGTAACCACGATTCTTCCTCAGCATCCACTTTCTTGAGATATATTATTATGTCTCATTATTATTATTATTATTATTATTATTATTATGTCTGAATATCGAGATCCATCTCAATCTGATTTCAGGTCTGGCTATTTATTTATATTTATTTATTTACAGCCTTTATATTCCGCCCTTCTCCTCACCCCGCAGGGGACTCAGGGCAGATTACAGTGTACACATATATGGCAAACATTCCATGCCAATTTTGACATACAACATACACAGACATACACAGAGGCTATTTAACTTTTTCTGGCCGCCAGGGGAGCTGTCTCTTTCATCGTCCATCTGCGACACTGATGAAGCACTTCCGCATTCCCCGCATGTTTCCCCGCTGGAGTGCTTTGCTGGAGTCTTCTTTATGGCCTCATAAATCAGTTAGTTTAGCCTCCCCACACTTTAAGGTGGTACCTAATTTTCCTACTGTCTTTCGGGTTGCAAAGGTCGATAACAGGCTACACAATTGGTTGGAAACCCACTCCAACCCGGGCTGGCTTCGAACTCATGATCTTTTTGGTCAGAGTGGTCTTAATGCAGCTGACACTCAGCCAGCGGCGCCACAATCCCGGCTATGGAACACAGATGGCATTGGTCGCCTTCGTGGATGAACTGGAGAACTAGGCGGGGCAGTGTGTTCTCCTGGACATTTCAGTGGCTTTGGATACCCTCCACCGTGGTATCCTTCTGGACCAACTCTCTGGGATAGGGCTAGGGGGCACTGGTCTTTCCTGGAGAACCAGTCCCAGATGGTGGTGCTAGGGGACACCTGTTTGACTCCCTGGCCGGCTTAATTCTTTCCCCCATTCTCTGGATGAAACATCTAGGAGGGATCATCCAGAGTTTTGGAGTTCAGTGTCAAATTTATGCAGATGTCACCCAACTCTATTACTCCTTTCCACCCAATGCCAAGGAAGCCATCTTGGCCTTCAACCAGTGTCTGTCATCAGTGATGGACTGGATGAGGGCAAACAAGTTGAAATTAAATCCAGACAAGACAGAGGTACTCCTGGTCAGTCGAAAGGCAGATCAGGATGCAGGGTTACAGCCTGTGTTGGATGATGTTACAGTCCCCCTGAAATCACAGGTTTGCAGTCTATGGTGCTCCTGGATTCATTGCTGATTCTGGAATCCCAGGTGTTGGTGGTGGCCAGGAGCGCCTTTGTAGAGTTAAATCTTGTGCACCAACTATGCCCATACCTTGAGACACCAGACTTGGCCATGGTAATCTAAATCTTAGTTACATCCTGCCTAGACTACTGCGACACTCTCTATGTGGGCTTTCCTTGAAAGACAGTTCAGAAGCAGGGTTCCGTCCTGGGCCCGGTCCTGTTCAACATCTTCATTAATGACTTAGATGAAGGGCTAGAAGGCAGGATCATCAAGTTTGCAGACAACACCAAATTGGGAGGGAGAGCCAATAGTCCAGAGGACAGGAGCAGAATTCAAAGGGATCTTGACAGGTTAGAGAGATGATGGGCCAAAACTAACAAAATGAAGTTCAACGGGGACAAATGCAAGATACTCCACTTACAGGCAGAAAAAGTGAAATGCAAAGAGACAGAATGGGGGACAATGAGGCCTGGCTCGAGAGCAGGACGTGTGAAAAAGATCTTGGAGTTAAACATGAGACAACAATGCGATGTGGCAGCAAAAAAAGCCAATGGGATTTTGGCCTGCATCAAGAAGAGCCTAGGGAAGTCATGCTCCCCATGCTCTATTCCGCTTTGGTTAGACCACATCTGGAATATTGTGTCCAATTCTGGGCACCACAATTCAAGAGAGATATTGACAAGCTGGAATGTGTCCAGAGAAAGAGGGCAACTCAAATAATCACGGGTCTGAAGAACAAGCCCTATGAGGAGCGGCTTAAGGAGCTGGGCATGTTTAGTCTGAAGAAGAGAAGGCTGAGAGGAGATATGATAGCCATGTATCAATATGTGAGAGGAAGCCACAGGGAGGAGGAGGGAGCAAGCTTGTTTTCTGCTTCCTTGGAGACTAGGACGTGAAACAATGGCTTCAAACTACAAGAGAGGAGATTCCATTTGAACATGAGGAAGAACTTCCTGACTGTGAGAGCCGTTCAGCAGTGGAACTCTCTGCCCCGGAGTGTGGTGGAGGCTCCTTCTTTGGAAGCCTTTAAACAGAGGCTGGATGGCCATCTGTCAGGGGTGATTTGACAGAATTCTTGGCAGAATGGGGTTGGACTGGATGGCCCAAGAGGTCTCTTCCAACTCTTTGATTCTAGGATTCTATGAACTGGTACAGAGATCGGCAGCCACATTACTAACTGGAGTTCCGCACAGGAAGAGAACCTCTCCATTGGCTGCCTGTCCACTTCTGGCCTAAATACAAAGTGTTGGTTATTACCTATAAAGCCCTAAATGGCTCAGGTCCAGGCTATTTGTCAAATTGCATCTCCTCGTATAAACCATCTCAACCACTGCGGTCAGTGGAGGGGACCCTACTCTCAGTCCCACCCCCATCTCAAGTGTGGTTGGTGGGAATGATAGAGAGGGCCTTCTCCGTGATCAGCCTCCTCCACTGGAACACCTTCCCTTCTCTCTTTTCAAAAATAATTTAAAGCTCATCTCTGTTCAATGGCATACGGAGAAGAGGAGGATTCAGAGTTTACATGCAATCAATACACCATCTCCCAGACACTGCTGTCATACTCTAATCTTAGTTGGTCTTGGCTCACTTGCTACGGTTGGCTCGCTGGCTTTATTGGCCATTTAATATTTTAATAACTATTTCAATGATCGCTATGTGTGTTTATATAACTTATGCATAATGTTTTTATACAAGATGTAAGTTAATTAGTAGGTAATGCTATCATTTAATTGTTCAATTTTGTTGTAGCTGTTGTTTTCTTTGATATATGATTAGTTTAATGTATTGTCGAAGGCTTTCATGGCTGGAATCACTCAGTTCTTGTGGGTTTTTTCGGGCTATATGGCCATGTTCTAGAGGCATTTCTCCTGACGTTTCGCCTGCATCTATGGCAAGCATCCTCAGAGGTGAGGTCTCATCGGTAATAAGACGCAGGAATATTTGGGGATGTCAAAGGCTTTCATGCCTGGAATCACTGAGTTGCTATACGTTTTTCAAGCGGTATGGCCATGATCCAGAAGCATTCTCTCCTGACATTTTGCCTGCATCTATGGCAGGCATCCTCACAACCTTTGAGGACGCCTGCCATAGATGCAGGCGAAACGTCAGGAGAAATGCCTCTAGAACATGGCCATATAGCCCAAAAAAACCCACAAGAACTGTATGATTAGTTTGCTTTTGTATTTTTATTTATGAATGTGTTTGGCAATGAATATTTGGCAGGATTTTTTGGTTGGAATCCACCCTGAGTCCACTTGGGGAGAGAGGGCAGAACATAAATTAAGATGATGATGATGATGATGATGATGATGATGATGATGATTGTTGTTATTATTACATATTATAGCCATGTTCTAGAAGCATTATCTCCTGATATTTTGCCTGCATCTATGGCAGGCGTCCTCAAAGGTTGTGAGGTTGTGAGGATACCTGCCATAGATGCAGGCAAAATGTCAGGAGAGAATGCTTCTGGATCATGCCCATACCGCTTGAAAAACTCATAGCAACCCAGTGATTCCAGGCATGAAAGCCTTTGACATCCCCAAATATTCCTGCGTCTTATTACTGATGAGCCCGAATCCAAGGGACAGACAAGAACCCTGTGTTTATCCTTCCCTCCATCTGTTCTTATTTGGCAGAGATAGTTCCAGTTAATCCTCTGTTGTCTCACTTCTTCTTCTGCTTCCTCCCACTTCCTCCCTTTTGTGTAGCTTATTCCAGTTGTTGCAACCTGAATTCAAAGTGCAAGAAGTGTTTGAACTCAGCTAATTCAGGAGAAGAGGGTGGGCAGAATCTTACCATCCTCTGTAGACTCAGGAAAAAGCACAACGTTGCAGACTCTCATAGTGTATAGTAGGCCTGGGTAACAACGGAAAAAATTGTTTCTAAAATCGATTTGTATTTGGGGGGTTTTGTTGTTTCGATATTTAAAATATTTACAAAATTTTCCTTTTAAAAAGTTTGATATTTACGAAATTTCGTAAATGGTAAAAAATTAACGAATCGATTTCCGAAACAATAACGAATCGATTCGTTAATGGCGGACGCGACCGCGAAATACGCTAAAAAACCTCCAAAACCTTCTGAAGCTTCCCTCTCCCTCTGTTGTTGACTGTTGGTGTGATATCATAATTTTTTTCACTAATTAAACCATAAAACTGGCCCAGACATGCGGAAATAATAATGAAACGACCTCAAAACAATAAGGAAACGAATACAATATCAAAATACGAAGCATTTACAAAACGTTTTTGAAAATTCGTTTTTTTTAATAATTGCTCCAGAATGGTTCGTTATCGTTTTGTAATTGAAAAAATTAACGAATTATTAACGAATTACGAATTAACGAAACGAAACCGCCCAGCCCTAGTGTATAGTGTCTTTCTTCCTTATTAATAACTTTTGACATCTGGAACACACTCTAATATTCCTTGGTCACACGTGTCTGGGTTTTTATCTGTAAGTAAACTATCAGGGAGCATGTAGACCCCCAAAAACTCTGAAATGTGTAGTAAGGTCTTAGTAAAACAAAGTGTCAACTGTTGCCAACTTCATCCTCTCCTGAAATGATGGCAATTTCCCTTTTGTGCTCTGGGCTCCATGGCTGGGCCTGAAACTCGAGAGCGAGTGCATTAATTGCGGCAACACTTCAATCACCAGACCAATGGGCTGTGACTATTTAATTGCATTCCACTTTCACTTTGATTATAACGTATTAATTGGTGCCTCTGCATGGAGGAGTGTGCGTAATTCTGTTTTAGCAGTGGAAAACATTAAAGGGAAACCAAGCGAAATCAGATTTGTTTGTTTTTTCTAGGTCAAAATTCATTCTCCCCTCCCTTTGCAATCTATTCCTAGAATGCGCTTTGTAGAGTGCTTTCCGAATTGTGTTGGCTTGGTATTTTCTTTTGCTGTCATCTGTGGCATTTAGAAAGCCTGCCAGCTGACTTGCTTATGTAAATGACATTGTGGACTCAGTGGGTTCTTGTTCATATGCTCTGTAGGATATTCTGAGATGCCTGGATTGCCAAAAATCCTGCAAAACTCAGATGTTTTTTTGGATTTGAAAAGCATACATAGAAACACACACAGGTGACAAATGAAGACAGAATGCTGCTTGTACATATTTCAGCTCCGGAATAGGGAACATACCGTTTGACCATCTTATGACATGACATGATCCATGAGAAAAGATTACTATTCTTGACAAAGTTGAATGTTGTAGAGCAGTGGTTCTCAACCTGTGGGTCCCCAAATGTTTTGGCCTTCAACTCCCAGAAATCCTTACAGCTGGTAAACTGGTTGGGATTTCTGGGAGTTGTAGGCCAAAACATCTGGGGACCCACAGGTTGAGAACCACTGCTGTAGAATAAGAGGAAGACCACAATACAGGTTGATAGACTCAATCAAGAAAGCCTGAAATCTACAGAATCTGAACAGGACTATTGATAACAAGGCAACAACAACAACAACAACATCTTGGGAAGTGTCTGATGTGTGATTCAATTCAACAGCCAGCAGAGTGTCTGCTGTGGACTCATCTTGTTGTGTTTCAAATAATAATAATAATAATGTGTTTGACTTAAAGACTGCCAGAGTTGGGGCTTGCCTAATGTCCTTGGGGAGTGAGTTCCAGGGTTGAGGGGCCACCACCGAAAAAGCCCTCTCCCTCGTCCCCACCAATCGTGCCTGCGATGGTGGTGGGAGCATGAACAGGGCCTCTCCAGATGATCAAAAAGATCGTGTGGGTTTGTTTACAGAGATGCTGTCACGCAGATAGGCGGGTCCCAAACCGTTTAGGGCTTTGTAGGTAAGAACCTTCACCTTGAATTGGGACCGGTAAATGAACGGCAGCCAATGGAGCTCCTTGAACAGAAGAGTTAACTGCTCCCTGTAAGGAGCTCCAGTTAACAACCTGGCCACCACTTGTTGAACCAGTTGAAATTTCTGGGCTGTTTTCCAGGGTAGCCCCACGTAGAGTGCATTGCAGTAGTCCAATCTGGAGGAGACTAAGGCATGGACCACCCCAGCCAGATCAGCCTTCGTGAGGTACGGTCACAGTTGGCGCATGAGTCTTAATTGTGCAAAGGCCCTCCCAGCCACCACCGACACCTGAGCCTCAAGCGTAACTGATGAATCCAGGAGGACTCCCAGACTGCAGACCTGTGGCTTCAGGGGGAGTGTAACCCCGTCCAGCACAGGTAGCCACCCTATACCCTGATCTGGTTTACAATCGACCAGGAGGACCTCTGTCTTGTCGGGATTAATCTTCAGCCTGTTCCTCCTCATCCAGATAGACACAGCGGCCAGGCACTCATCCAGCACTCGAGAGACCTCCTTAGAATTAGAAGTTTCCTTATTCTGGGAAGGCACACTGGAACAACTATATTTTCAGGCTCCTCTTAAAGACCTCCAGAGTTGGGGCTTGCCTAATGTCCTTGGGGAGCGAGTTCCAGAGTTGAGGGGCCACCACCAAAAAAGCCCTCTCCCTCGTCCCACCAATCGCGCTTGCAATGGTGGTGGGAGCACGAGCAGGGCCTCTCCAAATGATCAAAGAGACTGTGTGGGTTTGTTTACAGAGATGTGGTCATGCCCTGGAATTAGGTGGAAAAGAGACAAAACCGTGCCTCCAAGACCCATCCCGGAGAGTCATCCCAGAAGGATACCATGATCGATGGTATCGAAAGCCCTAAAGGTAGCAGTGGGAATGTGATGATATTTGTGGATGTGGACTGCATAAGATATTTGCATCCCTACCTAGGAATCTCCTGTGTTGTTCCTTGTGGACCATGATTTTTTTCCCAAAAAAGTGGTAGTTATAATAAGATAAACAATCCTGCAAAAGCTCTGCGTGGTTAGTCTGTAAAACGATGGCAATTTTCAGGGGGTGAGAAGCTTTGTTTCGTTTGGCAGAAGGTGGTGATTTCTCAACCCACATTTTCTTCATCATATGCTTTTGAAGTGTTGATTATATAATGTATACATTCCCAAATTTCAGAATATTGATGCTTGCCATTTTGAAATTTTCTCGACCACCTTGTCCCAACTGACATCATTTAATATTTCTGGCACATCACAGAACACATGTTTCCTATATTTTCATGTACCGTAACAAAGCCACACATTTTGCACAGAGGTTTCACAATGCCTAATGCACTTTCAAATGTCTGCCTGGAGAAACTCATAGTTTCCATTTAAATATATTTAGGATAGCTGCCAAAATGCTGTCCACGCAATCTATGGAAGAGACGACTTCAACCTTCTTTACAGAATTGTTCAGAGGTTGAAAAGTTACTTTATGGGTTATATGTTTGAGAACCTCTCAATCATCATAGCCAGTGGCTGTCAAACATGCAAAAGGTAAGGCATATAGGTTCTTGTGGGTTTTTTCGGGCTATAGAGCCATGTTCTAGAGGCATTTCTCCTGACGTTTTGCCTGCATCTATGGCAAGCATCCTCAGAGGTAGAGGTCCTCAGACCTCTACCTCTGAGGATGCTTGCCATAGATGCAGGCGAAACATCAGGAGAAATGCCTCTAGAACATGGCTCTATAGCCCGAAAAAAACCACAAGAACCTAGTGATTCCAGCCATGAAAGCCTTCGGTAAGGCATATCTTTGGTTAGAGAGTAACTGGTATCTCTGCATAAGTATTTTGAATATTACTTTGAGCAGGGTCATGACATCTTCAGTTTACTGCTCCCAGAATTGCACAAGCAGCATGACTAAGATTTGATCAAGAATGAAATAGTATTTTCCCCTTTCAAACAAAAGTTATGTCTCCTACTATGTATCACCTTAATTCTGGTAATCCAATGTCAAGGTCTATTTTCCCCAAACTCCATCTGTGTTTATATTTGGGCATATTGAGTATCCGTGCCAAGTTTGGTCCAGATCCATCATTGCTTAAGTCCAAAGTGCTCTCTGGATGTAGGTGAACTACAACTCAAAAATTCAAATTGGCCAATGCCTACCAAACCCTTCTAGTGTTTTCTGTTGGCCATGGGAATTTTGTGTGCCACGTTTGGTTCAATTCGATCATTGGTGGAATTCAGAATGCTCTTTGATTATAGGTGAACTATAAATCCCAGCAACTACAACTCCCCAATGGCAAAATCAATTTTTTTTGAGTGATGGTCATTCCTTGGGTTAGTAAGTGTCTTGTGTCCAAATTTGGGGCCAATTCACCCAGTGGATTCTGAGTTCTGTTAAGTGTTGGTTTCTAATATATGTAATTTCTTTCTGCTTGTGGGTCAACAGTATTTGATTACGTTTTCTTGCCCTGGTGAAGGGGGTTGGACTGGATGGCCTTAAGTATTTTCTATTGGTCATAGGGGTTCTGTGTGGGAAGTTTGCCCCAATTCTATTGTTCGTGGGGTTCAGAATGCTCTTTGATTGTAGGTGAACTATAAATCTCAGTAACTACAACTCCCAAATGTCACGGTCTGTTTTTCCAAGCTCCATCTGTGTTCCTAGTTGAGCATATGGAATATTTGTGCCAAGTTTGGTCCAGATCCATCATTGTTTGAGTCCACACTGCTCTCTGGATGTAGGTGTACTACAACTCCCAAACTCAACGTCAATGCCTACCAAAACCTTTCAGCATTTTCTGTTGGCCATGGGAGTCCTGTGTGCCATGTTTGGTTAACTTCCATCATTGGTGGAGTTCAGAATGCTCTTTGGTTGTAGGTTAACTATAAGTCCCAGCAACTACAACTCCCCAATGACAAAATCAAGGTTTTTTTGAGTGAAGGACATACATTGGACTGTTAGGTGTCTTGTGTCCAAATTTGGTGTCAATTCCCCCCGTGGTTTTTGAGTTCTGTTAATCCCACAAACGAACATTACATTCTTATTTATATAGATGGTAGGATTAAGCCTACACAAGGCTTCTTTCAGTAGTAAAAGTAGCAATAATGTCACAGCGTAACAACTTGAGCAACTATAATGTTACTAGCAAATAATAAAGACACACAATGGCTGAAGCTTAACTCCTGAAACAATGACAGCGATATGGGTGTAACAAAGAAAACGTAATTGAGCAAATGCAGAATAATTACAAACCTTTTACACTCCCTCTGGCTTTCTGTCTTTCGGAAGAAGCCTTTATGTATCAAAGTCTTTAAATGCAGAAGAAGAAAGGCGGTGTGCTCAGACAATATATACATCAAATGTTTAATTCATGAGCCGGAGTGAAAACCACACAGATTAGAACAAATTTCCAGAAACACGTTGAATTGCTATGTCAACCTTTCAGAAATGGGCCCAATGTGGTTGAAGCCATCATTTCCATTCATTTGTGGAGGGTTGCAATTCTACATAGACTGAATCAAAGGCAAATGTCTACAGATTAGAAATCCAAATTTCCCTGAAATGGAATATAATTCTTTTCCCCTGCTGCACAAGGGCATAAGGAAGGAAGGAAAATGTCTCAAGTTCTCTTGTCTTCCAGTTATTGATTTTCCATTTCAAAGAGATGGTTCGGAAGCCAGCTTTTGCTCTAAACCCATCCAAAGTCAGATTTCTTTGTCCTCCAGAGAAGTCCGCAGATCCCAATGAAGTGTGAAATAGCAAAGAGAAGGAAAGGAAGAACAAAAGAATAAGAGGGGATAGAAATGGAGGGGTGAGATTAGGAGAGGAATACAGCAATTCCCACAACTTCGGCTCTTCCAATTCCACTCACTTTTAGCCCCAATTCCACTCATTTTCCCCCTGTTTAATCTCATTGGTTCCTTCTCTACCTCATTAAAATTTAGTGGCAATTAAAACTGGGAGCCCCCTGTAGCATAACGGGTTATACCACTGAGCTGCTGAACTTGCTGACTGAAAGGTCTGTGGTTTGAATCCGGGGACCTAAGCTGCTGTTAGCTCCAGCTTCTGCCAACCTAGCAGTTCGAAAACATGCATATGTGAGTAGCCGGGAGAGGTTTTGCACAGTTAAAACTTGTGTGCCAGCTGCGCCTGTACCTTGGGAAGCCTGACTTGGCCACAGTGGTCCACACTCTTGTTACACCCCGAAGAGACTACTGCAACACACTCTTCATAGGGTTGTCTCTGAAGACTGCCTGGAAGCTTCAAGTAGTCCAATGTTCGGCAGCCAGGCTGCTCACTGGGGCTGGGTACAGGGAGCACACAACGCCCTTGTTACGCCAGCTCCACTGGCTGCCTATCAGCTTCTGAGCACAATTCAGAGTGCTGACTTTGGCCTATAAAGCCCTTAACAGTTCTGGCCCAGTTAATTGTCTGAACATATCTCCCACTACGATCTACCTAGGGCTCTAAGATCATCCAAGGAGACCCTGCTCATTGTCCCCCCATTGTCGCAATCGCGTCTGGCGGGGACAAGGGACAAGGCCTTTTCTGTGGTGGCCCCCCGGCTATGGAACTTCCTCCCGAGTGAAATTAGATCTGCTGCATCCCTCTTGACCTTCCGGAAACAAGTAAAATCCTGGCTATGGGATCAGGCCTTTGGAGAGTAGGCTGACCTACTGACGTGTTGACTTATTTAGAACTGATGGACTGCCCTTGGATAATGATTCAAATCGGTGATGGCTGACTATTTATTGTCTGTTTTTATATTGTTTTAATATTGTTTATATGGTTTTATACTGTTTACACTGTTTTATATTGTTGTTATTATTACATTGCTGTAATTGTATATTTATATTTTGATGTGGGCTCCATGGGACTTTGTTAGTCATCCTGAGTTCCTCTGCGGAGGTTGAGATTGGATGGGATATAAAAGCCCTAAATAATAGATAGATAGATAGATAGATAGATAGATAGATAGATAGATAGATAGATCAATAGGTACCGCTCCTGGCAGGAAGGTAATGGAGCTCCATGCAGTCATGCCAGCAACATGACCTTGGAAGTGTCTACGGACAAAACTGGCTCTTCTGCTTAGAAATGGAGATGAGCACCAAACCCCAGAGTCAGACATGACTAGACTTAACATCAGGGGAAAACCTTTACCTTTTAAACCTGATCAGCAATTAGGGCCATGAGGTATCTCTTATTTGAGGTGCTTTCCCTTATTTCAGGGCCAAAATTCTTGATCATGATAGAGCCAATGCTATAGGGGTTGAGAGTTCCCGCTCCATTTACATTCGACATTTTGAGGGGCGCGCCTTTCCTAAAAACAGCACTATTTGCATCACTAATTTAGGAACGTGATCAATATGTCAGCTTTACAGGGAAATACATGGCTAGGTTAACTGCAATCAATACTTTAATTTGGTATTTAGGTGGAATACAAACTTGTTAATAGCTGTTTCCTGATACTCAGTCGGGCATGTTGTGAATTTTTTTGCTGTCCCTCGTTGTTGTTTTGGAAACCCAGCAACACTATTTATGGTTGGATCAAATGTTTTTAATTATTTCTTTAGTCTTTCACCATTTAGATTTTCTCTAGAGACATTTAAAAGTCACATTTTTGTGCCTTAAATTCATTGTTGGAGGCATGGAGAGAAATCTCCCAGACTTGTATCATAATTTTTCCTTATTTGTTTTTAGGTTTTAGTCATTGGAAGGGTTTTGAAAACAAACTTTACCAGGTAGAGTCTAGGGCATTCTGTGTTGACTAATCACTAGGTTTGTGTATTCGGGGTTAACCTTGACCCATTTCGTGTCCCAGCTTTTGGTGGGGTCTCCGATCCATATTTTGGGGAGCCTTCTGAAATCAGGAGGGCAGGTATCTGTTTTCTCTCTTTGGTGCAGAAAGATCCATTTTCTATTGGCCTGTTATGGGAGGGCGAGGGGCTTCCCACCCAGGCTCCCCTTCCTGACACATCCTTTAGGGAGGTTTCTTTTCTTTTGGACACTTTGAGACTTCAGTAAAAGCAAATGTATAGCTTTACTGAGTAGAGCAAATATACAGCACACACTCGCATTGACGCCCAACCAAAAAAGAAGAGAAACAAGACAAAAGCACCGAAGTAAGAAGGACAAACGAAACCTTATCTCTGGATCCTCCCTACATGTTCCAGGCACACTCAGGGTCACAACTTCACAGTTCATTAGAGGCTTGACTGTTTAACCCTTTCAGAGTCAATACACTCTCTGCTAATGCAATCAGGTTACATTCACAGGCATTGCATATAATTACATTTAAACATTCACATTACACTAATCGTACAGTAACATCTTTTTACCTGCTGCTGTTGCTACTCTAGAGGAGGCATTCGGTTGCAGGCGTTGGCAGGTGCGGGTGACCACACGTGCACTGTCTTTCCAAGGAGTGTGTGTGTATGTGTATGTGACATGTAGGTGCATCCTCATCTACTAGGGCCTACTAGGACCTGCAGCCATGTGCCTCTTACTCCAAAGTAAGAGGCCTGTCATTGAACATTGAGAAAACCAAAGTGCTCTTCCAACAGTCACCAGCTAATCCCTCTCCAATGCCAGAAATACAGCTTAATGGTGTAACATTAGAAAATGTGGACCATTTCCGCTCCCTTGGCCAAAGTCAACATTGACACCGAAATACAACACCGCCTGAGCTCTGCGAGTGCAGCATTTTTCTGAATGAAGCAGAGAGTGTTTGAGGACTGGGACATCCATAGGGATACCAAGGTGCTTGTTTATAGAGCTATTGTCCTCCCAACCCTGCTATATGCCTGCAAGACATGGGTTATCTACAGACTTTGCATGCAACTCCTAGAACGATTCCATCAGTGCTGCCTCTGGAAAATCCTGCAAATCTCTTGGGAAGACAAGCGGACAAATGTCAGCATGCTGGAAGAAGAAGCAAAGACCACCAGCACTGAAGCAATGGTCCTCCGCCATCAACTCCGCTGGACTGGCCATATTGTCCGGATGCCCAACTACCATCTCCCAAAACAGTTGCTCTTCTCCAAACTCAAGAATGTAAAACGGAAGGTTGGTGGGCAGGAAAAGAGATTGAAAGATGGCCTCAAAGACAACCTTAACAACTCTGGCATAGACACTGAGAACTGGGAAGTCCTGGCCCTTGAGCGCTCCAGCTGGAGGTCAGCTGTGACCAGCAGTGATGTAGAATTTGAAGAGGCACGAATGGAGGGTGATAGAGAGAAAGGTATCAAGAGGAAGGTGCGTCAAGCCAATCCTAACCGGGACCACCTTCCACCTGGAAACCAATGCCCTCACTGCGGGAGAAGATGCAGATCAAGAATAGGTTTCCACAGTCACCTACGGACCCACCACCAGTACACTGATCTTGGAAGACTGTCCTACTCAGACAATGAGGGATCGCCTAAGTGACAAATGCAAGATATTCCACTTTGGCAGGAAAAATGAAAAGTAAAGATACAGAATGGGGGACGCCTGGCTTGAGAGCAGTATGTATAAAAAATATCTTGGAGTCCTCGTGGACAACAAGTTAAACATGAGCCAGGAATGTGATGTGGTGGCAAAAAAAGCCAATGGGATTTTGGCCTGCATCAATAGGAGCCTAGTGTCTAGATCTAGGGAAGTCCTGCTCCCCATGCTCCATTCTGCTTTGGTTAGACCACATCTGGAATATTGTGTCCAGTTCTGGGCACCACAATTCAAGAGAGATATTGACAAGCTGGAATGTGACTAAAATGATCAAGGGTCTGGAGAACAAGCCCTATGAGGAGCAGCTTAAGGAGCTGGGCATGTTTAGCCTGAAGAAGAGAAGGCTGAGAGGAGATATGATAGCCATGTATAAATATGTGAGAGGAAGCCACAGGGAGGAGGAGGGAGCAAGCTTGTTTTCTGCTTCCCTGGAGAATAGGACGCAATGGAACAATGGCTTCAAACTACAAGAGAGGAGATTCCATCTGAACACAAGGAAGAACGTCCTGACTGTGAGAGCCGTTCAGCAGTGGAACTCTCTGTCCCGGAGTGTGGTGGAGGCTCCTTCTTTGGAAGCTTTTAAGCAGAGGCTGGATGGCCATCTGTCAGGGGTGATTTGAATGCAATATTCCTGCTTCTTGGCAGAATGGGGTTGGACTGGATGATGGCCCAGGAGGTCTCTTCCAACTCTTTGATTCTAGGATTCTATGATTGTAAGTACTCCAGAGTAAGAGATGCTCGGCTGCAGGCACTGGCACTCCTACACGCCTTCTCCTTGGAAAGTGAGTATGTGTGTGGGGTGCAGCCCCACAGTGCCCACACTGCCAATGCCTGCAGCTGAGTGCCTCTTACTCTGTGATGCCAAAAGGCAGGCCAGGAGTTGGGACCCACTCCTACCTGCTTTTGTGTCAACCAGATTTTCGTACCACAAGGAACATTCCTGTTCCACACTCCTCTAGAAAGACACGAAAGAAATGGGATAAACTAATTCCATGCATAACTCTACTAATAATACACAGAGTATACCTCAATAAGCCTACAAGTTTATCATCATCTTGTAATAATGATTTTGTGTTGACTAATAGCACACACAGTATACTTAAATAAGCCTACTACTTTATCATCATTTTGCAATAAAAGGATATTGTTTTGTTATGAAAGCATTAAAGAGAAAAATATCCTTACTTCAGACCTAAATTCATAGAGAAACATTAAATAATTAGAGTGTAAATAAATATACAGAGTTAAATGGGAACAGTTTGTTAAATTTAGTCCACTTAATTATTCTGTTAGTTTTACTAAGGTTCCAACTCTATTCTTGTTAAAAAAACTAACTTATAAGGCAATTACAAATAAAAGGTACCTATAATCTAAAACATTTTAAAACGATGCATTAAGAATTTGTGTCTTTTTGTATTTCAACAGCCAGAAAATAGTCCTAAGAAATAAGTTCTCAGATTTATTTTAAATGCAAGGCTATGCAGTAGGCCTGGGTAACAACGGAAAAATTTGTTTCTAAAATCAATTCGTTTTTTGGGGTTTTTTGCGTTTCGATATTTAAAAGAATTCTGAAATTTTCCTTAAAAAAAAGTTCGATATTTACGAAATTTCATAAATGGTAAAAAAATTACAAAACAATAACGAAACAATAACGAATCGATTCGTTAATGGCGGCCGCGATCGCGCAATACGCTAAAAAAACTTCTGAAGCTTCCCTCTCCCTCTGTTGTTGACTGTTAGTGTGATATTATAATTTTTTTCACTAATTAAACAAAAAACAACTATAAAACTTGCCCCAGACATGCGGAAATAATAACGAAACGACCTCAAACCTATAACGAAACGAATACATAATGAAATACGAAGCATTTACGAAACGAATTGAAAAATTCGTTTCATTTTTAAGTTGCTCCAGAATGGTTCGTTATCGCTTCGTTAACAAAAAAAGTAACGAATTTTTAACGAATTACAAATTAACGAAACGAAACCGCCCAGCCCTACTATGCAGGTACTGTATCTTTAAATATTCTTCACCAGTTTTCAGTAGGAAGTGATCCATCTCTCCATGGTCCTTTTCCAATCTGGGATCTATATTTCGCCCTCAATGACAGATTGGCCTTACAATTGTAGATTCATCAAAGCTGCAAAATTTCATCATTTACTCTTGAGTGGAAGTTATCTAAATATGGAGTCTGTTCATCTGAAAGTATCAGGGGGGAAATCCAATCGCTTTTCTAGGAGAAGTTGAGCTTGAGTAAGCCATCAACAGGATTTTAGCTGTTGGCCTGCCATTCAACAATTGAATTAATAAAGGGGTTCAGGAAGCACATAAAACTAAGTCTGGCTTCTGGTACTTTTGGAAAACCACTGGCCACATGATTTTTTGGAAAATGGAAATCTCCAGAACCTTTTGGAGATTTCATAATCTTTGGAAAGGGATGAACTTGTTAGAAGTCACAACCTTTTGAAAATGATGATATAAACTCTTGGTAAAAATGCATTGTTGAAGGCTTTCATGGCCGGAATCACTAGGTTGTGGTAGGTTTTTTCAGGCTATATGGCCATGGTCTAGAGGCATTCTCTCCTGACGTTTTGCCTGCATCTATGGTAAGCATCCTCAGAGGTAGTGAGGTCTGTTGGAACTAGGAAAATGGGTTTATCTATCTGTGGAATGACCAGGGTGGGACAAAAGGCTCTTGTCTGCTGGAGCTAGGTGGGAATGTTTCAACTGATCACCTTGATTAGCATATAATGGCCTGACAGTGCCTGGAGCAAACCTTTGTAGAGAGGTGATTAGATGTCCTTGTTTGTTTCCCCTCTGCTGTTTTGCTGTTGTAATTTTAGTTTTTTTTTAAATACTGGAAGCCAGATTTTGTTCATTTCCATGGTTTCCTTCTTTCTGTTGAAATTGTCCACCTGCTTCTTGTGGATTTCTTTTAAAAAAAAATATAATCTTTATTAAGTTTTCAAGCACATATAAAAATAACATGAAAACACAGGGAGGTGGGGAAAAGGGAGGGTATGGGGTGGGGGTTGAGGTATAGCTGTAGACCCTCATTTCTTGATACAAATATGTGGATGTATCTGCATAACCGAGCATGTATCTTTCAAATATGTCAATCCTTTTGCCTTTCATGTTCCTTGATTTGTGTCTGGGCAATGCTGCTGCGTTTGGTGGTCCCTCTGTAGACTTGTCCACAGCTGCATGGGATACAATGGTAGACTCCTGCAGAGGTGAGAGGATCCCTCTTGTCCTTTGCTGAACGGAGCATTGGTTGGATTTTCTTGGTGGGTCTGTAGATGGTTTGTATGTTGTGTTTCCTCATCAGCTTCCCTATGCGGTCAGCTTCTTGTGTATTTCAGTGGCTTCTCTGTGTAGTCTGACATGGTGGTTGTGAGAGTGGTCCAGCATTGCTGTGTTCTCAAATACTATGCTGTGTCCAGGTTGGTTCATCAGGTGCTCTGCTATGGCTGACTTCTCTGGTTGAAGTAGTCTGTTTACGACAATGGCTATGTTTCTGTGTGATAGGTGATACTATTTTATGTGATGTGCTTAATAATGTTTAATGTTTTATTAGGGGAGGGTCAATTTTAATGTTTTATACTGTATTTATTGATGGCATTGAATTGTTGCCAACACTGTGAACCACTCTGAGACCCCTTCGGGGTTGAGAGGCATGGCATATTATGTGTGTATGTGTGTGTGTATCATATATACTCAAGTATAAGCCGACCTGAATATAAGCCGAGGCACCTAATTTTCCTACAAAAAACTAGGCAAACTAGGAAAACGGATTGACTTGAGTATAAGCTGAGGATGTGAAATGCAGCCACTACGGGTAAATTTCAAAATAAAAATAGATACCAATAAAATTACATTAATTGAGGCATCAGTAGGTTAAATGTTTTTGAATATTTACATGAAACTGTAATTTAAGATAAGATTGCCCAACTCTGATTAAACCATTATTCTAACCTTCTTCAATGTAAATGTGTTTACGCATCCTTTGTAACAATAGAGTAAAATAATGAAAATGTGATAATAGCTAATAATAAAGTAAAATAATAAATGTAATAATAATAATAAATAGAGTAAAATAATATATATAATAATAGAGTAAAATGATAAAAAATAATAAATACAGTAAAATAATAATAATAATAACAACAATAACAGAGTGAAATAATAAATAACCTTGACTCAAGTATAAGCCAGGTGAGACTTTTTCAGCCTAAAAAAGGGCTGAAAAACTATACTTATACTCAAGTATATACAGTATATGCCTTTAAATTATGCTCTCGAGAAACAAAAATAAGCAGACTCCTTTAAAAGCAGCATAGTTTGTTTACTCACAAACTTCATGTATTCAGCATACAGGCATTTTGCATATGAATCCAGTTACAACAGGGTTTTAAGTAGTTTCTCTGTGTAGGTAACACAGGGCATCTTTCTTAGAAACAATAGTCCAAAGTCCAAAGTATCTCTCTGTTCTGAGAGTCTAATAGAATCTCTGTCTAGTCTCTAAGCATACAGTTCCTGCTGGTTTCTGAAAACAAACTTCTCTATAGGCTTCTCAAAGCAAACTGAGATCTATAATGGAGTCTGAGTCCTGAAAAGGCCCAGACCTGAACACATGGTTTGCAGCATCTCCCACAACCAAGAGGTTAAAGAAAACTGCAAACCAATACACACATATACAGTACAGTAAGCAATGATATGTGTTCATTCGTTCAGTCGTCTCCGACTCTTTGTGACCTCATGGACCAGCCCACGCCAGAGCTCCTTGTCAGCCGTCACCACCCCCAGCTCCTTCAAGGTCAGTCCAGTCACTTCAAGGATGCCATCCATCCATCTTGCCCTTGGTCGGCCCCTCTTCCTTTTGCCTTCCACTTTCCCCAGCATCATCCCCTTCTCTAGGCTTTGCTGTCTCCTCATGATGTGGCATTCAAAGGACTTCCACTTTGTCTCTAGTCTCCTTCCCTCCAATGAGCAGCCGGGCTTTCTTTCCTGGAGGATGGACTGGTTGGATCTTCTCGCAGTCCAAGGCACTCTCAGAACTTTCCTCCAACACCACAGCTCAAAAGCATCTATCTTCCTTCGCTCAGCCTTCCCTAAAGTCCAGCTCTCACATCCGTAGGTTACTACAGCAATATAACAAATAACTAGTGGAGTCTTGAGAAGGTTGCTATTTCCAACAGTACAATCTCAAACTATTCACATGACCTGTTGTGAACCAGAAGCCTTAAAGGAGCCAAACACAAGTAAAAGGTGCAAACAAGGTTTATTAACAAACAAAAATAGCTTAGAAACACTTGAATTCAGTGAGTCTATCAATAAAATAAATTCTGTAGCAACTGCTAAGCAAAAAACGCAACTTGGAGAATAATCCAGATTATACAGAGATATAATCCGGTATAACAAAAACTTTAAGCAAACTGCTTCAAAAATTCAGAGTTCACAAAACACAAGGTAACAAGGTGGGAGCAAGCAAAAATGTAGTCAGGAAACAGTCCAAGATCGAGGCACGTCCAAAAGCAGAAGTGAAGTCCAAAACGCGATGTCGTCGTCGAAAAACAATCTGAAGTCAGCAAGGAGTAGAAGTCAGCACTTACAGGGTTCCAGTCGGTAGAAGCACAGCGATCTGCAGTCCCAGGACCCAAGGCGAGAGTAAAGGCAGCAACAAAGTCCCAAGCCCAATACAACACTTTGCCTACTGCAAAGTTCCAATAGTCTGATACCTTTCTTTTATCCTATAACTCCTCATCAGAGGTGGAGCTGGACTCCACCCTGTCCTCATCACTCTCAGGAGCTTTTGCTTCCACAGTTGCTCAACACCGCCCATCCCTCCAGCTTTTCCAGCGTCTATCAAGACTTAGATCACCCCATGTATTTCCAGGTTGCCAGTCTCCCGAGAACCCTTCAAACTCCTAACTTGAGGTGGGTTGAATACATATGTCCCTGATCTCTTGTACACAGGTCCAATCTAGTCCATCCTCCTCCTCGTCATCACTTCCAGTCCCATCACTCCCCGTGAACCCCATGAAGTCTTCGTCCTCAGTTGGAGCATTATTTCACGGATCCGCTTCCTTTCCCTCTCTTCATCTGACTCTTGCTCCCGAGTAACCAGCTTCAAACCTCTACTCCCTCCTCCTCCATCTCAGAGTCTGTAAAACCTTTGAATGACTCAGTATCTGTAGGTGTCATGAATATCTCCCTAATTCCCTTCCTTTGCTGCTCTTGTTCCAGCACCTGAGCAGCCTTCTTTCCCCCTCTACTACTAGTAGTAGCTTGGTCAGCACACTGTACTGCAACATGACCTGAAAGAACCACATTTGAACATTGGTCTCCTAAAGTGCATCATAGCTTGAGACAGGTAGAAGACATAAGGACCTGGATCCTATTGTGTAGACCTTTTCCAGAACAATTCTGAACCCAGTTTCCAATAATTTGGTATGAGTAACAGAAATGAATAAAGGATGCTCCTGCATAAAAATCTATTCCTCATTACTGTGAACATTTGTTTTAATTTCAAGCGATCAGGGATTCATTACGTTGCTGCTATTAAGACATCCTGGAGGAGTCAGATATTCTTAGCAATCTGCTGCAAATGATGCTGTGAGCTACCAGTTGATCCAGATCTATCATCTGCCCACTTTTTATGATTTTAAATAATGTCATACTTTTAAATTTAACCACTTACAGTAGTGGGCAGGGATAAGTAAAAGTGAGATACAATTTCCCCTACAAATAAAAGAAACACAACCTGGTTGGTTAATCTAGCCAGCCGAACCTTGGGAGGGTTATTTTATTTGTCGTGTCAGGGCAACCAGTCAATTGTATTACATTTCTAACAGAACAAAACAAACCAAACAGACAAAACACAAAATTTGCAAGTTTGGTAGTTGATTAAATGTCCTTTGACCAGTCTCTGTCCCCTTGGAGTGCCTCTGGTGTTGCTGCAAGAAGGTCCTCCCTTCTGCATGTGGCAGAGCTCAGGTTGCATTGCAGCAGGTGGTCAGTGGTTTGCTCTTCTCCGTACTCGCATGTTGAGGATTCCACTTTGTGGCCCCATTTCTTGAGGTTGGCTCTGCATCTCGTGGTGCCAGAGCGCAGTCTGTTCAGCACCTTCCAAGTCGCCTAGTCTTCTGTGTGCCCAGGGGAGAGTCCCTCATCTGGTATCACCCACGGATTGAGGTTCTGGGTTTGAGCCTGCCACTTTTGGACTCTCACTTGCTGAGGTGTTCCAGCGAGAGTCTCTGTAGATCTTAGGAAACTATTTCTAGATATAAGTCGTTGACGTGCTGGCTGATACCCAAACAGAGGATGAGCTGGAGATGTCCCTGCCTTGGTCCTTTCACTATTGCCTGCGGAAGTCAGGTGGTGCAATACCGGCTAAGCAGTGTAATTTCTCCAGTGGTATGGGGCGCAGACACCCCGTGATAATGCAGCATGTCTCATTGAGAGCCACATCCACTGTTTTAGCGTGGTGAGATGTGTTCCACACTGGGCATGCGTACTCAGCAGCAGAGTAGCACAGCGCTAGGACAGATGTCTTCACTGTGTCTGGTTGTGATCCCCAGGTTGTGCCAGTCAGCTTTTGTATGATATTGTTTCTAGCGCCCACTTTTTGCTTGATGTTCAGGCAGTGCTTCTTGTAGGTCAGAGCACGGTCCAGAGTGACTCCCAGGGATTTGGGTGCGCTGCTATTCTCCAGTGGGATTCCTTCCCAGGTGATCCTCAGAGCTCGGGGTGCTTAGCGACCAGATGTGACTTCTGAGGGTGAAAGATACGTTGACATGGGTTACTGAGCTGAAATGGAGAGAGAGAAAACTCTATATGTTTAAATGCACTATTAATAGTACCTTGGCATGATATAGATTTCTGTCACCTTCTGTACTAACAAACATCACTTATCACTTTGTGGAGAGAGAGGAGGGAGGCATGACAGATGTTTATTCCAGTCCACTTAGTGCAGTGCAATGGAAGAGCTGAGGAAATGCAGGCAGCAGGTTTTCAGCAACTTCCTAAGGTACAGCACCACTTAAGTACAAATGAGCCTGCCGTTAATTCTTGCTAATGAATATTTTGCAAGGAAATAGGTGAAATGTTAGGACTTCCAGAAGATGATGTTTGCTTTTGTGTTGGATTTGTGTGTCAATCCTGAACATTTGCCAAAGTGTTGGGTTTAATTGCTGCTGTCAAATTTAGCAAGCACGTGTATGTTTGGCTAGAATAGGAGATGCTAACCAAAATATGGGCTCTAATTTACAACTTAGGTTCTCAGTAGATTTTGTTTTAAGGAATCCATTAATTTCCGACCTCAATTTGATATTCTGCTCTGAGTTGTAGAGCCAAAATGGGATAACACTTGAGTGTTGGCTAAAATTCTGGGAGACTAAGGTCCAAATCCCCACGCTGCCATGGAAACCCATTGGTTCACTTCCAGAAAGTCACACTCTCACAGCCTTAGAAGGCAATAATAATAATAATAATAAATGTATATATTGCCCTGTCTCCCCAAGAGGACTCAGAGCAGTTTCCAGCATAAGGCAAAACATTCAATTGCACACAAGGCAAAATATTCAATTGCCAAAAAAGGAAAACCATACAAACAAATTAAAATAAACATAGAATCATGGAGTTGGAAGAGACCTCCTGGGCCATCCAGTCCAACCCCATTCTGCCAAGAAGCAGGAAAATTACACTCAAAGCACCCCCGACAGATGGCCATCCAGCCTCTGTTTAAAAGCTTCCAAAGAAGGAGCCTCCACCAGACTCTAGGGCAGAGAGTTCCACTGCTGAACAGCTCTCACAGTTAGGAATTTCTTCCTAATGTTCAGGTGGAATATCCTTTCTTGTAGTTTCTACGTCCTAGTCTCCAGGGCAGCAGAGAACAAGCTTGCTCCCTCCTCCCTATGACTTCCCATCACATATTTATACATGGTCATTATGTCTCCTCTCAGTCTTCCCTTCTGCAGGCTAAACATGCCCAACTCTATAAGCCACTCCTCATAGGGCTTGTTCTCTTGATCATTTTAGTCACCCTCCTCTAGACACATCATAAAACATTAATATAAAATCCTTCTAAAACAAACACAAAAGTTAAAATAACTCTATCAGATGGGTTCAAAATACCCATGACCAGAATTACAAAGTGGACATGACCAACTATGAAAGGGGTGGACAAGGGCTAGTGCAACGAAGTGTTTCACAGCCATGGAAGTGGATGAAGTGCAGAGCTGGGTCTTTGCTGATGGCCAAGGGAAGGGCCTAGGGACTAATCAATCAAGGCTATGAGAAATCTCTGAAAGATTGCTGCCAAAAATAACTCTCACTGTTATAGGGTTGCAATGAGTTGGAGTTGAATTGAAGGGACATAACATGAGCCAGAGTGGTGTAGTGATTTGAGTCTTGGCCTAAGATTCTGGGAGACAAGGGTTCAAATGCCTGCTTATCCATGGGAAATCATTGGATAGATTTGGGAAAATCAATTTCAGTGGAAAGCAATAGCAAACCCCTTCGAAACAACTCATGGCAAGAAAAGTTCATTATAGGTCCACCTTAGGCGCCCTCTAACTTCTTTTGAAAGGTGCAAGCTTTATCTCAGGCAGCTTCACAATAACTCCAGAAAAATGCCACTTCCTCAGTTTTATTATTCACTTGCCGTCCCCTGCCACATGTTGCTGTGGCCCACATGGGGGTTTCTGTGTGGGAGGTTTGGCCCAATTCTATCATTGGTGGGGTTCACCTGTGATTGTAGGTGAACTATAAATCCCAGCAACGACAACTCCCAAATGTCAAGTTTCTATTTTCCCCAAACTCCACCAGTGTTCACATTTGGGCATATTGAGTATTTGTGTAGAGTTTGGTCCAGATCCATCATTGTTTGAGTCCACAGTCATCTCTGGATGTAGGTGAACTACAACTCCAAAACCAAAGGACACTGCCCACCAAACCCTTCCAGTATTTTCTGTTGGTCATGGGAGAACTGTGTGCCAAGTTTGATTCAATTCCATCATTGGTGGGGTTCAGAATGCTCTTTGATGGTAGGTGAACTACAAATCCCAGCAACTACAACTCCCAAATGACAAAATCACTTTTTTAGTGAACGACATACATTGGGTTGTTAGGTGTCTTGTGTCCAAATTTGGTGTCAATTCATCCAGTGGTTTTTGAGTTATGTTAATCCAACAAACGAACATCACACTTTTATTTATATAGATGACCAGGGGTTGCATCCCTGGTGAATAGGGCTGGGCGGTTTCGTTTCGTTAATTCGTAATTCGTTAAAAATTCGTTATTTTTTTTTGTTAACGAAGCGATAACGAACCATTCTGGAGCAACTTAAAAACGAAACGAATTTTTCAATTTGTTTCATAAATGCTTCGTATTTCGTTATGTATTCGTTTCGTTATTGGTTTGAGGTCGTTTCGTTATTATTTCCGCATGTCTGGGGCAAGTTTTATAGTTGTTTTTTGTTTAATTAGTGAAAAAAATTTATAATATCACACCAACAGTCAACAACAGAGGGAGAGGGAAGCTTCAGAAGTTTTTTTAGCGTATTGCGCGATCGCGGCCGCCATTAACGAATCGATTCGTTATTGTTTCGTTATTGTTTTGTAATTTTTTTACCATTTACGAAATTTCGTAAATATCGAACTTTTTTTAAGGAAAATTTCGGAATTCTTTTAAATATCGAAACGCAAAAAACTCCAAAAAACGAATTGATTTTAGAAACATTTTTTTCCGTTGTTACCCAGGCCTACTGGTGAATAATCCAATCATTGTCCTGGAAGAGGCCTCTTGGGCCATCAAAACCAGTCCACTGCTCAATTCAGAACTTCCAGGTAGATCATTCCCAGCAGGTAGCTGTCCAAACTCTTTCAGTGAAAGGAGACCATGTGCTCAGCCAACTTCCCATGCATTTGTTTCCATTACCAAGGCATTGTGGTGGGTTGGAGTTCTTGGCAGGAAATCTGTTTACAGTGCTGCATGTCTAGTATTCTTTAGGTGTGTTGTGGTACCAGCTATTTTTGTCACTGGCACCGACACATCCTCAGCCTCATTAATAGGGTTAGGTTCACAACAAGGGCGGAGAAGACATCCTTCTGAAAAGCTTTTCTATAAACCCATTTATTATATTCTGCCCTTACATAATTGCATATTCTGAGTAAGTAATTACATATATTTACACTAATAGAGTAATTAAATATAATTACATAAAATGAAAACATATCCACACACCCCAAGGGCATCACAGTAGGAATAAAGACTCCTGCAAAATCCCTGCATTTTGTTTAATAACGGTAAGTTGGTGGATTATCAATGCGGCATAATAACTTCCAGTTTAAACAACACATAGAAAAGAATACAGGGCTGGGGATGAAAGCGTTTTGTCTAGAGATCAAGTCCAAATGGAGGGGAAGCCTGTCACAGAAGACTTCCCTCTAGTCTTGTGTGACAACCGAATTTTGCAGACATAGCTTCCTGAAAAGTTAGACCATCATCTGGAATACATATTAGGCTTGGTTCAATTCTAAAGACAAATCCGATTTTCACAGAAAAAAAAAATCAAAACTTTTTGAAACTTCCGAAACTTCTGAATCCTTTCCTTAATGGTTTGATAGTGTTATATCCTGTTTCATTGGGTGGGCTTTACTTCGAAAGTAGTTGTTTTACTACAGAAGAAGGGAAAAGCTTGCAGAGGAAATTCCTTCCTCCTCTGGTTTAAAACTGGCTTCTCTGGCCTGAGGCGAGGTCAGGAAATTCCTTCCTTGTCTGGTTTAGAACTAACTTCTCTGGCTTGAGCTGAGGCCAGGGACCAGAAGCACCGGAATTGTGGCACAGCTGGCTGAGTGTCAGCTGCATTAAGATCACTCTGACCAAAACGTCATGAGTTCGAAGCCAGCCTGGGTTGGAGTGGGTTTCCAACCAATTGTGTAGCCTGTTGTCAACCTTTGCAACCCGAAAGACAGTTGCATCTGTCAAGTAGGAAAATTAGGTACCACCTTAAAAGTGTGGGGAGGGTAAATTAACTAATTCATGAGGCCATAAAAAAGACTCCAGCAAAGCACTCCAGCAAAAGCATGCGGGGAATGCGGAAGTGCTTCATCAGTGTCGCAGATGGATGATGAAAGCGACAGCTCCCCTGGCGGCCAGAAAAACTTAAAAAGCCTCTGTGTATGTCTGTATATGTTTGTATGTCAAAATTGGCATTGAATGTTTGCCATATATGTGTACACTGTAATCTGCCCTGAGTCCCCTGTGGGGTGAGGAGAAGGGCGGAATAGAAAAGCTGCAAATAAATAAATAAATAAAAGCTGAATAATTTCCTACTCACTTCCTGAGTCGTAACAAAAGTGGCGGGATAAGCTTCGGAAGGACAAAGAGACTTCCGGTTTTGTAAAAAGCTTCGATATCACTTCAAAAAGGTAATTTTAACGAAATTATTACGAGCAACGAGTTATCCGACGTGACTCTATCCATACTTAATACATATGTTTAAGCTGGGATGTCTGCAAGCAGATTATTCCTTTCAGTGTTTATGACTTCTCTTCCATTTATTTCTGTGCAACTTGAAAGTTTGGTAAGCGTGGCTATCTCGATAGCTGGGATTCTTGGCTGTATAGAATACAGTTGTATTGGTGTTGATGGCTTCACAGTCCACCCCGGGCTTCTGAATGAAAGAATGATTTGGTTTCCTTGTTAGTTTTTTGCATCAATTCCATGTAGGCATGTGGTACTGAAGAAATAGATTGATATATCTGCTTGGGAGACAATGTGATGCAGTGGTTTCAGCATTGAACTGTGACTAGGGACCAGAGGTTGAATCCTCTCTCAGCCATGGAAGCCCCCTAAATGTCTCTCGACAAGTCATATCCTTTTAGTCACAAACAAAGGCAAAAACAAACTCTTTCTTACCAAATCTTGCCAATAAAAATTCATTGTGGGGTTTGTATTAGAGATGATGGGTTAGGCACACAACAACAGCAACAAGCTGTATGGAAAGCTGGTGTTCTGGGTTCTTTGCCTGGAATGGTTACTATGAATTGGTTGCCATTGAATTTATTGGTCTGATGGCATCTCTGTTGCCTAGTTTTATGAAATTGGAGAATTTAATGGATGTGGTTATCTGCGGAGTTGAGATAATGGAGTGTTTTCCAAATATTCTCTCCAAAATGGAGTGATGGTGGTGATGATGATGATGACTTTCTTTGTTTTCTTGCCTGGCTTATAAATCTCCCACAACATATTTCATATTCCCGAAATATATTGGTAGTTCAACTTTGTATGGTAAACTGTATGACCAAGCATTGATTTCAACTTGCTTCTCTCTGTTCTCAGTCCAGCACTTAAAATATTACTTAGTTAAATTATCTCAGAAGATGGGTTACTATAAACCAGGCATCCAAACTGTGGCCCTCCTACCCCCAGAAACTCTAGCTTTATTTGACCTGCTAGTGCAATTAAACCCTATTTTCGTCCCCCGGATCCCCTGTCCAGATATATTACATTGCTCTCTCACCCAGTGTTTTTAAACTTTTAATCTTTGCAACCAGCCCTGCCCACTGTGATCAATTTTTTTGTGTTCAATTATTGTGATTTTATATTGTTTGCTGTGCTTCTTTATATTGGTTCTTTTATTTATTTATTTTCTTTATATTTCACTGTTGTATTCCTATGTTGTGTATTTGTATTGCTGTATTGTTGGACTTGGCCTCATGCAAGCTGCCCCGAGTCCCCTTGGGGAGATGGTGGTAGGGTATGTTATTGTTGTTGTTGTTGTTGTTAGCCACTTATTATCAAAATACAAGAAAGGAGATTCCATCTGAACATGAGGAAGAACTTCCTGACTGTGAGAGCCGTTCAGCAGTGGAACTCTCTGCCCCGGAGGGAGTGTGGTGGAGGCTCCTTCTTTGGAATCTTTTAAACAGAGGCTGGATGGCCATCTGTCAGGGGTGATTTGAATGCAATATTCCTGCTTCTTGGCAGAATGGGGTTGGACTGGATGATGGTCCAGGAGGTCTCTTCCAACTCTAGGATTCTATGATTCTCACAACCACCATGTCAGACTACACAGAGAAGCCATTGAATACCACAAGAAGCATGTGGACAATTTCAATAGAAAAGAAAAAAACCATGAAAATGAACAAAACCTGGCTACCAGTATTTTAAAAACTCTAAAATCAGAACAGTAAGTAAAGAACAACACTAAAAAAAAACTGGGGAATTCCAGACAAGATGCAGTCAGGGCCAGCGAATCACCTCCCAACAAAGGCAGGAAACAGCCAAGCCTTGAACTGCAGGGCTATTCAGTGCACATCAAGGTCATCAGTTGCAACATTCACACTTGCCTCCAACAGACAAGACTTCTTTCAAGACATTCCACAGATATATAAACCCCACTTGCCTTGTTTCCAACAAACTTCACAACCTCTGCCATAGGTGTGGGTGAAAGGTCAGGAGAGAATGCTTCTGGAACATGGCCAGACAGCCCAAAAAAATCATAGCAACCCAGTAATTCTGTTTCTCTTTTTTAAAAAACACAAGTCCAACAGTACATGGATATTCACATTTATTCACCTTGTACTCTGTTCGTGAGTACAATCCAAGTGGAATGAGTCAAGTTTAACCAGGTTGGAGGGGTCCTTCAGGGCAAGTGCGTTGCCTCCAAGCTGTCTGTGACTCAGGGATGTCTTGTGATGTTTCGGATGTGCCATCTGCCTCATCTTTTAGCAGAGTGTTCACATGAGTTATTTCCTCTCTACAGGCAGGAGACTGGAATCTGGGGTCCTCCATAACTGGCCCCTGTTTCACTTCAATGCATAGTTGTTGCCAGCATTTGTTTCAGCAGTACAGATCAGACAAAGGTAAAAACACAATTCACAAAGACCAAGGGCTTACAATGTAGCAGAAGTTGGTTATGTTGCAATAGGAATCTCCCAGACTCCTGGATACAAAGAATCTCTTTCCATTCGAATACAAACCACACAATTAACTGATACTGAAGTGAGATATTTGTTTGTTTATTTATTTATCAGCAACCAGACCATTGTATTACATTTCAAACAGACAAAATACAAAATTTGCGAGTTTGGTAGTTAATTAAATGTCCTTTAGAATCCTAGAATCATAGAATCCAAGAGTTGGAAGAGACCTCATGGGCCATCATCCAGTCCAACCCCATTCTGCCAAGAAGCAGGAATATTGCATTCAAATCACCCCTGACAGATGGCCATCCAGCCTCTGCTTAAAAGCTTACAAAGAAGGAGCCTCCACCACACTCCAGGGCAGAGAGTTCCACTGCTGAACGGCTTTGACCAGTCTGTTACTCAGTGCTCAACATTTGGCTGCAGGCCCTGGCAGACGCAACCACTTTGGGTCTTCAAGCTGCACACACGCACTCCCCTTGGAAAGAGAGTGCTTGTGTGGCATGCAGGACCAAAACACCAGCACCTGCCAGGGCCTTTACCCGAGTGCCAAAAACCAGGCGACCAAATGTTTGCTGTTCCCACTTTCCTTTTGCTTCACTGATATTTCCATATCGGGGGGTGGGGGGGGGGGGGGTTGCCGTTTTGTGCCAACTGAATGTAACAAATGGTATGATAACACGAACTAAATGGCTGAAACGGTTACCAGGCCTGTGACTAATGTTCACCATACTTGAGCTATGAAACTG
The DNA here is from genome assembly GCF_037176765.1 of Anolis sagrei. NCBI lineage: Eukaryota > Metazoa > Chordata > Lepidosauria > Squamata > Anolidae > Anolis > Anolis sagrei. The sequence continues at coordinate 36,944,219 of NC_090029.1, forward strand.
GCTCAAAGGCACTTAATTAATCCCATGACTCAATGGGGCAAGGAAATGTGTCTCTCAAGTTCCAGTCCTAAAATCTATGCCGTATTAACTTGATAGAAGGTACTACTATGGAGTGCATTGGAGACAACCTGGCAAAATGGCACTACCTAAAAGAATCCCATACTTTATGTGATTGTGGAGCAGAACAGACAACTCTGCATCTGTACCCTTGTCCATTGTGCCCTGCCTCATGTACAGAGGAGGTATTGTTGGAGGCTACAGACAATGCCATTGCTGTTGCCCGTTTTTGGTCAAAAAAAAATATTTAGCCACCTGAACACCTTCTATTTTATCAGTTTTATACTAATTTATGCAATGCTTTTGATATGAAATAATAATAATTGGAGACTTGACAAGGAGCCTTTCAAACATGGGCCTGCCCATTCAATAGTGCCATCTAATCTAACATAGTACATACTTATGTTTTGGCTAAAGTTGGGGAAAAGATACAATCAAGAAAGCTTGAGTCCTGGGGAGTGGTTAACCATAGCCTATGCCCCAAACTCTTGCTATGATTGTGGCAAAAATATTTACTTCGGATTTATTTTAAATGGTTTAAGTTTTACAAATCACATGTTTTTATTTAGTCCTTGCAAGTACTTTTAACTGTATTGTCGAAGGCTTTCATGGCTGGAATCACTAAGTTCTTGTGGGTTTTTTCGGGCTATATGGCCATGTTCTAGAGGCATTTTTTCCTGACGTTTCGCCTGCATCTATGGCAAGTGTGGTAATATTAGCGACTGACCATATGTTAAATAGATCAATGATCGATGTTTTGATAGGTATGACTGCCACCACCTCAGCTTTTATTGGCCTGAGGAACCAAAAGGTGTGAATGTGTTGTAGGTAAGGTGTGTTTGCCCTTGGTTCTACTATTGCTTCTTCACTGGCTGACTGGACTTTAAAAGGGTTTGACAGACTTGGTTCTGAGGAGATTTGACAGATTGAGGCATATACCAGTTAAAAGTGAACTAAGAAAGGTTTATTGGACTTTAAACAAACATCAACTCATATAATGAGCGGTACAGAAGCGTAATTCAGTTGTAGAGACTTAGTTACTTAAACAAGTAGTTCCACTGACAACAAAACTTTTAAAACTGTGAGTTTCCTTAAACACACTGCTCTATCCTTAGAAACAGTATCGCTTGAGAACAGATCCCTATCTGTCTCACACACAGGGCGATAAGCTCCCTTATATTATCCCTAAGTATAAGGAGACAAGTCTTTCTGTTACTGATCCTCACAATACAGTAACCCTAGCCCTTGTCTGCTGCTTATTCCCTAACCTTAAGGCTCACTGTAAAGCTTTCTTTTCCTGTCAGATTCCTACTGTAGCTTCCTAACTTAAAATCTCATCCTTCTGTGTCTCATGTCAAGACACTTCCCTCTCTCTGTCAAAAGCTGACAGCCTCTTTCCCTCTCTCAACTGACTCCTCCCCCAATTGCTATACCCAATCAGGAGTCGGCTTGACTCCTCCTCCTGCTGCTGCCTGTCTTCCAAGATGACAGCTACTGATATTCAGGCTTCGGCCTGTTCGCCTAAAAGGTAGATTTCACTACAGCAAGCATCCTCAGAGGTAGTGTATTAGTGTATTAACTGTATTTCCTTTGATTTTTGAAAGCTGCCTTTAGTCCCAGCTTTGCAGAAAACAGAGAATGCAAACGAATCAATTATCGAAGTTCCACGGTCTGTCATGTGTTACTGACTGGGGTTTTGGGCACAGACACGTCATCAGATAACATGGCATGATCCAAGTTGTTTCACATATTGTAATAGCACTGCTGTGATTCTATCTGTGGTGACTCCATTCAGATGCTTTGCCCATCCATTTGGGATTGCGCCCAGAGCATTTATCACCATTGGAATCACAGTTGTGTTCTTTTCCCAGAGGCTCTGGCTCTCAATGTATTTCGTAATCTTTTCCCTCTCTGCGTCTTTAATTTCTCAGTTCCTGCGAGGTTTACCAAATCTGTTAATGCAACCCCCTCAAATCACAGTTATATCTGGCATATTATGTTCCCATTGTTTATCAGTTTGAATCTTGAAGTGCCACAAAACCTTTTCCTTTACATTTTAAACCACTTTTCCAGGCTTATGTTCCCATTGGTTCTTTGCAGGCCATAAACTGTTCTTATTTCATAGGTTCTAATGCACTGTTTCTCAACCTGGAGGTCGGGACCCCTGAGAGGGTCGCAAAGGGGTGTCAGAGGGGTCACCAAAGACCATCAGAAAACACAGTATTTTCTGATGGTCATGAGGATTCCATGTGGGAAGTTTGAGCCAATTCTATTGTTGGTGGAGTACAGAATGTTCTTTGATTGTAGTGAACTATAAATCCCAGCAACTATAACGCCCGAAAGTCAAGGTCTATTTTCCCCACACTCCACCAGTGTTCACATTTGTGCATATTGAGTATTTGTGCCAAGTTTGGTCCAAATCCACCATTGCGTGAGTCCACAGTGCTCTCTGGATGTAGGTGAACTACAACCCCCAAACTCAAGGTCAATGCCCACCAAACCCTTCCAGTGTTGCCTGTTGGTCATGGGAGTTCTGTGTGGCAAATTAGATTCAAATCCATTGCTGGTGGAGTTCAGAATGCTCTTTGATTGTAGTGAACTATAAATCCCAGCAACTATAACTCCCGAAAGTCAAGGTCTATTTTCCCCACACTCCACCAGTGTTCACATTTGTGCATATTGGGTGTTTGTGCCAAGTTTGGTCCAGATCCACCATTGCATGAGTCCACAGTGCTCTCTGGATGTAGGTGAACTACAACTCCCAAACTCAAGGTATTGACCCACCAAATACCCACCAAACCCTTCCATATATACCCAACAAACCCTTCCAGTGTTTTCCGTTGGTCATGAGAGTTCTGTGTGGCAAATTAGGTTCAAGTCCATCGCTGGTGGAGTTCAGAATGCTCTTTGATTATAGGTGAACTATAAATCCCAGCAACTACAACTCCCAAATTACAAAGTAAATCCTCCCCCAACCCCACTAGCATTTACATGTGGGTGCATTGGGTATTTGTGCCCAGTTTGGTCCAGTGAATGAAAATACATCTTGCATATCTGATATTTACATTATGATTTATAACAGTAGTAAGATGACTGTTATGAAGTAGCAACAAAAACAATGTTATGGTTGGAGGTCACCACCACATGAGGGACTGTATTCAGGGGTCACGGCACTAGAAAGGTGGAGAACCACTGCTCTAATGTATCATAGCAGCCACTGTATTCTGGCACACTCCGTCTGTGTGCTATTGCTGTGTGTCCACTATTAAGATCATTCACTTTAATCTTTTTCTTATATAGGCAACGTTTGCTACATGTAGTCTTTCTTCAATATTTACTTTGATGCTCTTTCTCTGAAGTGCCTCTTCTGAAGCTGCAAATAGAAGTCCTCCAGTTTCTTTCTTTAGCGTCTCATTCTGTAAATATGTCCAGATGGCCCTCCTTTCAACCTTTCCTTCTGCAGTTTCAATGAGCTGATCACACATAGTTTACTCCGCCTGGCCTCAAGGCAGTTTCTAATCATATTTATACACATGTTTTGTTTCATCATTGCTCCTTTTTTCCTCCCAGTCCTCTACGTTTCCACTTGTTTTCTGTGATAGAGCCATTCAACCATTTTTTTCCTGGCCTTGGGTGGCAAAACTTGGCAAAAATGCCATCTATTCCTCCTATGCAGTATTTGGGAGCAAAATTATAATTTGTTGCAGGGAGACAGTACTGCCCGTCAAGTCTCCTGGAGGTGCGTATATCATAGAATCAAAGAGTTGGAAGAGACCTCATGGGCCATCCAGTCCAACCCCATTCTGCCAAGAAGCAGGAATATTGCATTCAAATCACCCCTGACAGATGGCCATCCAGCCTCTGCTTAAAAGCTTCCAAAGAAGGAGCCTCCACCACACTCCGGGGCAGAGAGTTCCACTGCTGAACGGCTCTCACAGTCAAAAAGTTCTTCCTCATGTTCAGATGGAATCTCCTCTCTTGTAGTTTGAAGCCATTGTTCCGCGTCCTAGTCTCCAAGGAAGCAGAAAACAAGCTTGCTCCCTCCTCCCTGTGGCTTCCTCTCACATATTTATACATGGCTATCATAAATATAAATAAAGTATATGATCTCACGGCCCCCGTCTTTGATGTCAAGGATGTCTAGATCTAGGGAAGTCATGCTCCCCATGCTCTATTCCGCTTTGGTTAGACTACACCTGGAATATAGTGTACAATTCTGGGCACCACAATTCAAGAGAGATATTGACTCTAAGCTGGAATGTGTCCAGAGGAGGGCGACTCAAAGGATCAAGGGTATGGAGAACAAGCCCTATGAGGAGCGGCTTAAGGAGCTGAGCATGTTTAGCCTGAAGAAGAGAAGGCTGAGAGGAGATATGATAGCCATGTATAAATATGTGAGAGGAAGCCATAGGGAGGAGGAGGGAGCAAGCTTGTTTTCTGCTTCCCTGGAGACTAGGACGCAATGGCTTCAAACTACAAGAGAGAAGATTCCATCTGAACATGAGGAAAAACTTCCTGACTGTGAGAGCCGTTCAGCAGTGGAACTCTCTGCCCCGGAGTGTGGTGGAGGCTCCTTCTTTGGAAGCTTTGAAACAGAGGCTAGATGGTCATCTGTCAGGGGTGATTTGAATGCAATATTCCTGCTTCTTGGCAGAATGGGACTGGATGGCCCATGAGGTCTCTCCCAACTCTTTGATTCTAGGATTCTATAGTTTGCTCCCTCAATTTTCTTGGAACAGTATTTCTGTCTGATGCAGATAATCCAGAGCAGTATCAAGTAACTGCCGTGGTTCAAGTGTTTGTGATCTGAATTCTGTTTTTAAGCTTTGATTTTAAGATTTTTCATACTCCTCTATCTATACAGATATATAAAAGACAAAATATGTATGTGTATGTGTTTGATGCACCACAAAGGCTGTCCGTCTGTGATGTCACTGGGAAAGAAAGGTGATGAGAATGAGGGGAAGGGAGGGAAGGAGTAAGGAAAGAAAGGAAGGAAGGAAGGAAGGAAGGAAGGAAGGAAGGAAGGAAAGAAAAAGGGAAAGGGAAAGGGAAAGGGAAGGAAAAAAGAGGGAGGGGAAGGGAAAGGGGGAAGGTTTGAAAGGAGGAAAGAAAAAAAGGAAGGAAGGAGGGAAGGAAGGAAGGAGAAGGAAAAAGAGGGAGAGGGGGAGGAAGAAGGGGATGAGGGGAAAGGAAAGGAGAATAGGTTTGAGGGGAAGAAAGAAAGAAAGAAAGAAAGAAAGAGAAAGAAGAAGGAAAAAAGGAGGAAGAGAAGGAAGGAAGGAGGGGAGGAAAGGAAAGGAAAGGAAAGAGAGAAATGTTTGAAAGGAGAAAAGGAAGGAAGGAAGGAAGGAAGGAAGGAAGGAAGGAAGGAAGGAAGGAAGGAAGGGGGAAATGAAAGGGGGGACAGTTTGAGGAAAGGGGAGGAAAGAAAGAAAGAAAGAAAGAAAGAAGAGAAGAGAAGGAGAAGAAAAAATGAGGGAGAGAAGGATGGAAGGAGGAGAGGAAAGGGAAAGATTTGAGGGGAGGAAAGGAAGGAAGGAAGGAAGGAAGGAAGGAAGGAAGGAAGGAAGGAAGGAGAAGGAAAGAAGATGGGAGAGAGAGAAGGCAGGATGAAAGGAAAGGAGAGGAGGAAATTTTGAGCACAGGAAAGGAAGGAAGGAAGGAAGGAAGGAAGGAAGGAAGGAAGGAAGGAAGGAAGGAGGGATGAAAGCAGGGGCCGCAGTCTTTTCAGCATCTGGGCAACACCAGGTATATATGCTAATTTTAAAAATAAATATAATAAGATGCATTGTCGAAGGCTTTCATGGCTGGAATCACTGGGTTGTTGTAGGTTTTTTTGAGCTATATGGCCATGTTTTAGAGGCATTCTCTCCTGACATTTCACCTGCATCTATGGCAATCCTCACTACCTCTGAGGATAGATTTTGCTGAGAAAACTCATTAAAAAACTTCCCAGAAAGACAAGTTGCCAATGGCCACTTCTGTTGCTTCTGCCAATTACACAAGGCGTTTTTATCCATATTTTTATGAACTACACACTTTACGTGATTTTTTTTACATTGATGAAATGGTGGATTTTTCTTCCTTCAAATATAGCCATTTTTATTGTGGGGTGCATTTTTTGGTTGTGTTTTGTGCCCATTTTCACTTATTTGAAAGATGTGTGAAGCATCCCAAATGAATGTATCTCAGAGACATGATATCCTACCTTTATAGCACATTTTGGGAGATGTGAACGTATTTCTCTCCCATCCCTACATCAAACATGGGGTGGAAAGTTACTAAGAGAGTATGCAGTACTCAAAGATAGCAGAAAGTTTTAAGCATTGCTACCTGATGGGCAAATTAAAGCTGCATTGGGGTAAACTGTACAATGTAATTAGTAATTTATGGTTATCAAGGATGGATTATCTAAAGAAACAGGACCTGGATTTTAGGAATGAATTACTATCAGACTAGCCGTCTCCTGCCACGCATTGCTGTGGCCCACATGGAGGTTCTGTATGGGAGGTTTGGCCCAATTCTATCACTGGGTGGGGTTCACAATGCTCTGTGATTGTAGGTGAACTATAAATCCCAGGAACTACAACTCCCAAATGTCAGGATCCTATTTCCCCAAACTCCACCAGTGTTCACATTTGGGCATATTGAGTATTCGTGTAGAGTTTGGTCCAGATCCATCACTGTTTGAGTGCACAGTGATCTCTGGATGTAGGTGGACTATAACTCCGAAACCAAAGGACACTGCCCACCAAACCCTTCCAGCATTTTGTGTTGGTCATGGGAGAACTGTGTGCCTAGTTTGGTTCAATTCCATCATTGGTGGGGTTCAGAATGCTCTGTGATTGTAGATGAACTATAAATCCCAGCAACTACAACTCCCAAATGTCATGATTCTATTTTCCCCAAACTCCACCAGTGTTCACATTTGGGCATATTGAGTATTTGTGCAGAGTTTGGTCCAGATCCATCATTGTTTGAGTGCACAGTGATCTCTGGATGTAGGTGGACTACAACTCCAAAACCAAAGGACACTGCCCACCAAACCCTTCTAGCATTTTCTGTTGGTCATGGGAGAAATGTGTGCCATGTCTGGTTCAATTCCATCATTGGTGGAGTTTGGAATGCTCTTTGATTGTAGGTGAACTATAAATCCCAGCAACTACAACTCCCAAATGTCAAAAGCAATGTTTTTGAGCGAAGGACATACATTGAGTTGTTAGGTGCCTTGTGTCCAAATTTGGTGTCAATTCGTCCAGTGGTTTTTGAGTTATGTTAATCCCACAAACGAACATTACATTTTTATTTATATAGATGTGTTGAGACAAAGCTAGGGAGATATCTATCTAATTATCTATCTATCTATCTTACACATAAATTCAGGATGTGATCTAAGATCAGAATGCATTTATTCTCTCTCACAAAATGTACGTAATCAATAATGTCTTTGGATCTCTATTGCATTCAGATTCCTTCTGGTGTACCATATTTTAAAATGTGGTGTTGTGAAAAGTAATCACTTATTTATTGGCGGCTAAACAAATAGCTCTTCGCATGAATTCGAGGGGGGGAAAAACACCCCTTCCCAGTTCTTTGGATGGTCCATCATCAGTGTATGGGAATACATCTTAGAGTAATAAATACTCTCAAAGTAACACATAGAAGACAGTAGGAAAACAGTTTCATTGAGAGAAAAAATGGGATGTATTCCTCATGACCTGGCACCACAGAGACAAAGATGCAACACAAGCATCTGCTTGTCAGGTTATTCTATAAAATGTAATTAATTATTACACTATCCACAAGGCTAAAAGTATTGAATTAATTTACATGTTATTTTAACGTGGCTTTTAATTGTGAACTGATTTGTGGGGTGGGTGAGTTGTAATATATTTATCTGCCAAGAAGATGTTTTTCCATATTGTCATTTATGAAGGTGATTTTTATCTGAAAGTATTGCAGAGTTTGACAATGTTATCTCATGTGGGTGTTCATAGAATCATAGAGTTGGAAGAGACCTCATGGACCATCCAGTCCAACCACCTGCCAAGAAGCAGGGAAATTGCATTCAAAGCACCCCTGACATATGGCCATCCAGCCTCTGTTTAAAAGCCTCCAAAGAAGGAGCCTCCACCACACCCCAGAGTAGAGAGTTCCACTGCTGAACAGTTCTCACACTTAGGAAGTTCTTCCTAGTGTTCAGGTGGAATTTCCTTTCCTGTAGTTTGAAGTTCCACGACCTAGTCTCCAGGACAGCAGAAAACAAGCCTGCCCCCTCCTCCCTATGTTTCCCCCTCATATCTTGATACATGGCCCTCATCATGACTCCTCTCAGCCTTCTTTACTTCAAGTTAAACGTGTCTAGCTCTTTAAACCACTTCTCATAGGGATTGTTCTCCAGACCCTTGATCATTTTAGTCACCCTCCTCTGGGCACTTTCCAGCTTGTCAACATCTCCCTTCCATTGCAATGCCCAAAATTGGACTCAGTGTGATTCCAGGTTTGGTTTGACCAAGGCAAAATAGAGATGTACCATGAATTCCCTCAATCTGGACATTAGACTCCTTTTGATGCAGGCCAAAATCCCATTGGCTTTTTTGGCTGCCGCATCACATTGTTGGCTCATGTTCACCTTCTTGTCCACGAGGGCTCCAAGATCTTTTTCACATGTACTGTTCTCAAGCCAGGCATTGTCCCCCATTCTCTATGTTTGCATTTCATTTTTTTCTGCCAAAGTGGAGTATCTTGCATTTGTCCCTTCACTGAACTTCATTTTGTTAGTTTTGGCCAATTATCTCTCTAATCTGTGAAGATATTTTTGACTTCTCCTCCTGTCTTCTGGATTATGGGCTCTTCCTTCCACTTTGGTCCCATCCGCAAACTTGATGATCATGCCTTCTAACCCTTCACCTAAATCATTAATAAATATGTTGAATAGGACCGGACCAAGGATGGAACCCTGTGGCACTCCATTTGTCACTTCTTTCCAGGATGAAGAGGAACATTGGTGCACATCCATTGGGTTTGTTCACTTAACCAATTCCAGATCCACCTAACTGTAGTTTTGCCTAGCCCACATTGGACTAGTTTGTTTGCCAGAAGGTCATGGGGGACCTTGTCAAAGGCCTTCCTGAAATCCAGATACACAACATCCATGGTGTTCCCTGCATCTACCCAGCTTGTAATTCAATTGAAAAGAGAGATCAGATTAGTCTGGCATGACTTGTCTTTGACAAATCCATGTTGACTATTAGCGATGGCCACATTCCTTAATCATCATCATCATCATCATCATCATAATTTAATAACTTATTAATCGCCCTCTATCCGAGAATGCTCTAGGTGATTTACAGCTAAATTGTAAAAGATAAAATACATACATACAGAAATTAAAAATGAACAGAGATTGAATGCTCTAGTGAAAAGCCAGGTCTTGAGTGCGAGAGTAAAAGGCCCTCAGTCACGCATGGCTCTCATGTAGGGTGGCAAGGAATCCTACAAGGCAGGGGCAGAAAGAGAGAAAGCCCACCTGCGCCTGGTCCTTTCCAAGGGCACTTCTCTAGGACCCGGCATATGGAGTAAGTTGCGTTGGGCTGGTCGTTGCGACCTCCGATGATGGGAGAAGGAGAGGCGGTCCCTAAGGTACGATGGACCCTGGCCGTAAAGAGTTTTAAAGGTCAGGACTAGCATCTTAGACAGGCCACAGTGGTACTCAGTTGGAAGCCAATGTCAATGTTGTAGCACTGGTGTTCTATGGCATTTCATGGGCGTTGACTCCGGTTCCTGACTGTGAGAGCCGTTCAGCAGTGGAACTCTCTGCCCCGGAGGGAGTGTGGTGGAGGCTCTTTCTTTGGAAGCTTTTAAACAGAGGCTGGATGGCCATCTGTCAGGGGTGATTTGAATGCAATATTCCTGCTTCTTGGCAGAATGGGGTTGGACTGGATGGCCCAGGAGGTCTCTTCCAACTCTAGGATTCTAGGATTCTATGATTCCTTGGATCCATGTTCTCCCCTGTGTTTCTCACCTTTCTTGAGATTTAACTAACCAGGAAGCAAAACAGTGAAAGGTAGACAGGTGGGAAGGACTGTAAGGGGGGGGGGGGATTCTTGTGCAAGACTAATAAAGAAATTACTAGCCTCGTACATTATGAATTGGATGAATTTTTAATAGCCGAGAATGTGGCTGATTTATAATGCATCAGCCTCCAGAGCCCATTGCTAGTTAATAAATAAATGACAGCTTCCTTGTATTAAAAGTATCAGTCATCTGACATCACTGCCCGGTGATTTATGGCAGACTTTCAAGAGTTGGATGGAGCATCGCTGCAGAAATCAAGCCCATTACCTGGGCAGGCGGAAAGGCAAGAGAAACGCACCTCTCCAATGTTTATCTGGGCTACTTAGGATTAGCCATGCTTGGCGGGATTAATGGGAAGTGTCAGCAGGAATGGCAAACACTATTTGAAAACATTTAAAAGTGTTTAAAATGGATTTTTTTTTAGTGTTGAGGAATCATAGAATCCTAGAATCCTAGAGTTGGAAGAGACCTCCTGGGCCATCCAGTCCAACCCCATTCTGCCAAGAAGCAGGAATATTGCATTCAAATCACCCCTGACAGATGGCCATCCAGCCTCATAGAATCCTAGAGTTGGAAGAGCCCTCCTGGGCCATCATCCAGTCCAACCTCATTCTGCCAAGAAGCAGGAATATTGCATTCAAATCACCCCTGACAGATGGCCATCCAGCCTCTGCTTAAAAGCTTCCAAAGAAGGAGCCTCCACCACACTCCCTCCGGGGCAGAGAGTTCCACTGCTGAACAGCTCTCCCAGTCAGGAAGTTCTTCCTCGTGTTCAGATGGAATCTCCTCTCTTGTAGTTTGAAGCCATTCCTCCATTGCGTCCTAGTCTCCAGGGAAGCAGTAAACAAGCTTGCTCCTTCCTCCTCCCTGTGGCTTCCTCTCACATATTTATACATGGCTATTGGCTATCATATCTCCTTTCAGCCTTCTGAATCCTGATAAGATGAATCGTGGACCAACAAGAGTCGTCACATGTCACGACTTGCTCTACCCAAAATCCATATGTGGTTCTTTTGGAAAGGAGATCGTATTTTCAAATATCATTTGCTATATAGAAAATGCTGTTTCCTGCACAAAAGTATCACTTGCAGATTTTCCATATAACAAGTCCTGAACTGCAACCAATTTTTGCAAACTGTAGTTTTCAAGGCATCCTTACAGCAGGGAGAACATTACTAACATTGCTCGTTTCTACTTTCAGAAATTAAATGAGCAAAGAATTACACCTGTACTTGTCAGTTTGGAAAAGGTTCCACATCCTTTCTGTAAGATCTCAAGGTGCAGAACTAAATAGGGACACTCTGATGTTCTCCCCTTTGCTGACTTATAATATGTCACTGAAAGTTATAGAAGTGACATGATAGTTGATGGCTTGCGTGGTCTCTTCCAAAACTATGGTTCTGGTGGCCACACACTGCCTCCAGAAACAGATATACGAGGATTGAATGAAAAGTAATGCCTCCACCTTCGTAACTCTTCAACAGATGGCAGTACGGGTATGTGGCAGATACTGGCTTGTTCAGTAGACTCTGCTCTACAGTTCCATTTGACAGGAAGCCTTAGCATTGAATGGTTGTTTTGTTTAAAGTGCGAAGTATGGAATCCTGCGCAGACAGTCGGTCAATGCGACTTAAGCAATGTGTAGTCATTGAATTCTTGACAGCAGAAGGTATCACCCGAAAGGAGATTTATCAGAGAATGCAAGCTGTTTATGGGGATTGTGTTGATATGAGTATTGTACATCATTGGGCGAGTAAGTTAAAGATGTTGAGGTGACACCTTCTGCTGTCAAGAATTCAATGACTGCACGTTGCTTAAGTTGCATTGACTGACCGTCTGTGCAGGGTTCCATTTCACACTTTAACAACACAACCGTTCAATGCTAAGGCTTCCCACCAAAATGAAACTGTAGAGGAGTGTCTACTGAACAAGCCAGTAATTGCTGCATACCAGTACTGCCATCTGTTGAGGAGTTACGAAGGTGGAGGCATTACTTTTTATCCAACCCTCATAGGTTTTTGTTGAGCAAAGCAGCAAGAGATTGATATTCTAAGACTTTGGGTTTTCCAAGAGGTTGGCCATTGTGAGGAAACATGGTACTAGACCAACATCCTGATATCTAGCAGGCTTGTGTGCGAAATTCATTCCTATAATTTCTACAGTTTCTTTCGTGTATTCTGTTTCTTCAGAAAAATGAAACAGAAAGCTCCCTCCCCACACGAAAATCTGCTCAACATGAAAGCCTGCCTCCTTGCCTTTGAAAGAGAGTGCACGTGTGGCAGGGCATGCAGGCAGGCAGGCCCAGAGCTCCTCTACAAGTGTGCTACGGGTCTGCCTGCATGCCCTGCCATACATGCACTTTTGGAGAGTGTGGTGGGGTGTGTGTGGCAGGGCATGCAGGCAAGCAGGTCCAGAGCACGCATGCAGATGAGCACCTCTTACTCTAGAGAAAGAGGTGTCTGACTGCAGTTATTGACAGGTTTGCACACTTTCTGAGCCTTCTCCCATGTCCTTTCCAAGAAGATTGCGTGTGTCATAGAATCATAGAATCATAGAATCAAAGAGTTGGAAGAGACCTAATGGGCCATCTTCCAGTCCAACCCCATTCTGCCAAGAAGCAGGAATATTGCCTTCAAATCACCCCTGACAGATGGCCATCCAGCCTCTGCTTAAAAGCTTCCAAAGAAGGAGCCTCCACCACACTCCGGGGCAGAGAGTTCCACTGCTGAACGGCTCTCACAGTCAGGAGTTCTTCCTAATGTTCAGATGGAATGTCCTCTCTTGTAGTTTGAAGCCATTCTTCCATTGCGTCCTAGTCTCCAGGGAAGCAGAAAACAATCTTGCTCCCTCCTCCTCCCTGTGGCTTCCTCTCACACATTTATACATGGCTATCATATCTCCTCTCAGCCTTCTCTTCTTCAGGCTAAACATGCCCAGTTCCCTGTCATGGGGCAGGCAGGCCTGGAAAGCGTGCATGCTTGCCAGTGCCTACAGTCGAGCGCCTCTCTTACTCTAGAGTAGGAACAGCAGGTGCCAGATAAGAAGCATGCATGCCCGGAAGGGGAGCCACTGGTAGGAAGCCCCCCCCCCACCCCCCAATAATGGTCCAATTTTCAGGCGCAAAAAATGAAAGGATTGAAAACAACCCACCCAATTTCAGGAGGCTTACAAACAATGGATGGGGCCCCAACAAAAGCTGGGACACGAAATAGGAATAGGATTCCCCTGAATGCACATGCCTAATATCTAGTAGGTTTCGTCACCTATTCTCTGCTGGTGGGCTTACCAGTTTATGACACAAGGGAACTCTGATTTTGCCACTGATATTAGCTTGGATCCTCAGATTGAATAACCTTTTAATATTTGAATTGGCTTGCTCTGGAGTAGGGGTATTGTCTTTCTGAATTAGATTAGCTCAGGGCTTGGAGATAATATAGTAGTGTTATCCATAGCTCATTGGTTTTTTGGAGAATATGCCTGTGGGATAGAATGAAAAGCACGACATAGTATTGTTGCTATTCATATTCTTGAGAAAAATAATGTCCAACGGCTAGGGACTTGTTTGTCAGGTCCCATTTTTATTTTTATTTTATTTACAGTATTTATATTCCGCCTTTCTCACCCCAAAGGGGACTCAGGGCGGATTACATTGTACATATACATGGCAAACATTCAATGCCATAGACACACAACATATATGGACAGACAGTCAGAGGCTATTTAACATTCCTACTTTTCCTGACCACCAGGGGAGCTGTCGCTTCACCGACCATTTGTGACACGGATGAAGTACTTCCTCATTCTTTGCATGCTTGCTGGAGATTTTTATGGCCTCGTAAATTAGTTACATTAGCCTCCCCACATAAGCGGTCCCACTCTTCTCACCCTGCAGAGGACTCAGGGCGGATTACAATGTACATATACATGGCAAACATTCAATGCCATAGACACACAACATATATAAACAGACACTCAGAGGCAATTTAACATTCCAGCTTTTCTTGAGGGTATTCTGGCCACCAGGGGAGCTGTCCCTTCACCAACCATTTGTGACACTGATGAAGTACTTCCTTATTCTTTGCATGCTTGCTGGAGATTTTTATGGCCTCGTAAATTAGTTAAATTTTGATCTTTGATATTGTTGTGTTTTAAATTGTTTTTAAATTGTTTTAAATTGTTTTTAAATTGTGTTCGATTTCAGCCTGTTCTTGTAAGCCACTCCGAGCCCCAGGGGAGTGGCGACATATAAGTTTGAATAATAAATAAATAAATAAATAAATAAATTTGCCTTCCAGCATAAGCAGTACCTAAATTTCCTACTTGACAGATGCAACTGTCTTTTGGGCTGCAAAGGTCAACAGCAAGCTACACAAATTGGTCGGACGCTCACTCCAACCTAGGCTGGCTTCGAACCCATGACCTTTTGGTCAGTAGTGATCTGAATGCAACTGACTCTCAGCCAGCTGTGCCACAATCCCATTTTCCTGATTTTGAATGAGAACCTTCCTAAATCCACTCTTCAATGGATTCGTGAGAAAGTTCTTAAATGTTTTGCTCCCCCCCCCCCCCCCCCCCATCTCACTCATTGATATTGGAGTTTGTGGATGAATTACAGTGACTCTGTGGGACTTATTACTTTTCTGACCAGTCAAAATAGATGCTGTAAGCACACGGTTTGCCTCAGCCTTCAGGGGTGCATATCGTATTGCCTTATTTATTACTTCTCCCCACACTAGCATAAATAATATCCTCTTAATAGATGTGGGTCTTATGAATAATACAGTGACCCGTATCTAAGTAATTGCAGTGCTTTGCTAATATATTGAATCTCCAGCATCGAGAACTATTAATGATCTTTCCCAGCTCTTTGCCTGTTCAGGGCAATTGCGGGCTCCTGGGATAGAACAATTGGGTACTTTGGGGGGCTATAGATGCATTGGTGGGGGGGGGGGAGAGAACATGGATGCACATCTCAATCACTCTATTCACTCTGGGAAATTTCAGTGGGGAAAAAAGCTTCATTTGCACTTTGCTAATTCTTTTTCTCTCCTTGGGTCTTCTAAAATTCCGTGTGATTCCAGGCAATCGTTAAACCTATTTAGTGTGTATGTAGTGTCATGAGTGATGTATTAATTAGATTTAATAATTCAGGGTACTTCGTTCTTTCCAAGTCAATCAGTTCTGCTGAGTTGGTTATTCAATATTTTTTTCTGAGTCGACTCCTATCAAATGAATCATTGTTTTACATTTCTAACAGAGGTGCACTGAATGTTTATTATTATTATTATTATTATTATTATTATTATTGACTGGAAAAGTTGTTGGAAAGACCTCACTCCCCATAGTTGATGGTTTGAATATCCACTTATTTTTTTATTTCATATCAAAAGCATTGCATGAATTAGTATAAAACTGAAAAAATAGAAGGAGCACAAGTGGCTAAATATTAGGCTTGGGCGGTTTCGTTCGTTAATTTTGTAATTCGTTATTAATTCGTGTTTAAATTAGCTTACGATCCAATATTGAGCCATGCAGGAATAGTGTGAGGAGTAAATTAGATTCGAAACAATTTTTTCAATTTATTTCGTAATTATTTTGTAATTATTTCGTAATTATTTCGTAATTATTTTGGCATGTCTGGTGCAAGTTTTGTAGTTGTTGTTTGTTTTATCACACCAACAGTCAACAACAGAGGGAGAGGGAAGCTTCAGAAGTTCCCCCTCTCCCATTTGGAGGGTTTTTTAGCATATTGCGCAATCGCGTCCGCCATTAACGAATCGATTCGTAATTATACGAAATTTCGTATATTTCGAAATTTTTTAAAGGAAAATTTCGGAATTCTTTTAAAAAACGAAACACGATGGACCCGTAAAAACGAAACGAATTTAGAAACAATTTTTTCTGTTGTTACCCAGGCCTACTAAATATCTTTTGACCAAAAACGGGCAACAGTGACCACATTGTCTGTAGCTTCCAACAATTCTTCCTCTGTACAAGCTTCTTTGGAAGCTTTGAAACAGAGGCTGGATGGCCATCTGTCAGGGGTGATTTGAATGCAACATTCCTGCTTCTTGGCAGAATGGGGTTGGACTGGATGGCCCAGGAGGTCTCTTCCAACTCTTTGATTCTATGATTCTATGAGGCAGAACACTCTGGACAAGCATACAGATGCAGAGTTAAACAGGGGGGTTGGGAGAATGTGTGCTCGCGTCCTGGATCTTACCACTGCCACTTCCCTCCTTTTTGGTTTCATAGGATGCTAGCAAGTGAGACAGAAGCATTTTATATGTTCAAGAATGGGAAGATGGCAGTGATAAGCCTTGGGTGCAAAGTGGGAAGAAGGGAAAGCTCACTGAAAGGAACAAGAATACCAGTCGTGGCCATGACAAGATATGTAAGAAAGCTGGCCATACTAGGAGCTACTTACTAACACATGGTGGAGGATGTCCCTGTAATGCCCACAAAGGGCATAGTTGTGGCCTGGAGAACAAGCCCTATGAGGAGCGGCTTAAAGAGCCTGGCATGTTTAACTTGAAGAAGAGACTGAGAGGAGACATGATAGCCATGTATAAATATGTGAGAGGAAGCCACAGGGAGGAGGAGGGAGCAAGCTTCTTTCTTCTTCCCTGGAAACTAGGATGTGGAACAATGGCTTCAAACTACAAGAAAAGGGATTCCGTCTGAACATGAGGAAGAACTTCCTGACTGTGAGAGCTGTTCAGCAGTGGAACTCTCTGCCCCGAAGTGTGGTGGAGGCTCCTTCTTTGGAAACTTTTAAACAGAGGCTGGATGGCCATCTGTCAGGGGTGCTTTGAATGCAATATTCCTGCTTCTTGGCAGAATGGGGTTGTATTGGATGGCCCAGGAGGTCTCTTCCAACTCTTTGATTCTAGGATTCTTTGATTCTATTATTATCCACCCTACTCCCCTTGGGGAGATGGTGGTGGGGTATATTATTATTATTTTTATTATTATTATTAGCCACTTGCTCAATGGCCAGTCATTTATGGACTTGAAGGCCCAAACCATGCTCCATGCAGTCATGCTGGGCACATGACCTTGGAGGTTTCTAGCTCCCACTGTTAGCCCCAGCCAGGCCCGTAACAGTTTAAATAATGTACTAATAAGGCCTTCTCACAGACCACCCTGAGAATTTGGGGGGGGGGGGGGAGGGTTAAGCCCCTCAAGCCCCCCCCCCCAATTCTCAGGGTGGTCTGTGAGAAGATCTTACTGGTACATTATCGAAACTGTTACGGGCCTGGCTGGGGCTAACAGTGGGAGCTAGATACCTCCAAGGTCATGTGGCCAGCATGACTGCATGGAGCATGGTTACCTTCCTGTTAGAGCGGTGTCTATGGATCTACTCACACTTGCATGTTTTCGAACTGCTAGGTTAACAGAAGCTGGGGCTGACAGCGGGAGCTAGACACCTCCAAGGTCATGTGGCCGGCATGACCGCATGGAGCGCTGTTACCTTCCTGCCGGAGCGGTATCAATTGGTCTACTCACATCTGCATGTTTTCGAACTGCAAGATTGGCAGAAGCTGGGGCTAACAGCGGGAGCTCACCCCGCTCCCCGCATTCGAACCTGCGACCTTTCAATCAGCAAGTACAGCAGCTCAGCACTTTAACCCACTGTGCCACCAGGGTCTCCAACTATACTGACCATTTAATTCAGTTTGATGATAGCTCAAACTGTGGTGGCCAGACAACAAACTCCAACGAAAGTATGCAAAAAGACAGATCCTAAATATAGGATGCAGACATTTGGAAGCAAAACTGTCAGGATTATATCCATGTGTTTGGATCTAAACAGCGTATATGAATGCCTTAGTCAGAGACAAAGAAAACAGTCTGTATCCTCAATGAGCACAAAGATGGCCTTGAAGCATTCTGCAGATGGAAACGCTCCTGTCAATGCCAGAGGAAAATGAGATGTGTGGTGTTGGTAAGCAATTCCCTTCTGAGAAGAACAGAGGCAGTGATTTACAGGCCTGACAGGGTGTCTCGATAGGTGTGCTGTCTCGGAAAGATGAAAATTCATGACCTCACAGAGAGGCCAAGAAGGCTCATCAAGCACATTGACTGCTCCCACCTAGAGAAAGCCTCCCAAATATTGCAAAGAACTCCAAAGAAGCTGAAGGACCTTGGGAGGCAAGATGCCATTTCATCACCACTTTTGGTTGAAGAACAAGAAGAAAATTGGACGTGAGCAGCTAGATTCATGTATGGTACGCCTGAGGAAATATGGGTCTTGGATCATAGTCTGTGCTTCCATGAAGAAAGGTTTCTGCCAAGGGATGGGTTGTCCTTCTCTGAGCTTGAAGTCTCACAAACTTCATTTTATTTATTTTGTATCCAAAGCATTGCATAAATTAGTATGAAACCAATAAAAATAGAAGGAGCGCAGGTGGCTAAATATCTTTTGACCAAAAACGGGCAACAGCAATGGCATTGTCTGTAGCCTCCCAACAATTCTTCCTCTGTGCATGAGGCAGGGCAGAGTGGACAAGCATACAGGTGTGGAGTTGTCTGTTCTGCTCCACAGTTACATAAGGTGGGGGATTCTTCTAGGTCGTGCCATTTTGCCAGGTTGTCTTTTGATCTGCCCACTCCACTTCTGAGTCTGTTCAGGGACTTCCAGGTTGCCCATTCTTGGTTTGCCCCGGAGGAAGACCCTCATGGGGGGCCATCCAGTTGGGGCTTCCTGGGTTCCTTAGCTGCCCAGAGGGATATCCTTGCTGTTGCTGGAGGGATGCCAAGAGGAGTAGTAGTTCTCATAAAGCTTTTCCTTGAGTCTACTGGGAGGAGGCTGGGAGCCATGTAGTGGGTGGCTTTCACAGTGTTCAACTTTATTTATAGATTCATAGATTCAAAGAAATCAGAAGACGCTTCCTTCTTGGGAGGAGAGCAATGTCCAATCTCGATGAAATAGTAAAGAGTAGAGACATCAGACTGGCAACAAAGATCCGCCTAGTCAAAGCCATGGTATTCCCTGTAGTAACCTACGGATGTGAGAGCTGGACCTTCGGGAAGGCTGAGCGAAGGAAGATCGATGCTTTTGAGCTGTGGTGTTGGAGGAAAGTGCTGAGAGTGCCTTGGACTGCGAGAAGATCCAACCAGTCCATCCTCCAGGAAAGAAAGCCCGACTGCTCACTGGAGGGAAAGATACTAGAGACAAAGTTGAAGTACTTTGGCCACATCATGAGGAGACAGGAAAGCCTAGAGAAGACAATTATGCTGGGGAAAGTGGAAGGCAAAAGGAAGAGGGGCCGACCAAGGGCAAGATGGATGGATGGCATCCTTGAAGTGACCGGACTGACCTCGAAGGAGCTGGGGGTGGTAACGGCCGACAGGGAGCTCTGGCGTGGGCTGGTCCATGACGTCACGAAGAGTCGGAGACGACTGAACGAATGAACAACAACAACAAGATTCAAAGATTTGGAAGAGACCTCATGGGCCATCCTGTCCAACCCCATTCTGCCAAGAAGCAGGAATATTGCATTCAAAGCACCCCTGACAGATGGCCATCCAACCTCTGTCATAGTGCTCTCTGGATGTAGGCTGAGAACCTACAATTACCTATTAATTTTGAGGAGAACCCTTTATCCTTTTCCTATAGATCAGGGTTCCGCAAACCAAGGCTCAGGGGCCGGCTGCCACCCTCCAAGGTCATTTACCGGCCCTCACTCAGGGTCAACCTAAGTCTGAAATGACCTGAAAGCACACAACAACAACAACAATCCTAGCTCATCAGCCAAAAGCAGGCCCACACTTCCCATTATATTGGTTAAAATTGTTCTTCATTTTAATTATTGTATTGTTTCTAAGTGGGTTTTTTGCATTACAAATAAGATATGTGCAGTGTGCATAGGAATTCATTCATATTTTTTTCAAATTATAATCTGGCCCTCCAACAGTTTGAGGGACTGTGACCTGGCCCTCTGTTTAAAAAAGCTTGAGGACCCCTGCTATTGATGTTTGTGTTAGGCTTGGGCGGTTTCGTTCGTTAATTTCGTAATTCGTTATTAATTCGTATTTAAATTAGCTTACGATCCAATATTGAGCCATGCAGGAATAGTGTGAGGAGTAAATTAGATTCGGAACAATTTTTTCAATTTATTTCGTAATTGTTTCGTAATTATTTAGTAATTATTTCGTAATTATTTTCGCATGTCTGGTGCAAGTTTTATAGTTGTTGTGTGTTTTATCACACCAACAGTCAACAACAGAGGGAGAGGGAAGCTTCAGAAGTTCCTCCTGTCCCATTTGGAGGTTTTTTTTTAGCATATTGCACAATCACGTCCGCCATTAACGAATCGATTCGTAATTTTACGAAATTTCAGAAATTTCGAAATTTTTAAAAGGAAAATTTCGGAATTATTTAAAAAAAAGAAACTCAAGGGCCCCCCTAAAAACAAAACGAGTTTAGAACCAAATTTTTCCGTGGTTACCCAAGCCTAGTTTGTGTATATTTAGCCTTCTCTATTCCTTGTACTTTTGTACATCTTAGTTCTTAGAGACAATGATAGGCTGAGCCAAGTGATTTGGAAATGCTTCTGAATGGCAGTTTCAAAGCACTGTGGGAAGAGTTATGCCTCTTGCCCCATTAGAAGAACATATCAAGGTCGTAGTGGCTACCAGGCTTGTATCATTACAGCTTAATTTAAGCCTATATTAATTTAGCAATCCTGAAACCATTTGTCCCAAATGGCTAAATGCTTCCCACCCACTCCTTTGCTGTGTTTTCTTAACACAGGGCAGCGAAAGGGGAAGTGCTGGGAGAAATATCGGATCTATGCTCATTCCAGTCTATTCGGCTACAGTATTTATTACTTTGGAACGGCTCCATCTATAAAAGGGTTCCAGAGAAAACAAATATATGATCCAAACTAATAGAGAAATGTATCATATTTAATAGAGAAACAGCGGGGTTCAAATAGGTCCAGGAAAGGTCTCTTGCCAGACACTCAATGATTCCATCACAGAACTCTCCATGCTCCAATGGCCCCAATGCAGAAATGTCAATGAAATTCTTCGTGTTCCTCTGCATATTCTTTGAGTCTATCCTATTCCTATGTATCCAAAGAAGTGATGGACCTTCATCACACATGAATAGGCTAAGGATTTAATTTATCACTATCTTTCTTCTGAAAGGAAGCAACAAGTGGGTTGTTGTAAGTATTTCGGGCTATATGGCCATGTTCTAGAAGCATTCTCTCCTGACGTTTCGCCTGCATCTATGGGAGGCATCCTCAGAGGTTGTGAGGTCTGTTTATATAATAATAATAATAATAATAATAATAATAATAATCCTTTATTTATACCCTGCTACCATCTCCCGAAGGACTCGGTGCGGCTTACAAGAGGCCGAGCCCAAATACAACAACAATAAAACACAACAACAACAATACAACAGTAAATAACTCATAAACAAAGCGAAACAATAACAATAATATCACGGCAGGGCCAAATGTAATGATTAAAATTTTTAAAATGCTGGGCATGTCAAAGTGAAATAGGATGGATATTTTAGGGATAAGTGGGCATGCAGACAATCCTAAATCTCTCGTAAAGTGCATTTGGGACATATTGCTTGGGATTCCTTATTCTGGGAAGGCACACTGGAACATCCATGTTTTCAAGCTCCTTCTAAAGACTGCCAACGTTGGGGCATGCCTGATGTCCTTGGGGAGCGAATTCCAGAGTCGAAGGGCCACCACCGAAAAGGCCCTCCTCCTTGTTCCCACCAATCGCACTTGTGATGGAGGTGGGATTGTGAGTAGAGCCTCTCCAGATGGTGTGGGTTCGTATATGAAAATGTGGTCACGCAGGTAGATGGATCCCAAACTGTTTAGGGCTTTGTAGGTAAGTACCTGCACCTTAAATTAGGCCCGGAAAATGAACTGCAGCCAATGGAGCTCCTTAAACAGGAGGGTTGTGTGGAATGTCTAGGGTGGGAGAAAGAACTCTTGTCTGTTGGACATTCCACACATATATAAACCCAAATGTTGTAGTTTCCAACAGACATCACCTCTGAGGATGCCTGCCATAATAATAACAACAACAACAACAACAATAATAATCTTTATTTATACCCCGCCACCATCTTCCCAAAGCGGACTCGGGGCAGCTTTCATGAGGCCAAGCCCAGCAATGCATTACAACAAACTAAAACCAAAACACAAAATAAACATTGCAATAAAATAAATAAAACATGAGAATACAATAAAACAATGCAAAATACAGTGATAGATAAATCACAATCACAATGAGTGGGCCACATGTACAAGGCAAAATTATAAAACTCAGAGATAGGAATGGAATGCAAATATTTGTGCCATAGATTGAGGCGAAATGCCAGGAGAGAATGCTTCTAGAACATGGCCATATAGCCCGAAAAACCTACAACAACCCAGTGATTCCAGCCATGGAAATATTCGACAATACATTGAAGCAACAAGTAATTTCAGCAATTTCCTTCTGACTGTGAGAAGTACTTTGAAAATCACACCGTTCTTAAAACATATTCATAATTCTACACAAAAACTGTATGTGGTTTTGCACAGGAAATCATTTTGCACAGGAAGCATGATTTTCTGCACCAAAATGACACTCCTGTGCAGGAAATAATTTTTTTGCAGATACGTTCTTTTGTGTGCAAAATATCATGCAGATTTTGCACAGAATAAGTCAAAAATATAAGGATCCCCATCAGTCCAGGATTCATTGTGTCAGGAAAATACTTGTTTGGAGATCATTCTTTGAATTATTTGAAAATTTCAAATATTTTTGGAATCCTTATTCTGGGTTGAATCACTAGAAGACACTGAATGTAAATTGTAAGTAAGTGATTTGGTTGTACTTTCCAAAGTTTACGTATTTCATCATAAATTTAACAGAAAAAAATGGAAATAATTTTTTAAAAAAATCCAAATCTCAGAATATAATAATAATAATAATAATAATAATAATAATAATCCTTTATTTATACCCCGCTACCATCTCCCGAGGGACTCGTTGTTCAGATAGTTTTGGAATCCGTATTCTGGGTTGAATCACTAGAAGACACTGAATGTAAATTGTAAGTAAGTGAGTTGGTTGTACTTTCCAAAAAAAATTGAAATAATTTTTTAAAAATCCAAATCTCAGAATATAATAATAATAATAATAATAATAATAATAATAATAATAATAATAATATAATCCTTTATTTATACCCCGCTACCATCTCCCGAGGGACTCGTTGCGGCTTACAAGAGGCCAAGCCCAAATACATCAGTGAAAAAGCAACAACAACAATACAGACAATAAATAAACTCATAAACAAAGCAATAAACAGTAACAATAACATCACGAGCAGACAACCCGAGATCATTAGTAAAGTGCGCTTAGGGACATGTTGCTTGGGTTTTCTTATTCTGGGAAGGCACACTGGAATAACCACATTTTCAGGCTCCTCTTAAAGACTGCCAAAGTTGGGGCATGCCTAATGGCCTTGGGGAGCAAGTTCCAGAGTCGGGGGGCCACCACCGAGAAGGTCCTATCCCTCGTCCCCACCAATCGCGCTTGTGATGGAGGTGGGATCATGAGTAGGGCCTCTCCAGATGAACGAAGAGATCGTGTGGGTTCGTACACAGAGATGCGGTCACGCAGGAATATATCACAACAATGACAACCCAGGCTGAGATCTGACAACATTAGGCTCTTCAAAATCAGTCTTAGATTCACTGTTTGCATTCGTGTATACATGTAGTGTTGACTTATGGTTGCCACCTCTTTTCTCTGGCAGGTTTCTGATCTTTCACAGCAACATGCCAGGCAGGTGTAGCAGGATTGGCTCCATACTGGGAATAATTGTAGTCTTCCATATTGCGGGGATGTTTAGCATGCCTCATTAAGGCCCGCAAAAGAACATATGGATAGAAGACTCTTAGTTTGTTTTTCCAATTAGATAGGAGAAGCTGCAGAGTCAAGAACCACATGTCTTCTTGTTGTTAATTGCCATCAAGCTGGCTTCAGTTTAGAGCAATATCCAAGACGAAATGTTAATAACAGCTTTGGCAAACTCTTGCAAATGCAGAGCATAGCATCCTTAAATAAATCCATCCACCGGGTGTGTGGTCTCCTTCCTTTACTATTGCCTTGGATTTACTATGCGTTGTTATCTTTTCTAAAGAGACATGTGGTTTCAGGATATGTCCAAAGCATGGTAGCCTTGTTTTATTCATTTTGGCTTCTGTTATGGCCTGATTTCCCCATAGATCCAAATTTTTTTGTATCCATAGGACTTTAATGCAACATCACATTTTCAAATTAGCTTGTTCTTTGGGTTGTTGTGAGTTTTCTAAGCAGTGTGGCCATGTTCCAGAAGCATTCTCGCCTGATGTTTTGCTCACTTCTATGGCAGGCATCCTCAGAGGTTGTGAGGACCTCTCAAGGTTGTGAGGACCTCACAACCTTGTGAGGATGCCTGCCATAGATGTGGGCATGTTATGAATGACCTTTCAATGATTTTAAGGCATAGGTTCTTTTTATTGCAATTTCCAGTGTGAGAAGGTATATCAGATTACAGAAAACATTTAGACAAAGAATGACATTGGACATATTTTTCATTTATTTATTTATTTACATCACTTATATCCCGCCCATATCAGCCCGCAGGCGACTGAGGGCAGTCTACATATCGGCACAATTCGATGCCATCAATACAATGCAAAAGCAAAACAATTAAGTGCATTTAGACAAAAAAGACAGTGCAATAACAATTTAAAAAGAGCTATATCTTCCAATTCCAATCCTCATCCATTTCATCGTCTTGGCCGTTCCTGGGTCATTCTCCATCTCAAGCTTGACTATTCCGGGGTTCCGAATGCCTGCTCGAAGAGCCAGGTTTTCACTCTCTTACGAAAGGTCAGGAGGGAGGGGGCTGATCTAATATCACTAGGCAGGGAGTTCCACAGCCAAGGGGCCACCACAGAGAAGGCCCTGTCTCTCGTCCCCGACATACAGACATACAGATTCTATGCAACTACATTGGATTCACAATTACATTGGTTAACAAACAAACAAAGGGGAATTACATTTTCACTCAACATTCACCCACATGTACACATTCATCCACATGCATCCAAATGTTACCATATCATTTTCTTCCTCCTTGGAAAAGCACCTGTCAGGCCAGACCCTGCTTTCCCGCAGCCTGCCAATGCACAGTTCCATAACTTCCATAACGCCATAACTTCAGAATGCCGAAATGCCAAAACTTCTTTCCCTAAGCACAATGCCAAGGACCAGATCTCTGTTTTCCATACAGCAGAACCCGACTCACTGCACAAAATCCAAGACTCCAAAAGCACACTTCTTCCTCTTCCCTTGAGAAAGAAGCCCCAAAGTGTCCAGAATCATGCTTTCCCAGAGCAGATCTGACACTCTCTGAATACCCCACCTCTGTCCTTCCCATGGAGCAGAGCATGGCGGGTGGAACAGACTCCTCAGGTCTGCCACAATTGAGCATTATTAGCCTGAGTCTTTTATAGGCATATTCTGTTGATGTTGTCCCAAAGTTGTAAATTAATGATAGACGCCTTCCATCCTGGATCCATCTCCGTTTCCTGGCCAGATGTTGATCTTCTTGATTGGTGTGACAAACACAAGGCTTGTATTGACTTCCTTCTTAATATTGTAAACATGTTCTGTTATCACTGTCCCGTTCTTATCAGGGTTTCTCATTAGCAAGTCCAGCAAGCAGGGAGTTAGTCACTGCAGGCCTTAATATTATACTGGTGTTTCCAAAATTATTAGCTCCATCCATACATCCTTCCATTCTTCCATTCATTCCCTCACATCATTATTAAATTCACATTTCTCAAATCTGCACATTGAATTTCTTATTACAGGCAAAATATCAGGAGAGAATGCTTCTAGAACATGGCCACACTACCCAGAAAACTCACAGCAACCCAGTGATTCCAGTCATGAAAGTTTATTCTTTTCCTCTCAGTTTTCTTCGCTGTCCGCTT
Source organism: Anolis sagrei (assembly GCF_037176765.1). Taxonomy (NCBI): domain Eukaryota; kingdom Metazoa; phylum Chordata; class Lepidosauria; order Squamata; family Anolidae; genus Anolis; species Anolis sagrei. The sequence goes on from NC_090029.1 coordinate 36,970,378, forward strand.
TCCCCAATCATATATAGAAATAAAAATGTGGATGATTCTGACTTTGATCCTTACACTTAAGATCTTCTTGTCTTCATAGTTTTCCAAGACCCAGCTATATTCTTACTTTTTCATTCCCCTTTATTGTATACATATTAAAGTTAATAATAATATTTCCTTACTACATCTTTATTTAATACATATCCATTTTGGTTTATGGTTGAATCAAGCTTTAGTCAAGGCAAATTATTTATATTTTTTATTATCTACTTTAAAGTTGTGTTCATTTTTTTTGGTTTTTAAAAATGTTTTCATTTTCCTTTATATTTTTCCATAATGGTACCAAGACTTTGTCATTTTGTTGTAATCACATGGTGTCACCTTAATTCGTTGGTGATTCTGTCCCCCGTTTTTATGCCTCCGTTCTATAATCTAATCTCTTTTCACACACAATAATTTCTGTGTAACACATCAGGTTATAAAATGCAACCTGGTCTGACCCCTCTGGCCTACAGGCAAACTGATGATGATGATGATGATGATGATAAATTATTATTATTGACCTGCACTTAAACACAATCAGCACTAACAAAATTACCATCTGTCAACTGCAAAAGGCCACCTTACTGGGATCTGCACACATTATTTGCCCATACATCACACAGTCCTAGGCCCTTGGGAAGTGTCCGATGTGTGATCCAATACAACAGCCAGCAGAGTGTCTGCTGTGGACTCATCTAGTGGTGTTTCAAATAATAATAATAATTGTTATCAAGACCTCAAAATCGAACTACAAAGGCTGTGGCCAGGGCCGTAGCCAGAAATTTTATTTGGGGAGGGTTGAAAATTTGGGGGGGGGGGAGTTTTTAAAATTTCGGGGGGGGGGGGAGTTTTGAAAATTTGGGTGGGGGGAGTTGAAACCTGCCTCCTAGCTCACACTGAAGCAAAGAGCACAGTGGGGCAGAGCATCCTTCCATAGCCTGCAGCTCCGCCCCTGTCAACCACCTCCACCAAGTCTGGCCTCCTTAAGGAGAGCATTCAACACACACACACCCAACTTGGTTGCTTCACTACATCGACTATTGCTGCAAGTAATGACAGTGTGAATAAATTGTCAATATTTGCTTGAGATAGTGCTTGCAGTTCTGGAGGGACTCTTTATTTTTTGTGTCTCATAGAGTTAGCATGGGGATTGGGTTAACCAGTTAAAATTCATGAGTAAACCAGGTTTATTTTTTTTTACCTCAAAAATTTGGGAGGGGGGTTGAACCTCTAACCCCCCCCCCCCCCCCCCCCCCCCGCTATAGGCCTGGCTCTGGCATAAAACAGTACAGGTGGTCCCAGTGGTCATCGGCACACTGGGTGCCATGCCAAAAGACCTCAGCCGGCATTTGGAAACAATAAAAATTGATGAAGGCTTTCATGGCCAGAATCACTGGGTTGTTGTAGGTCTTTTTGGGCTATATGGCCATGTTCTAGAGCAGGAGTCATCAAACTAAGGCCCGGGGGCCGGATGCGGCCCTCCAAGTTCATTTACCCGGCCCTCGCTCAGGTTCAACCTAAGTCTGAAATGACTTGACAGCACACAACAACAACAACAACAGCAATCCTATCTCATCAGCCAAAAGCAGGCCCACACTTCCCATTGAAATACTAATAAGTTTATATTTGTTTAAATGACAATTAAAATGTCATTTTAACTATTGTATTGTTTTTAAGTGTTTTTTGCATGTCAAATAAGAGATGTGCAGTGTGCATAGGAATTCATTCATGGTTTTTTTCAAATTATAATTTGGCCCTCCAACAGTTTGAGGGACTGTGACCTGGCCCTCTGTTTGAAAAGTTTGAGGACCCCTGGTCTAGAGGCATTCTAGACCATGCCTCTAGACCATGGCCATATAGCCTGAAAAAACCTACAACAACCCAATAAAATTGACAAAATCATGATCTGTCAACTGCAAAAGGCCATCTGATTTGGATCTGTGCGCATCATTCGAAAATACATCACACAGTCCTAAACACTTGGGAAGTGTTCAACTTTTGATTTTGAGATATGAAATCCAGCATATATATTTCGTTTGCTGTGACATATTGTGTTTTTGTGTAATAATAATAATAATAATAATAATAATAATAATACCAGGATGTTTTGCCTCCTGTGTCATAAAAATGTTATGAATGAACATATAACAGCAGAAGTTTCTACAGATCATAGCCTGAACTGTCATGTACACAAAACTACCATTCAACAATGTCACCATCCATTTGTATACGTTTGCGTCGCTGTTTAACCTAGGCATCAAAACCATTTTGGAAGAAAAATCGGGGTTTTGCTCCATCACACATGACTGCAAAGCTGTTTTAACATCATTTAAGTCTTTGAAACCACGCCGGTTGTCTTTCAGAGGGCCAAACAGGTAGAAGTCAGATGGGGTCAAATTATAAACGTTTTTCGAGCAATGATGGATTTCCTTTGGTGCACAACCTTCTTTTGCCAGAAATTCAATGACAACTTTTTCTTTTCGCTTCATATTCATAGTTTTAATCCGTCAATCAGAAAAAAACTATATTAGTAAAGTAAGGTTACCTCTATCATGTCATGTATAGATAGTCTTGTAGCTGTAAAAGGAATAAAAGTTAGAGCAATTGAGGCATTACTTTTTGACCCACCCTCGTATTTCTCCAGACTCTTTTCTGAGTATAATTGACCCATCTGGCCAATCAGATTTTTGGTACACTTATTGTTTTTAGAACAGCCCATACTTTTGGTGATCTGGACACCCAGACAGGTAGCGAATATATATAAAGCAGAAGCTGATTTCCTTCAATGTTTTGGGGTGTTCTGTTAAGCCAAGATTTGATTTCAGTATGCTCACTAGTGCCGCTTTCTCTTCTGAATCCAGCTTGGAAATCTGGTGTTTATTCCTCCCTGTATAGTAAAAATATTTGCTATAAAATCTTTCCTTTTATTGGTAGTTCATTACAATAGTCCAAAAGCTACTGGAACACTTGGTGTCCCTTTTCTTTGAGAATTTCCAATCTGCTTTCCAATTTTTCAGGCAGGGCCTTTTCATTTACTAAAATTGTGGGGTCTTCATCACAAAGGTCTTCCAAAAAGGAACCCACCTTTTTTTCTCTTTGATATGATTTCTTAGTATATTTTTTCCATCATGTTTTTTTTTATTTTGTCTTGTTCATATAATGCAGGGGTTCTCAAACTTTTTAAACCGGGGGCCAGTTCAGTGTCTCTTAGACCGTTGGAGGGCCGGACTATAGTTTTTTTTAAAAAAAAATCAATAAAAAAATTCCTCTGCACATTGCACATATGTTATTTTGTGGTGTGGAAGGGCCCTTCGAGGGAGGGGGTTCTTTCTCGCCCTCTTTAGTCAGTAATTCCAGGAGCAGAGATTGGGAAATTTTCCTATTTCTAGTCTGAACAAAATCTGGCTACCAGTATTAAGAAAAACTCTAAAATTATAACTGTTAGTAAAGAACAATACTCAAACACAGGGGAACTCCAGACAAGAAACAATCAGGGCCAGCTAATCACCTCTCAACAAAGGATTCTCCCTAAAAACTGTCAGGCTATGAAATGGTCATCAAGGTGGCCAATTGATACCTACCTCCAACAGACAAGAGTTCTTTCTCCCACCCTGGATCTTCCACAATTTTCCTAGTTAAAGGTTTTCCTCTGACATGAAGTCCAGTCGTGTCTGACTCTGGGGTGTGGTGCTCATCTGCATTTCTAAGTCGAAGAGCCGGCGTTGTCCGTAGACACCTCCAAGGTCATGTGGCCGGCATGACTGCATGGAGCTCCGGGGCAGCCACCCGGATGGGCAGCGTGAGCCTGCCAAGGGAGGAGCAGCCCCTCGCGGCCTACTCGCGCGTAAAGCAGCTCTCGAGGTGCTTTACGCGCGAGTAGGCCACGCAGATCAGCTGCCCTTGGTTCGCTCACAATATCCGTCAGGCCCGATGGGCAGCATGAGCCAGCCAAGGGAGGGGCACTGTGTGGGGGGGGGGGCTCCTCCTCCGTGGGCCGGATAAGTGCCCTTGGTGGGCCAGAAGTGGCCCGCGGGCCGTAGTTTGGGGACCCCTGATATAATGCATTGTATTGTTGTACAGATATAGCATCTCTACTCTTCATTTAAATTTTGCTTTGATTTCTCAGATTATCTCAAAGAGATGTCTTGATTAGCCATTTGTGTTATCTTTTATCTTTTCACTGATTAGTGCTTTTTGTCCCGGAACGCAGATTGCTGAACAGTTGCATTCAGGAATCTGTTTCTATCAGCTTTTCTGTTTCCTGTCACCTGTCTTTAATTTCTTAATGAAATTAATCTTTCATCACTGAAGTTTTTTTTTATTTTTGGTTACCGTCTGCTTGTTTGCATTCTTCCCTAACAATGTCACTCTGGCTTTGGTCTAATGTTTTCCAGGTTCTCTGACAATTAGTCTAAGTAACACAAATCTATTCACTCTTAAAGGGATTGCTTTTAAATTTAGAGTAATTTTTGAATTTAGGAGTTCTGGTTTGTGCAACAGTTTGCTCCTAGCCTTGGTTTTGCAGAGAGAAACAGAACTTCTCCATCTTCTGCTCGCAATTATGTATCTTGTTTGATTTCTATCCTCACCACCCAATAATGTCCACATTTAAATATCAGTTTACTTGCATGAATCATAGGATCCTAGAATCAAAGAATTGGAAGAGACCTCCTGGGCCATCATCTAGTCCAACCCCATTCTGCCAAGAAGCAGGAATATTGCATTCAAATCGCCCCTGGCAGATGGCCATCCAGCCCCTGTTTAAAAGCTTCCAAAGAAGGAGCCTCCACCACACTCCGGGGCAGAGAGTTCCACTGCTGAACGGATCTTACAGCCAGGAAGTTCTTTCTCATGTTCAGATAGAATCTCCTTTCTTGTAGTTTGAAGCCATTTTTTTCGTGTTGTAGTCTCCAGGGAAGCAGTAAACAAGCTTGCTCCCTCCTCTCCGTGGCTTCCTCTTACATATTTATAAATGGTCCTCATCATGTCTCCTCTCAGCCTTCTCTTCTTCAGGCTAAACATGCCCAGCTCCTTAAGCCACTCCTCATAGGGCTTGTTCTCCAGACCCTTGATCATTTGAGTCGCCCTCCTCTGGACACATTCCAGCTTGTCAACATCTCCCTTCAATTGTGGTGCCCAGATCTGGACACAATATTCCAGGTGTGGTCTGACCAAGGCAGAATAGAGCATGGTGAGCATGACTTCCCTGGATCTAGGCACTATGCTCCTCTTGATGCAGGCCAAAATCCCATTGGCTTTTTTCGCCGCCACATCACATTGTTGGCTCATGTTTAATTTGTTATCCACGAGAACTCCAAGGTCTTTTTCACACGTCCTGCTCTCGAGCCAGGCATTGTCCCCCATTCTGTCTCTTTGCATTTTGTTTTTTTTTGCCAAAGTGGAGTCTCTTGCATTTGTCCCTGTTGAACTTCAGTGTGTTAGTTTTGGCCCATCTCTCTAATCTGTCAAGATCCCTTTGAGTCCTGCTCCTGTCCTCTGGAGTCTTGGCTCTCCCTCCCAATTTGGTGTCGTCTGCGAACTTGATGATCCTGCCTTCTAACCCTTCATCTAAGTCATGAATGAAGTATATGTTGGCAAGATAAAAAACTGTTGCCCTTAATAATAATAATAATAATAATAATAATAATAATAATATCACACAGTCCTAGATCCTTGGGAAGTGTTTGACTTGTGATTTTGTGATACGAAATCTAGCATAGAGATCTAATTTGCTGTGACATTATGTGTTTTTGTGTCAGTAAAATAATAATAATAATAATAATAATAATAATAATAATAATAATTTATGTATACCCTGCCACCATCTCCCCAGAGGGGACTCGGGGCGGCTAACATGAGGCCAAGCCCAACAATTGCAACAAGTCAAAGTCAAATACATACAGCAAATAATAATATCAAATAAAAGTAAACAAACAAATTAATACAAAGTCAAACACAGGAAATGAAAATAAAATAGTAAAGTGTACACTAGGTTCTTGTGGGTTTTTTCGGGCTATAGAGCCATGTTCTAGAGGCATTTCTCCTGACGTTTCGCCTGCATCTATGGCAAGCATCCTCAGAGGTGTGAGGTCTGTTGGAAGTAGGAAAAATGGGTTTATATATCTGTGGAATGGCTGGGGTGGGGCAAGGAGCTCTTCCCTGCTGCAGTTAGGTGTGAATGTTTAGCTGATCACCTTCATTAGCATTTGAAGGCCTGGCTGAGCCTGGGAAAATCTGTTGCTGGGAGGTGTTAATCTGTGCCTGGTTTTTTCCCTCTCTGTTGTTTAGCTGGGGAAAAACCAGGCACAGATTAACACCTCCCAGCAACAGATTTTCCCAGGCTCAGGCAGGCCTTCAAATGCTAATAAAGGTGATCAGCTAAACATTCACACCTAACTGCAGCAGAGAAGAGCTCCTTGCCCCACCCCAGCCATTCCACAGATATATAAACCCATTTTTCCTACTTCCAACAGACCTCACACCTCTGAGGATGCTTGCCATAGATGCAGGCGAAATGTCAGGAGAAATGCCTCTAGAACATGGCTCTATAGCCCGAAAAAACCCACAAGAACCTAGTGATTCCAGCCATGAAAGCCTTCGACAGTAAAGTGTACATCTTGCACTGTTCCCCATCAGAGTGCCTTCTGACATGGGAATCCCATCTTTTGCTACTATTGTTTGCTTCTTTTTGTCTCATCACATGGTGTTCATAGTAAAAAACAAAACATTCAGAAGTGGTGTACCAAGAAAAGTTGGAATCGGAGTAGGACTATGTTGATAGGGAGTGAATTATTCCTTTTGTTGTAGATTAGAATGGAGTATGGATAACATTGAAAAGCCAGAAAGGAAGAGAAAATGGTCAGGTGGGAAAAGAAGAAAAATGGGAGACAAGGAGGAGAAGGGTGTCGTATGATTGTGAGAAGATTGGCAGTTGGAATGAAAAGAGTAGTGAACATAGTCTTGTCTTTAACGAACGGCATAATATCACCTGTCCATCCTGTTTCCTCATCTCCAGCCACTGTGTTATCATGGTTTAGATACTAACACAATGTCTCGCCTTGGGCCGCTCTGAGCCCTTTGTCTCCATCAGCAAAAGCCTTCACTTCTTCATGCTTCTCCTCTGCTTCAGATGACAAGAAATCCCACCTCTCAACAATGGGCGAATAGTTGCTCTGCCTTGCACAACATGTTTGCTCATTTTCCTAGTCCAATTTTCATTATGGTTTGGGTAGCTTTGAGCCTTATTTGTTTCAGAAATGGTACAGAAATGTTCTTTCCCTCTGAAATAATTCCTGGTGAAAAGAATAAACAATCAGCCCAGTTTGAGAATGTGTTGAGCCTTGAAAGCCAAATTAGACATGATGTGGGAGATCCATCCATCAGTCAATGTCGTTATGAGTAATACTGAATATGTATTGTCAAAGGCTTTCATGGCCGGAATCCATGGGTTGTTGTAGGTGTTTTCGGGCTATATGGCTATGTTCTAGAGGCATTCCCTCCTGACGTTTTGCCTGCATCTATGGCAAGCATCCCCAGAGGTAGTGAGGTCTGTTGGAAGTAGGAAAATTGGGTTTATATACCCGTGGAAAGACCAGGGTGGGACAAAGCTTTTGACATGAAATAAACAAAATAAACATAAAAATTACTTGGGTGGAAAGGGGTCGCAAATGGGAAAAGTTCAAGAAACTTTGGTCTAGGGGATGCTGGGTGCTGAAATCACCAAAATATAACATTTCCCAGCTCTGCTCAGGCCACAAGAAACTTAGCAATGCCAGTCATAAGTGCCTACTTCTTGCCCAAGTTTCTCTGCACAAAGGTCTTGTGGTTCATGAATCTTGCCCAACAGTGCAACCTTTGTCCCACCCTGGTCATTCCACAGATATGTAAACCCCTTTTCCTAGTTCCAACACACCTCACTACCTCTGAGGATGCTTGCCATAGATGCAGGAGAAACATCAGGAGAGAATGCCTCTAGACCACGGCCATACAGCCTGAAAAAACCTACAACCCATTCACACCTAGCTCCAACAGACAAGAGTCCTTTGTCCCACCCTGATCATTCCACAGATATATAAACCCTTTTTCCTAGTTCCAACAGACCTCACTACCTCTGAGGATGCTTGCCATAGATGCAGGTGAAACGTCAGGAGAGAATGCCTCTAGAACATGGCCATATAGCCCGAACACACCTAGCTCCAGCAGACAAGAGTCCTTTGTCCCACCCTGGTCATTCCACAGATATATAAACCCCTTTTCCTACTTCCAACGGACCTCACTCCCTCTGAGGATGCTTGCCATAGATGCAGGCGAAACGTCAGGAGAGAATGCCTCTAGAACATGGCCATACAGCCCCAAAAAAACTACAATAACCCAATACTGAATATATTCAGATCAGTACCACAATACTGATACTCTTCTGGCTGGTTCTCCTTTATCTTAGGGAGGAAGATGCCAGTCTTCCTCCCTAAAATTCATGTATTCTTTGATGTATGTTCTTAAGACATTGAACCATTGCCTGTATATGTGAGCCGCCCTGAGTCCTCTATGTGGTGAGAAAGGCAAGGTAAAAATATGGAATTTTATTTGTCGTGTCAGGGCAGCCAGTCAATTATATTACATTTCTAAGAGAACAAAGCAAACAAAGAGACAAAATACAAAATTTGTGAGTTTGGTAGTTGATTAAATAAAAATATAGTAAATAAATAATATAATTAACAAGGGTGAGATCTGATCATGGATCTCCAACATCTTGTCTAGATGCAGCTCCTGGGCATCCGTTAAAACAATGGTATTTTACCACTAATCCCAGCCCAATGTTTTGGTCTCAGACTCTCAGATGTCCTGCTTGGCATTGACAGTGTTAACAGATTGTCAAATATATAGTGCAATGCATCAGAAGGGCCAGCCATTCCAAGACTCCTGATTTCAAAGCATTGTTATTAATGGGAACCTTATTGTGTTGAAGAAAGGAGATATAAATGATAGCTAAAGTCTCAATAGGTCAACATGATGCAGGCAGGCTGCTGAAACTGCTCAGGGATTTCCATATGTGTTGCTTTGAGTTATCTAAAAATTGGAAATAGGGAAATTCTATTTATTGTCGAAGACTTTCATGGCTGGAATCACTAGGTTCTCGTGGGTTTTTTCGGGCTATAGAGCCATGTTCTAGAGGCATTTCTCCTGACGTTTCGCCTGCATCTATGGCAAGCATCCTCAGAGGTAGTGAGGTCTGTTGGAAGTAGGACAATGGGTTTATATATCTGTGGAATGAAAATGAACAAAATCTGGCTACCAGTATTAAAAAACTCTAAAATTATAACAGCTAAACAACAGAAACCCACAAGAACCTAGAAATTCTTGGCAGGGGGTTGGACTGGATGGCCCATGAGGTCTCTTCCAACTCTTTGATTCTATGATTCTAGAGAGGAAAAAACCAGGCACAGATTAACACCTCCCAGCAACAGATTTTCCCAGGCTCAGGCAGGCCTTCAAATGCTAATGAAGGTGATCTGCTAAACATTCACACCTGACTGCAGCAGGAAGAGCTCTTTGCCCCACCCCAGCCATTCCACAGATATATAAACCCTTTTTCGTACTTCCAACAGACCTCACCACCTCTGAGGATGCTTGCCATAGATGCAGGCGAAACGTCAGGAGAAATGCCTCTAGAACATGGCCCTATAGCCCGAAAAAACCCACAAGAACCTAGAAATTCTATTTATTTATTTTCAGTCTCTTTGCTAACATTTCGAAAGTGACTGTAACATCTCTTTCAATGCAACACATTGTTTATAAGCAGGGAAAATAAGAGTTCAGAAGGCAGCAAAACTGTCACGCTGCTGCTGCAGCCGGTATATATTTTAGTTCTACTCAGATAACTATATCTGTGTCGCTATCTCGTTTCTTTTCTTGTTTGGAAATTTTAATTTGTGGGATTACTTTATTTTTTTCCCCCTCTCCGCTCCCTCTCTTCTTTTGTCCCCCCTCCTTTTGCCCCCTTTCCCTGCTTTAGGTTTCAGAGAAATTATGTTGAATCCAATAACCCTTCCTGGACATTCTAATCCTCTTAACCACCATGGCATTTATGTTGAGGATGTCAGTGTTTATTTCAGCAAAGGACGTCATGGCTTTTAAACAAAAACAAAACAGGAAAAAAAAAACACCCATAAACAACAATGCAAAAACAAAAACAAAAAAAGGCGAAAGACAAAAAAAAAGTCAAATTGAAAACCTCCCGGAAAGGTTTTTTTTTTGTCCTTGCGTGAACTTTATTTGCTGTGCCCTCTGAGACTCACAGGACACAGCGGGAGACCGTGGTCTCTGTACGGATCAAAGCGACCACCTTGTGGGACTGGACCACAATCTGCGCCATGTTGGAACGACGGAGGGGTTGTTAATGTTATTCTCCCTGTCACCAGATCACAGGGTCGTTCTTCTCCTCTGTCGGCCACTATGTTCTTTTCCTCCATTGGTCATGATGTTCCTGCAAGGCACAACAAGGAAAACAACAACAACAACAACAACAGAGCAACTGATATTTTTTTTGTAAGAAAAGAAAAAAACCAAAAGCAAAAAGAGATGGAACCTCAAAGGAGTCATCCTAAAATTGCACTTTGCTTTTTCTAAAAGGAAACCACCACCCCCAAACCAACCAGCCAACCCAAGTCCGGCCACTTTAGTTGTGGTCCTCCCCACCTGGATGGAGTCCTTACGCGATCACAAGATTCTACTAAGGCCACCTACGATCAGTCATGGTGGCCACGTCATGTGAAATGCCTCAAAGCAGGAGGAGATGGGGAATACAGAAGATGCTTCAACAGAGTGAAGATCCTGGGTAAGAACAAAGGCAGCCCCTCGGCACCCCGCGTCTCCTCCACCCTCCATCTGCCTAGTCTCAAGGTGTGACGCCGAAATGATGCTCAAAGCGACAATGAAAAGGTCCCACTACTCAACCCCCGTGGAAAAGCTATCAGTGGCTTTGTTTAAGATACAAAGTGTCCTAGGAGGATTTTCTGTTTGTGTGTGCTCGTGCGTTTTGTGTGTTAGAGCCTCTCTTCCGCTATCTCAGTGTTCCATTTTTGTACACCAGCCTCTTCCCTGCTGCTTGTAAAATGGCTTTATCTGGGGACGGGAGATGTGGGGTGGAGGTGGGGTGCTCCTGGACATCACACCTGGATTGATGAGGAGTAGGAGGGCCTGTCAGTGGTCCATTGACAGACAGGTCTAAGGCCAAGAACTGTGGATGCCACTTCCCATCCCAAATCCGGGAAACGACAGTCTGTTGCCTTCCTAGCTCCCCTTCCAACTCCATCATCTTCGATTTGTCACCACGTTAAATATGTGTTATAACCCAGTCATGCACACTGAATGTTTGGCTCAAGGCATACAGACCAAGTAAGGGGGTCAGGAAAACATAATAATAAAGAATTCCATTGCTTCTTCTCTGGCATAAACACAAATATTGATTCTAGACTTGGATCAATATTTATATACCTAAATATTTTCTTTCCTTTTCTTCTTCTTCTCATCATCTCACTTACATCCTGAAATCTCCCCAGTGGTACAGGGTGAGGGAGTGCAAGCCTTGACCTCCCCTATCATTAGATGGTTTGCTTCTGATGAGCATTTCTAGTCTGGAGGGGCCAGCATTAGGTAGCACTCCTCTCCCAACCCTGAAGGATTCAAGCCGAGCGTGCTTATGGAAAGATTTACTCATCCTAAACCAGTGCTTCTCAGGCCAACATAGATTCAGGTTTCTGACAAGTAGGAGAAAACTGGGGCTCCTTTCCAATCCATCACGAGTGGAGACACGAACTTCATAAAATGCTCCCCACGTGCTGCATAATTTTGCAAATTGCGCATTTGAATAATTACTTTGTTGGGCTGTGGGAAAGTGAATCCTGAGGCACCAGAACTGAAGAATCTCAACAACACGTCACTGTGAAGGCATTTTGTCTTTAAGGGTGTCATTGAAGATCCCAAGAAACTCTTGGAATAGACTACACGTTTCTGAAGAGGATCTCTTTTAGAGCCATCTCTCATTTTAATTCTTCGTTTTTGAGTTTGCGGAGATCACCAGGAGAACTTGTAGTATCAATGGGGAAAAAAATGCATACATAAAAGCCAGCGGGACAGAAGACACACTGATTTGCCTCCTTTTCAAGACCAGAAAGGCTGGCTCAGTTGGAGTAAAACAAGAACTGACAACCAAAACATTTGCCAAAATACGAGTTGGAAAGGTGCTTTGTCAAAACAGAGAATTCTGGGAAGCAAACATAGGTCTTATCCACCTTGGATTACATACAGCCATTCGTCTCGCTTATTTTCTCAAACCATTTCTAAGACGAATTCAAAGCCAAGTGCCCTGTTGTAGTTTCAACATAGTTTATAGCTCTCCCCATTGTGATAACTTTACGCCACTGTTTCGCATCTGTGGAATAATGTTTGTAATTAAAAATGGAAGCAACTTTGCTCCTAGACCTTCACCCCTACCCCATTATTATTATTATTTAGAGCACATGAATGCGAAGATTTTGGGCATAGTATAACAGGGATATCCAATACAGGTTTTCATTATGTAGCAGCTATGCAGAGCCTTTCCACAACTTCCTGTGCTCTCAGTTGCAAAACCTCTTCAGAAACCACTTGTGCAACCAATATTATATGAGTATCTGCTTTGCAGAGCTACTCGCGCAAAGCTGAAATCCAGGGCAGTTGCACTAGTGGGGTTTTCCACTCCGCTTTTGTAAAGTTGGATTTACATTCACCAACACAACAGCCTACATGTATTGTTCCTGTGTAACTCAGTTTTCTGAGTGTGCCTTTTTGATTGGGTGGAATAGACCAAGAATGGTGTCTCATGCAGATATTCTACATGCAGCCCCCGGCAAGGATACTTGTTTCCACTTTAGCCCTCTCCATTATATTGTCGAAGGCTTTCATGGCCGGAATCACTGGGTTGTTGTAGGTTTTTTGGGGGCTATATGGCCATGGTCTAGAGGCATTCTCTCCTGATGTTTCACCTGCATCTATGGCAAGCATCCTCACAGGTAGTGAGATCTGTTAGAACTAGGAAAAAGGGTTTATATATCTGTGGAAAGACCAGGGTGGGACAAAGGACTCTTGTCTGCTGGAGCTAGGTTGATGCAGTTGAAACATTCAGTTGAAACAGTCACACCTAGCTCCAGCAGACAAGAGTCCTTTGTCTCACCCTGGTCAATCCACAGATTTATAAACCCTTTTCCCTAGTTCCAACAGACCTCACTACCTCTGAGGATGCTTGCCACAGATGTAGGCGAAACATCAGGAGAGAATGCCTCCAGACCATGGCCATATAGCATGTGCAGTCAATGCAAAAAGAGCAGTATGGGTTAACCCCACCTTATCACTCTCCTCACATGGGGAAATCATTAGGAGAGCTTCTATTTGTGGATACTCTTCCACACAGCCCTATATCCCAGAATGTCAAGGCAGAAGATCCCACATTATCTGAGTGTGGACTCAGATAGCTCAGTTCAAAGCAGATATTGTGGGTTTTACTGCCTTGAAATTCTGGGATATAGGAAAGTATGGAAGAGCCATCAGGTCACTTCTACACTGCCATATAATCCAGATTATCAAATCAGATAATCCAGATTATCTGTTTTGAACTGGATTATATGAGTCTACACTGCCATGTCATCCAATTCAAAGCAGATAATCTGGATTTTATAGACAATTTAGATGGAACTACAGTAGATAAATTCTGGTGAGTTAGCATCCTAGGCCCCTTCCACATTGCCCTACATTCCAGGATCTGACCCCAGATTATCTTCTTATCCCAGATTATCTGGCAGTGTAGTGTCGTATAATCCAGTTCAAAGAAGATAATCTGGATATTGTATCACAATGTAGATAGGACCACAATAGAGAAATTCTAGTGGGTTAGGATCCCAGAACCCTTCCACATTGCCCAGGATCTGATCCCAGATTATCTTCTTATCCCAGATTATCTGGCAGTGTAGGGTCATATAATCCAGTTCAAAGCAGATAATCTGGATATATTATAATGTAAATCGGACCACAGTAGAGAAAGTCTAGTGGGTTAGAATCCCAGCCCCTTCCACATTGCCCAGGATCTGATCCCAGGTTATCTTTTTATCCCAGATTATCTGGCAGTGTAGGTTTGTATAATCCAGTTCAAAGCAGATAATCTGGATTTTATATCACAATGTAGATAGGACCACAGTAGAGAAATTCTAGTTGGTTAGGATCCCTTTCCACATTGCCCAGGATCTGATCCCAGATTATCTTCTTATCCCAGATTATCTAGCAGTGTAGGTTCGTATAATCCAGTTCAAAGCAGATAATCTGGATATATTATAATGTAAATGGGACCACAGTAGAGAAAGTCTAGTGGGTTAGAATCCCAGGCCCCTTCCACGTTGCCCAGGATCTGATCCCAGATTATCTTCTTATCCTAGATTATCTGGCAGTGTGGTTTCATATAATCCTGTTCAAAGCAGATAATCTGGATTTTATATCACAATGTAGATAGGACCACAGTAGAGAAATTCTAGTGGGTTAGGATCCCTTTCCACATTGCCCAGGATCTGATCCCAGATTATCTTCTTATCCCAGATTATCTGGCAGTGTAGGGTTGTATAATCCAGTTCAAAGCAGATAATCTTGGATCAGATTCAGAATGTGGAAGGGCCTCCAGTTATGTCAAGAACTTCTATGCCTAAGGGAAACTCTCCCATTCGGAATTGCCACTCCCCACATGACAAACCAGGATGGAGAAAGTGGGGCTAGCACACTCATTTTGGTAGGAGATACTATTCATTTAAGGACAGCTGCAGACTTGTGTGTTTCTGCATCAGGAATGCCCAAATTCTCCATTTACCCCAAGAGCAGAGATGTGGCAGAAGTGGGTTGTTTACACAAGCCTTGCATTATTGGATTTATTTCTCGCAGCGCTAGCGGTGCCGTGACACAAACACACACACATACACACATACACACACCAAGCATGGGAAAGACTAACATGAGCAGCTAGAAAGTCTCAAGTAGTTTCTTACTGCAGAATGGGGGTGGGGTGGGGTAACCAGGCCTTGGGCACTTGCAATTGGGGGCTTTAAGCAGCGAGTCTTAAGAAAAAACAAAAGTGTTTCCAATTCTAATTATTGTAAACCATGACTTCTTCTCCTCCCCCCCCCCCCCCCCAAGACTCCTGCATTTACGGTCATTTCTTTCCCTGTTGCCATGTCTATCATTTTGTGCTATGGAAATCGGAACATCCCCTTTCACAGAGACTCTCGGGGTCTTTGATGTCTAGTTTCTTAATAAACACTTTATTTTCTAATTAAACTGCTGCTCCGAGTCTTTTCTTTGGAAGGAATAAGAAATCAATAAAGTTTCCCAGATATGTGTCTTTTACTTTTGTTGTTATGGAGTCTGGGTGGCGTGTGTGCTACTACACAAACCGAATTGTTGGTCACATGTTGAGAACTACTCAACCTTTGCACGGGTTGAGACATTAGGCCTGGGTAACAACGGAAAAATTTGTTTCTAAAATCGATTTGTATTTGGGGTTTTTTTTTGTTTCGATATTTAAAATAATTACACAATTTTCCTTTTAAAAAGTTCAATATTTACGAAATTTCGTAAATGGTAAAAAATTAACGAATCGATTTCCGAAACAATAACGAATCGATTCGTTAATGACGGACGCGACCGCGAAATACGCTAAAAAACCTCCAAAACCTTCTGAAGCTTCCCTCTCCCTCTGTTCTTGACTGTTGGTGTGATATTATAATTTTTTTTTCACTAATTAAACCATAAAACTGGCCCAGACATGCGGAAATAATAACGAAACGACCTCAAAACAATAACGAAAGGAATACAATATCGAAATACAAAGCATTTACAAAACGTTTTTGAAAATTCGTTTTTTTTAATAATTGCTCCAGAATGGTTCGTTATCGTTTTGTAATTGAAAAAAATAACGAATTATTAACGAATTACGAATTAACGAAACGAAACTGCCCAGCCCTATGAGACATGTCTGTATTACACTCTTGCTCATTGCGGGAGCCATTGTGTCACACTTACCTATGTTTGTCAGTGTGCAATCTGATAAACCTTGTATTTTCGATTATTTGAGAAGATCTGGAGGTGAAGTCCAGCTGTAATGGCTCATCAGTTGATTTGACAGCTCCTTATGGAGACTTTGAGGTCTGTTTATTTCTTTATATTGTGGAACTTGGGACAATTTCTTTATGTTTTGGAAACCTTGCACACTAAACTAGACACAACTTCTATTACAGTGGTTCTCAACCTTCCTCATGCTGCGACCCCTTAATACAGTTCCTCATGTGGTGGTGACCCCCAACCATAAAATTATTTTCCTTCCTGATTCATAACTGTCATTTTGCTGCTGTTATGAATCGTCATGTAAATATCTGATACACAGGGTGTATTTCCATTCACTGGACCAAATTTGGCTCAAATACCCGATATGCCCAAATTTGAATACTGGTGGGGTTGGGAGGGGTTGATTTTGTCATTTGGGAGTTGTAGTTGCTGGGATTTATAGTTCACTTGCAATGAAAGAGCATTCTGAACTCCACCAGCGATGGAATTGGGCCAAACTTGACACACAGGACTCCTATTGAAGTCAATAGGAACTTTAGGAGAGTCGACTCCAAGGTTAGAGGACCCTTAGTTCCCACCAAAGAGGGAACACTACTTTGGTGAGCCATCAGAGAAGCCTGATTCCAGCAATTTTATTAATATTAAAAATTGAAATGAGACTCTTGCCAAGGCGAAGAAGAGGCATCGAGGTTTAATGAGCGATTCAGCTGAAGCGGATGCAATTGTAGTGATAGCTCACATGCAAGCATACCAGTACATTGATCAGAGGCATATTTATAGCAAAATACAGGTTTGAAAGTTTCAAAAATCCCCTTGCTTCGGCTCCTTAGCAAATCAGGGAGAGGGAGGCAGGACGGAAGAGGGACAATGTGTCCAGAGAGGATGATGACATTCCACTGTCCTGGATTTCCGGTGCCCGAGGGATCAGCCAGCCAAGGAAACTCGTTTTTTTTTTTTTGTTCTTGTGATGGATCAGTGATTAGGGATCATCATTTGATTCAGGCTTTCCCCTTCCAGGATCAGATAAGGTAAAAGGTGAGGCTGGGAAGGATGTTTGTTGTGAAGGAAAACTTGGCAGAGGAAATCACTGTCTGAGGACCCCCTCCTAAAGTCAAATAATAACTCCAGGTCCCATTGTTCAGATGTGAGTTCTAAGTAAATAGGTGTTTTTGTGATTCCCGATTGCCTTTTCAGCCCAGCGGGCCGCTCCCTGATCAGCCTCCCAAAGGGCAAAAGAGTTCATGGCTGGGTCAGACTTGTGAAGGAAATACATCAAAGGAAAGTATATAGAAATTGTAGGAAATTCATATCAATCACCCCTTCTCCATCCCACCCACCACAGAAATTTAATAAAGAAATTATTTTCGAGCAATGCGAGTCCATAGTTCATTTTGAGGGAAGTTCATGAGCAGGAAATATGTCCTTGTGAGTCCAAAACATTAGGCAGAGCTCTTTAAGCCCCAAAAGGAAAGTCTGTTGATTTCCCACGGAGCCATTGGGTAGAATTCTGCCACGCTGGGGTCGAAGCTGGTCCTTGGGAAACTACAACTCACATGGAGGGCAGAAGTCCCAAGATCCAGCCGTTCCCCAAAAGTCTCGTGGGGTCCTTGTTGTTGTTAGTGCCTTGGCAATGTGACCAAGACTTAACCCCTATTGTGTAGTCTGGTGCCCTTGCCCTTTGCAGAACTATAAGTCACTATCCCTTATTTTGGGGGGGGGGGGTGCTCGGCTTCACTATGACCAACAGAAAATACTGGAAGGGTTTGGTGGGCATTGACCTTGAGTTTTGGAGTTGTAGTTCACACAGAGAGCACTGTGGACTCAAACAATGATGGATATGGACTAAATTTGGCAAGAATACTCAGTATGCCTAAATGTGAACACTTGTGGACTTCGGGGAAAATAGACCTTGACATTGGGGAATTGTAGTTGCTGGGATTTATAGTTCACCTACAATCAAAGAGCATTCTGAACCTCACCAATGATGGAATTGGGCCAAACTTCCCACACAGAACCCCCATGACCAACAGAAAATACTGTGTTTCCTGGTGGTCTTTAGTGACCCCTCTGACACTCCCTCGTGACCCCTCCAGGGGTCCCGACCCCCAGGTTGAGAAACACTGTTCTATTAGGTTTGTCTGTATCCAAGAAAAGGTGTGATAATTAGGCCTGTGTGATCAATGAACAAAATGTTTCAATACTCATTACAAAACTAGGAAGGGGGCCAATAGTTTTTGAGGGTGTTTCCGAAATTATGAACATAATTTTTTTTGGTAACTATAACAAAATAATGATTTTTTGTTACTTTTCTTTGTTAAGTAGTTGAGCAAGTGGGGAAACTGTAGGGGCCCATTAGGTCCTCATTTTTAGATCTATCATGAAACTTGCTATAATGGTACCACTTATTTTCCACGAAGGCCCACCAACTTTCAGAATGATACACTTCGGGCCCTTATTTATTTATGTGCTATATTTATATACCGCCCGTCTCAGCCCCCAGGCAACTCGAGGCACACAGCCATTTAACCCAAATATCAAGGCAGAAAATCCCACAATATCTGCTTTGAACTGGGTTATCTGAGTCCACACTCAGATAATGTGGGATTTTCTGCCTTGATATTTGTTACGCAGCGACGTGCTTTGCCCAGCGCCCAAAGCCCAAATGCAAAAGACTCACAGACTAGAGTAAAAGTGAAGAGAAAAATCTTTGCTCTTTACTCAACAGAGATGAAAACATAAACTGGCAACGTTGCATACAAAAATCAAGCAGTGCAACAAACTTACACAGTCTTTGTAAGAAACACAAAATAAGGCATCTTCTATATGACACACAATTAACTATAGAACTTCACAGGTTTATACTATTACTTACTTACTTTAGTCCTCTTTGCAGATTTATTAAAATTATTTATTTATTATTAGTCTATTGTCGAAGGCTTTCATGGCTGGACTCACTGGGTGGTTGTAGGTTTTCTCTCCTGATGTTTCACTTGCATCTATAGCAAGCATCCTCAAAGGTTGTGAGGTCAGAAGAAAATGCTTCTAGAACATGGCCCCCCAAAAAACCTACAACAACCCAGTATTATTAGTCTGACTCTAAATGGCTGGCTGCTGCAGCCTTCATTGGGTTTTTCTGATGCTGAGGACTCCATTCTGGGAAATGTAGTTTAGGGCAGGTCCTTTTGAATTCTCTATCACAGCAGCCTCGCCTTCCCAAACTACATTTTCCAGAATGGTGTGTTCTCAGTCTCCTGCCCAGCTGCCCTTCCTTATGGTGACTGGCAAGCAGCTGGGGTCTTAATAGAAACGCTAGAAATGGCCTCTTTGGCTTTGCCAAAGTTACTTAATGCTTATAGTGAAAACTGAATTGACTTTGGGAGGCTGTAATGAAAATTATTGGTATTTTGATTCTTAATTTATTTTCTTCCCCTTTCCTGCATTTTTCTTAATAGTGATTCCTTTGCATGAATCTAATGAATTACTAATGACTTACAAGGACTAATAATAGTTTTGCACAGCCTTGGTGATTATGTTGCTGTAAGATGGAGACATTGATCTAGGCGGCTGATGATAAGTTGGACTGTGTGTCATGTCAGAAAGAGAGATACAGACAGATAGAGAAATTAAACTGAATTTAATCTATGGTAGTTTTCCATACGTATAATGGTGAATAATCTGTATAACACACATGGAATACAACACTGCACACATAGCTTCATACCTCTTCCCCCTAACATCAGTCGAACCCTAGGATGTGCTACTGCTGCCATTAAATGTCCAGGGAGAGGGAAAGATGGAGACAGCCAATGAGACCCTTCCAAACCTTGACTTCTACCCTTTGAAGGTCTAGAAAAGACAGCTCTTGGCTTGAGAGCACTTGCTCTTTCTTTACTTGCAGTTTGTAGTGTGCCTTGTAGTTGTGGGCGGGCATTACGAAGCAGAAGTTACCAGCCATGGTTAGACTTGATTCATTGAGGGGCTTTGAAGGATGAGATTCCTACACCATGTTCCAAGCTTATTTACTTACTTACTTACTTACTTACTTAGACGATCCCTCGTAGATTGAGGATGATGGTCTTCCAGGTGCAATGTCTTGGCGCTGGGTCCGTAGTTGACTGTGGAGCCCTATTCTTGATCCACATGTTCACCATAGTGAGGACATTGGTTTCCAGATGGAAGGTGGTCCTGATCAGTCTTGGCTTGACGTGCCTTTCTCTTGGCATGTTTCTCCCTTTCGCCCTCCATTCGTGCCTCTTCAAATTCTGCAGCACTGCTGGTCACAGCTGACCTCCAGTTAGAGCACTCAAGGACCAGGGCTTCCCAGTTTTCGGTGTCTATGCCACAGTTTTGAGATTGGATTCCCACACCATGTTCCAGGCTTACTTACTCCCACACCATGTTCCAGGCAATAGCACCCATATACTCCCCACTGAAGTCCAAAAGTAACTTTACTGAGCTCAGTAAAGTTACTTTTGGACTACAGTGGGGAGTATGTGGGTGCTATTGCCTGGAACATGGTGGGATTCCCACACCATGTTCCAGGCTTACTTACTCCCACACCATGTTCCAGGCAATAGCACCCAGTATGTGGGTGCTATTGCCTGGAACATGGTGGGATTCCCACACCATGTTCCAGGCTTACTTACTGAGTTACTCCCACACCATGTTCCAGGCAATAGCACCCACATACTCCCCGCTGTAGTCCAAAAGTAACTTTACTGAGCTCAGTAAAATTACTTTTGGACTACAGCGAGGGGTATGTGGGTGCTGTTGCCTGGAACATGGTTGGATTCCCACACCATGTTCCAGGCTTACTTACTTACTTAGGCAATCCCTCGTAGATTGAGGATGATGGTCTTCTAGATGGCGATGGGTCTGTAGGTGGCTGTGGAGCTCTATTCTTGATCCACATGTTCTCCCATAGTGAGGACATTGGTTTCCAGACGGAAGGCAGTCCCGTTCAGGGTTGACTTGACATGCCTTTCTCTTGTCACATTTCTCCCTTTCTCCCTCCATTCGTGACTGTTTGAATTCTGCAGCACTGCAGGTCACAGCTGACCTCCAGTTAGAGCACTCAAGGGCCAGGGCTTCCCAGTTCTCGGTGTCTATGCCACAGTTTTGGGATGGGATTCCAACACTATGTTCGAGGGATTAACACCCACATACTCCCTGCTGTAGTCCAAAAGTAACTTTACGGAGCTCTGACCATGCTCCACTGGTGGTGACATGGATGTGAGAGACTTAGCGTGTTCTTCCCTGTTTATGGGATCTAGCTATTTCTTGGACGGGCTTGTATCCCCATAGTTGTAAGTGCCTCTCCTTAAATCTAGACAGGATCACAGTTGGTTGTGTGTATCAATAAATGTGCAGGCTCCATCTTGAGCTTCCATCTTGACAAGCTGGAATGTGTCCAGAGGAGGGCGACTAAAATGATCAAGGGTCTGGAGAACAAGCCCTATGAGGAGCGGCTTAGGGAACTGGGCATGTTTAGCCTGAAGAAGAGAAGGCTGAGAGGAGATATGATAGCCATGTATCAATATGTGAGAGGAAGCCACAGGGAGGAGGGAGCAAGCTTGTTTTCTGCTTCCTTGGAGACTAGGACGCGGAACAATGGCTTCAAACTACAAGAGAGGAGATTCCATCTGAACATGAGGAAGAACTTCCTGACTGTGAGAGCCGTTCAGCAGTGGAACTCTCTGCCCTGGAGTGTGGTGGAGGCTCCTTCTTTGGAAGCTTTTAAGCAGAAGCTGGATGGCCATCTGTCAGGGGTGATTTGAATGCAATTTTCCTGCTTCTTGGCAGAATGCGGTTGGACTGGATGGCCCACGAGGTCTCTTCCAACTCTTTGATTCTATGATTCTTGTCATCTTCTTCTTTTTGCCAGAGGACCTACATGTTCCTGTAAATTCCATCTTATTCCAAAACTTGCTATTTTATTTTTACACGTGCAAGATGCTGAATATTTTACATATCCAAAGATTTCAGCCCAAGAAATTACTGTGTATAAATCTAATCAACGCATGTCTTGTCCCTGCTTCTACATTTGGAATGCAGTATGGAAAAGTTTCATATAGCTATGGAAATGTCTCTGATTTTGTTCCCCCCATAATGTATTCAAATCACAAATCTGGGACTTGTTTGCAAAATATAGAATGTTTTACAGAATTCTCATCATGTTGTCCAAAGCCTTGCTCTCTAATTATCCCATTTGGATTCAGCCCGGATTGTTTCCACACTGCCATGAACCTCCATGTTTAATAACAGTTTGCTTCTCATTACCATATATTGAAGACAAGGCAGCTGTTATAGCAGAAAGTTGATGAATATGTGCTTTGATTTGGGAACTTCCTGGTTGAATACACTCTGTGATCTGCCCCCCTTTTATGATACGGATGAGAACACCCACCTGCATTAGAAGACACCTGTTCAGGTGGAGTATTCCTCATCCGAAAGGCTTGGGGCTGGAAGTGGCTTGGAGATTGGTTTTCTTTAGGTTTGAATAGGCTGAGAGGAGATATGATAGCCATGTATAAATATGTGAGAGGAAGCCACAGGGAGGAGGAGGGAGCAAGCTTGTTTCCTGCTTCCCTGGAGACTAGGACGCAATGGAACAATGGCTTCAAACTACAAGAGAGGAGATTCCATCTGAACATGAGAAAGAACTTCCTGACTGTGAGAGCTGTTCAGCAGTGGAACTCTCTGCCCCGGAGTGTGGTGGAGGCTCCTTCTCTGGAAGCTTTTAAGCAGAGGCTGGATGGCCATCTGTCAGGGGTGCTTTGAATGCAATATTCCTGCTTCTTGGCAGTATGGGGTTGGACTGGATGGCACACGAGGTCTCTTCCAACTCTAGGATTCTAGGATTCTATGTTCAGCAGTGGAACTCTCTGCCCCGGAGTGTGGTGGAGGCTCCTTCTTTGGAAGCTTTGAAACAGAGGCTGGATGGCCATCTGTCGGGGGTGATTTGAATGCAATATTCCTGCTTCTTGGCAGAAGGGGGTTGGACTGGATGATGGCCCAGGAGGTCTCTTCCAACTCTAGGATGAACTTCCTGACTGTGAGAGCCATTCAGCAGTGGAACTCTCTGCCCAGAGTGTGGTGGAGGCTCCTTCTTTGGAAGCTTTTAAGCAGAGGCTGGATGGCCATCTGTCAGGGGTGCTTTGAATGCAATATTCCTGCTTCTTGGCAGAATGGGGTTGGACTGGATGGCCCACGAGGTCTCTTCCAACTCTAGGATTCTAGGATTCTATGTTCAGCAGTGGAACTCTCTGCCCCGGAGTGTGGTGGAGGCTCCTTCTTTGGAAGCTTTTAAGCAGAGGCTGGATGGCCATCTGTCAGGGGTGATTTGAATGCAATATTCCTGCTTCTTGGCAGAATGGGGGTTGGGCTGGATGGCCCATGAGGTCTCTTCCAACTCTTTGATTCTGTGATTCTATGATTCTATGAATACTTGTATTCACATATACATACATAATGAGATATCTTAGAGATGGGACCCAAGACTAATCATGAAATTTATTTACTCGTATATACTCGAGTATAAGCTGACCCGAATATAAGTCGAGGCACCTAATTTTACTACAAAAAACTGGGAAAACGTATTGACTCGAGTATAAGCGGAGGGTGGGAAATGCAGCCGCTATGGGTAAATCTATATAAATAAAAATGTCATGTTGGTTTGTGGGATTAACAGAACTCAAAGACCACTGGAGGAATTGACACCAAATATGGACACAAGACACCTAACAACCCAGTGTATGTCCTTCACTCAAATAAATTGATTTTGTCATTTGGGAGTTGTAGTTGCTGGGATTTATAGTTCACCTACAATCAAAGAGCATTCTGAACCCCACCAATGATGGAATTGAACCAAACTTGGCACACAGAACTCCAATGACCAACAGAAAATACTGGAAGGGTTTGGTGGGCATTGGCCTTGGGTTTTGGAGTTGCAATTCACCTATATCCCGAGACCACTGTGGACTCAAACAATAATGGATCTGGACCAAACTCTACATGAATACTCAATATGCCCAAATGTGAACACTGGTAGAATTTGGGGAAAATAGATTCTTGACATTTGGGAGTTGTAGTTGCTGGGATTTATAGTTCTACAATCACAGAGCACTCTGAACCCCACCAATGATAGAATTGGGCCAAACCTCCCACACAGAAGCCCCATGTGTCCACAGCAATGCATGGTAGGGGATGGCTAGTCTATATAAATAAAAATGTAATGTTCATTTGTGGGATTAACATAACTCAAAAACCACTGGACGAATGAACACAAAATTTGGACACAATACACGTATCAAGCCAATGAGTGACCATCACTCATAAAAACACTGAAAAACACAGCAGAAGAGACTTTAAAAGCCTATATATATATATATATATATATATATATAACAACACATGTGCAAAACCACACATATATACATATATAAACAAATACACACACATATACACATATACATACACATATACACATATACATACACACAAAACTCATATACACAGACTGGGCCACAGCGACGTGTGGCGGGGACGGCTAGTCTATATAAATAAAATGTAATGTTCGTTTGTGGGATTAACAACTCAAAAATCACTGGATGAATTGACACCAAATTTGGAAACTAGACACCTAACAACCCAAGGCGTGACCATCACTCATAAAAACACAGCAGTAGAGACTTAAAAAGCCAAAAAACAAAAATTACGTTACAACACATTCTCAAAACCACACACACGTATATATAGACACATACATATGCAAACACACATATACACAAATACACATATACACAAATATACACACACAAAATGCCGTTTGAACATAAGTACACAACGAAAGTTTATTTCAAAAGAAATTAATTTATTTTCAGAAAGCACATACTTCTCTCTATTTTTCTGACATGGTTGCCAAGTTTGTTCAAACACTTATCATACCTCTGAACCACTTTTAAAATACCCTCTTCACGAATCCTCACTTCAACTGAAGCCACCAAATCGTCTGTAAACACAGAAGGGCGACTGGAGCGGTCCTCATAGTGGACGTTGTCACGGCCATCTTTGAATTGTCGTACCCACTTACGCACTTTGCTTTCACTCATCACATTCTCACCGTACACTTCACAAACCTGTCGATGGATTTCTGCAGCAGGCAGGTTCCTTGCTGACCAAAACCGTATCACTGAGCGAACCTCACATGCGGAGGAAGGTGAGTTGATAGTCTTAAACATTTTTAAAGCACAGAACAGAACCGTACAGGTGAGCTACAGAGTGGAAACTGAGCACAGTTGTTCCTGAGGCATGCCGGTACATGATGCACGCGCTCGTTGCGGTATTTATTTATTTATTTATTTACTTTATTTGTATACCGCACTATCTCAGCCCGTAGGCGACTCAGTGTGGTTTACGACAGGTCAATATACAAAGTGCATAGCATTAGCATTAACATTAAACAATCACTAAAGCAGTTAAAACAATACAACAATACATCAGTAAATCAACATAACATCAGTATATCCAAATAACTAAGCCATCACGTCTCATCAGTAAAGTCATAATCCGATCTCCTCGTCCATTATTCCAGTTCCAAACTCAGTCAATTGATTGCACTGCTCAATTGAACGCCTGTTCAAAGAGCCAGGTCTTCACTCTTCTCCTGAACACCAGCAGGGAGGGAGCCGATCTAACGTCTGTGGGAAGGGCGTTCCACAGCCAAGGGGCCACCACTGAGAAGGCCCTGTCTCTCGTCCCTGCCAGCTGTGCTTGTGAGGCTGGCGGGATCGAGAGCAGGGCCTCCCCGGACAATCTTAATGTCCTAGCTAGTTCATAGGGGGTGATGCGTTCGGACAGATAGGTCGGGCCAGAACCGTTTAGGGCTTTAAAGGCTAAAGCCAGCACTTTGAATTGTGCCCGGTAGCAAATTGGCAGCCAGTGGAGCTGGTGCAGCAGAGGAGTGGTGTGCTCCCTGAGTGCCGCTCCTGTTAACAACCTGGCTGCCGATCGTTGGACCATTTGTAGCTTCTGAGCCGTCTTCAAAGGCAACCCCACGTAGAGAGCGTTGCAGTAATCTATACGGGATGTAACCAGTGTGTGGACTACCGTGGTATGCGCGCAAACTACTAGTGTCTACAACAAAACGGACCTTACTTAAAAAATAGCCCTCGTATTATGCTTTAGTTTATTTGTATATTGATTCTCTGTTGTTAGCTGGCCTGAGTCCCTCCTTGGAGGTCGAGAAGACCAGGTTAGAAAAGCTCTAAATAAATAAATAAATAAATAAATAAATAAATAAATAACAGAGTAAAATAATAAATAATCTTAACTCGAGTATAACCTGAGGGGGACTTTTTCAGCCTAAAAAAAGAGAGCTGAAAAATGAGGCTTATACTTGAGTATATATAATATGTGTCATATAAAGATCATCTCCTGGGAGTGCTTTGATTGTGTGTTCCCACGTGGCAGAGGAGTGGATTGGATTGGATGGCCCTTGTGGTCTCTTCTAACTTTATGATTCTGTGATTCTATATTTCTCATACGTAGAGCATGGAGGTAATATTATACATTGTACAAAACCATAAATTATTTTGTGCACGAAACAAAGCTTGTATTAGGTGAAATCAGATACGATATCGACCACACTGATTACGAGGCACAAGAAAAGAAGAAAGGAGAAGGGAGAGAGGTAAAGGAATATCTCCCGTAGGTGGTTTTAAAATGAACTTCTGTTGCTTTGCCGTGTTGGGTTATATCACAAAAGGAAGACGGGATAAATCACGAAGGAAAAGTACAAAGGAGGAGCCAGGATTTACAGGGAAAAGGTCAGGGTGGCTCAAGCTTTGAATGACCTCAAGGTTGCAGGAAAGGTTAAAAATAAGGAAAAGGAGGTTTTGAAAACTAGCAGAAAAAAAAAATACAAACAAAGGCGGTTTACTCCATTGAGAATATATGGAGAGATATTCACAAGAGACAAAGAAAAGGCAGGACTTCTCACTGTCCATTTTCCATCCGTTTTGTTCCAACAGCCCCCCACCCTGGTGTTCAACTTGGTGGAAATGGAACTAATACATAATGAGAGGAGTACACCCCACTCCCCAAAAAGTAAATAGATAATACAGGAACACTTAAGCACTTATGAAGCTGTAGTGGCGCAATGGGTTAAACCCTTGAGCCAGCTGAACTGCTGACCTGAAGGTTGGCAGTTCAGATCTGTGAAACGGAGTGAGCTCCCATCTGTCAGCTCCAGCTTCCCATACGGGGACATGAGAGAAGCCTCCCACAGGATAGTAACACATCAGGGCGTCCTCTCTGCAGACGGCTGATTCTCTCATATCAGAAGTGACTTGCAGTTTCTCAAATCACTTCTGACACAGTAAATGCCTTTGGTTTTCTGGGTCCAGATTAAGAATGGGGGAAAACATTTTTTAAACCCTCATAAACAATTTTCTCGAGTGTTGAAGAAACTTGGACTCATTACACTTGAGCATTGCAACCTGGGACTTTTTCAACATAAAATTTGCATACAGGGTTTTGTGTGTGTGTGTGTGTGCAGAAAACAATATTTTTCAGAACACAAAATAGTATGTTATACACCAATGGTTCTCAACCTGGGGGTCGGGACCCCTGTGGGGGTCGCCAGGGAGTGTCACAGGGGTCACTGAAGACCATCAGAAAACACAGTATTTTTTGTTGGTTATGGGCGTTCTCTGTGGGAAGTTTGGGCCAATTCAATTGTTGGTGGGGTTCAGAATGTTCTTTGAGTGTAGGTGAACTATAAATCCCAGCAACTACAACTCCCAAATGTCAAGGTCTATTTTCCCCAAACTCCACCAGAGTTCACATTTGGGCATATTGCATATCCATGTCAAGTTTGGTCCAGACCCATCATTGTTTGAGTCCACAGTGCTCTCTAGATATAGGTGAACTGCAACTCCAAACTCAAGGTCAATGCCAACCAAACCCTTCCCGTGTTTTCTGTTGGCAATGGGAGTTTTGTGTGCCAAGTTTGGTTCAATTCCGTTGTTGCTGGAGTTCAGAATGCTCTTTGATTGTAGGTGAATTATAAATCCCAGCAACTACAACTCCCAAATGACAAAGTAGCAAAATAATGTTATGGTTGGGGGTCACCACAACATGAGGAAATGTATTAAGGGGTCACGGCATTAGAAAGGTTGAGAAACACTGTTCTACACGGTGCAGAAAAATGTACTCTCCTGAGCACAAAATTCTGCTTCTATTTTTTATATTTACATTTATATTCTATTTTCCTTCTATTTTTTCTTTATTCCTTTTTTTACATTTCTTACTTTACTATATTTGATATTGTTCTCCCACTTTCAATGTTACAATATCCATTTTCTTTTTCGTTTCTATAAATAAAACCTATACACACACACACACACACACATATATATATATTCATTTGTGGGATTAACATAACGCAAAAACCACTGGACGAATTGACACCAAATTTGGACACAAGATACCTACTACCCCAAGGAGTGACCATCACTCAAAAAATGGATTTTGCCATTTGGGATTTGTAGTTGTTGGGATGTACAGTTCACCTACAATCAAAAAGCATCCTGAACCCCACCAACGATGGAATTGAACCAAACCTGGCACATAGGACTCCCACAACCAACAGAAAATTCTGGAAGGGTTTGGTGGGCATAGACCTTGAGTTTGGGAGTTGTAGTTCACCTACATCCAGAGAGCACTGTGGACTCAAACAATGAAGGACCTAGACCAAACTTGGCACGAATACTCCATATGCCCAAATGTGAACACTGGTGGAGTTTAGGGGAAATAGACCTTGACATTTGGGAGTTGTAGTTGCTGGGATTTATAGTTCACCAACAATCAAAGAGCATTCAGAACCCCACCAATGATAGAATTGGGCCAAACCTCCCATACAGAACCCCCACAACCAACAGAAAATACTGTATTTTCTGGTGGTCTTTGGCAACCCTTATGACACCCCCTCCCCAGGTTGAGATCCCAAGGTTGAGAAATGCTGCCAGTCCAACTCCCTTCACCAGGGCAAGAAAACATAATCAAAGCCCTCCTGACAAAGGGCCATCCAGCCATAGATATAGATAGATAGATATGATCCACACACACATGTATATGATAGATATAATCTCATAGATTTGAAAGGGACCCATGAATGACAATAATATGTTCGAAGTTCCAGAGCAGGCAAACCAGGCAATCTTCACATCAACACTCATAGAATCATAGAATCATAGAATCAAAGAGTTGGAAGAGACCTCATGGGTCATCCAGTCCAACCCCCTGCCAAGAAGCAGGAATATTGCATTCAAATCACCCCTGACAGATGGCCATCCAGCCTCTGCTTAAAAGCTTCCAAAGAAGGAGCCTCCACCACACTCCGGGGCAGAGAGTTCCACTGCTGAACGGCTCTCACAGTCAGGAAGTTCTTCCTAATGTTCAGATGGAATCTCCTCTCTTGTAGTTTGAAGCCATTGTTCCGCGTCCTAGTCTCCAGGGAAGCAGAAAACAAGCTTGCTCCCTCCTCACTGACAAAGAAAAAACAAAAAGTACTGTTTGCCCACAAGCATCAAGAAATTACTTATTTTAGAAACCAACACTTTCTCAGACTGGGCCACAGCAACATGTGGCAGGGGACAGCTAGTGTATATATATATATATCTGCTTTCTATACAAATCAACCTTGTGTAATTTTTTCACAACTCACCAGAAACCACAAATCATTTTCAGAAACTATGATTTTTAAGACTTTTGTGCAATAGAAAGAAATTGCTTCTTTTGAGATGAAAATTATCCAATAATTATTTACATCCCTGAACTGCATCCAAAGATACTAAAGTAATTTTCAGATGTAATCATAGAGTCCATGTCTGTAAGTTTTGAGGATTTTTTGGAAAACAGATTGGAGGTAAGTGAATATTGTGAAGAATGTGTGAGAGTTAAGTATAGTTAACCTGGAGAAAATGGAGAAACGATGGGATAGTCATTTTTAAATATATGAATCGCTATTATTATTATTATTATTATTATACTTTATTTGTACCCCGCTAGCATCTCCCGAAGGACTTAATGCGGCTTACAAAGGCCAAGGCCTCAACACAACAATATAACAATACAAAACCTAAAGCAAATTAAAAACAGTTAAAGCAATATTAAACAACAAGCAATAAACAATACAACAAAAACACAATAAAATTGGGCCGGGCCAGAGTAATGGGTACAGGATTAAAAGTGCTGATGTGACAGGTGGTGTATAAGGCTTATAGGGCAAGTGCAGTGTGCGGTGTGCAGCAATCTTAGTTCTACTAAAGTGCTTCTGGGACTTGGTATTGGAGGTTTCCTATTCTGGGAAGGCACATCGGAACAGCCAGGTCTTCAAGTTCTTTCTGAAGATTGCCAATGTAGGGGCCTGTCTAAGATCTTTGGGGAGAGTGTTCCAGAGTCGGGGGGGCCACCACAGAAAAGGCCCTGTCTCGTGTCCCCACCAAACGCGCTTGCGAAGCAGGTGGGATCATGAGCAGGGCCTCTCCAGATGAATGAAGTGAATGCATGGGTTCATAAACGGATATGTGGTCACGCAGGTAGGGTGGTCCCAGGCCATTCAGGGCTTTGTAGGTAAGCACCTGCACCTTGAATTGGGCTCAGAAGATAAACAGCAGCCAGTGGAGCTCCTTGAACAGAAGGGTTGACCTCTCTCTGTGAGGAGCGCCAGTTAACATCCTGGCTGCTGCCCGTTGGACCAGTTGGAATTTCCGAGCCGTTTTCAAGGGCAGCCCCACGTAGAGCGCATTGCAGTAATCCAATCTAGAGGTGACCAAGATGGAACAAAAATGTTTTCTGATGCATTGGAGATTTGATTGTAAATTGAATTCAGTTGAATTGAATTCAAATTACAAGGAATGCAAGAAAAATCAAAGTAAATATTAGGAAAACATTCCGGATGATTGAAGCTGTTTGTACCTGAACAGTTGGTGGACTCTTCTTTGGAGGTTTTTAAACAGATGTTGGATGGTCGACTGTCAGCTATTTCTTGTTGTCGTTCATTCATTTGACTCTTCATGACCTCGTGGACCAGCCAGAGCTCCCTGTTGGCCATCACCACCCCATCTCCTTCAAGGTCAGTCCAGTCACTTCAAGGATGCCATCCATCCACCTTGTCCTTGGTCGGCCCCTCTTCCTTTTTCCTTCCATTTTCCCCAGCACCATTTGTCTTCTCTAAGCTTTCCTGTCTTCTCATGATGTGGCCAAAGTACTTCATCTTGGCCTCTAATCTTCTTCCCTCCAATGGTCCTCAGGTTTTGAGTCATTTCCCTTGAGGACTCATGATCCTGGGTACTTCTTCCCAACTTTTCTTTCAAGCAGCAGCAACACATTATCCAACCGAGATTCGTCCAGCTGAAGCCAAAGCTTTTCTGTCCTTGCATAACAGCATAAGAGTCACCATCAAATTGGTCCTGAATTAAAATCTGGCATTTTTGATGGATTGAACTGTCTCAAGGAAGCTTTCTCAAGAAGGGGTGATATTTCTACTATCCTTCCCTCCAATGAGTACAGAAATTCCTTAGCTCTGGCTTTTTGCACTGGATCAAACTAGACCACCATTGGATGCTTTCCAAGACTACAGTGCTCGTTCCTTATCCAAGGATCTGAACTATAGTTTTCTATCATTTCCACAATCATGGATTTTCCTGTTTCCAACATTAGAAGTTATGTTTGTTGGTGATCATTCTGATAATTCTTCCACCTTCCCCAAACTCTCCTATTTTCCATACTGTGCTATCAAAGAACAAGAGGGAGGCTGAGGTTTGAATAGCTGTAAACCAGTGGTTCTCAACCTTCCTAATGCCGTGACCCCTGAATACAGTCCCCCATGTTGTGGTGACCCCCAACCATAATATTGTTTTCATTGCTACTTCATAACAGTCATTTTGCTACTTGTTATGAATCGTAATGTAAATATCTGCTATGCAGGATGCATTTTCATTCACTGGACCAAACTGGGCACAAATACCCAATACACCCAAATGTGAATGCTAGTGGGCTTGGGCGAGGATTGATTTTGTAATTTGGGAGTTGTATTTGCTGGGATTTATAGTTCATTACAATCAAAGAGCATTCTGAACTCCACCAGCGATGGATTTGAACCAACCTTGGCTCCCATGACCAATGGAAAACACTGGAAGGGTTTGATGGGCATTGATCTTGAGTTTGGGAGTTGTAGTTCACCTATATCCAGAGAGCACTGTGGACTCATGCAATGGTGGATCTGGACCAAACTTGGCACGAATACTCAATATGCCCAAATGTGAGCACTGGTGGAGTCCGGGGAAAATAGATCTTGACATTTGGGAGTTGTAGTTGCTGGGATTTATAGTTCATTACAATCAAAGAACATTCTGAACTCCACCAACCATAGAATTGGCTCAAACTTCCCACATGGAATCCCCATGACCATCAGAAAATACTGTGTTTTCTGACGGTCTTTGGCGACCCCTCTGACACCCCCTCGCGACCCCCTCAGGGGTCCCGACCCCCAGGTTGAGAAACACTGCTGTAAACAATCATGAATTGTTCCCATTCATGAGCTGAGCATTCTTCCTTCATTTTGATCTGAGCTTTCCGCGCAATCGGACAATGCATCAGGCTAAGCTCAAGCATTAGGAAGGGATAAAATGTACTGTATCCTGTGGCAAGGCTGTAAATGTAGCCTTGGAGGAGCTGAGGGAAATGTGTGAAAGAGAAATCAATAAAAGGATCCACGGCTCTTTTCCCATTACTTTTTTTGTTTTCTTTGTTAAAAGGTTTGAACATTTCCAGACATGGCTGGTGTAGGCAGTCGAGTTGCTTCCTTCTTCTCGATATTGTTTGCCAGTGTCCTGAAGCAGAGATCAATTTGTGGAAAAGTTTAACCAGTGTCAACTCCACATCCACCCAGAACAAAGAACTCAGACACAAGTGATGGGAAATATAATCGTCCTACATTTTATTAACTACTAGCTTGGGAACTCGGCGGTGCCCAGGTTATTTGAGAAAGGCATTGTTTGGTTTTTGAAGTTTAGTAATATCACTTTCGTAATGTCTAATGCTATTTATTAGAAAAAAAGCCAGCCTTCCCTTTTGTTTTTTATCAGTGCCCCCAATAGAAAATGCATAAGGATGTGGGTGAATTACAATTCCCAAAATCATGAGTCAATTCTTCTCAAACCCTACCATTATTCAAAGTTGGTCATGTTGAGTCTGTATGCCAAGTTTGGTCCAGATCCAGTTTCCAGCCGGGTTCAGTGATATCTAGATAAGGGTGAACTACAACTCCCAGATTTCTAGGGCAATCACTCACAAACCCAGCCAGTAATCACAGTTGTCCATGTTGGTTCTGTGTGCAAATTTGGACCAGATCTGTCGTCGGCTGCTCTCTGCTCTCTGGCAGTAGGTGAACTACAACTCCCAGATTCCTAAGGAAATCACCCACAAACCCAGACAGTAATCACAATTGCCAGCGTTGGTTCTGTGTGCAAAATTTGGTCCAGATCCATTCTCAGCTGGGTTTAGTGCTCTGGAAAAGGGTGAACTACAACTCCCAGATTCCCAGGGCAATAACACCCATACCCTGCCAGAATGCACAGTTGGCCATGTTGGGTCTGTGTGTCAAGTTTGGTTCAGATCCGTTGGTGGCTGGGTTCACAGTGCTCTCTGGAAGTAGGTGAACTACAACTCCTATAAATCAAGGTCAGTTTCCCCAAAACTGGACATGGGGGTTCTGTGTGCCAAATGTGGTCCAGATCCATTATGGAAAGGCTTCAGAGTGCTCTACCTTGATGCAGGGTGAACTACAACTTCCATCTTGTTGAGTCAGTTCCCCAAATCCTTCCAGTCTGTTTAGTTGCTGATCAATCCCTCTGTGTTTGCTGTGTGCCATAGGAAAGGGTAAGAGGGGGTTAAGGGAGAGGCAGTGGGTGGGGACATCCAAATTCCACATGAGGAACCCTGGGATGCCTGCCTGTGGTGGAGGAAACACGTCAAATCTAGGATGTAATTGTCCCCAAATGAAAGCATTCCTTATGTAGTTAGTGTTTGGGGAGGACATTGGCAGTGTTTGGGTTAGATGTTCAATGTCAGTTGAGAGAGTGCCTTTGGAGACTTCTGAGCACTTGGAACTATGGCCTGTTTGTGGAGGCAGGAGGCTGTCTGTGTAAGTGGACACACCCGCCACATACACACATGCACACATTTTCACTTTTATTATGTGTATAGATTTACAAAACCCCTAACTTGTAATGCCTCCCTCCATGTGGGATTGAGGCCTGAAGTCTATCATGACCTACTTACTACTTACTCCTCTGCAAACCTGTGTTTTACGTATAGTCCTAGAGCAGCCAACCTTACAACCCAAGAGACCTGCTCCATCTCAGTCTCACATTTGAGCTTTAAAGGACTAGCTCCAAATGCTATTGTTGTCTTCCTTGTACTGGATTCCCATACAACCCAAGGAGCCAGTCCAGAAATCAGCTTTTCACCCAAACAATGACCATTTTTGGTGCTTGTCACCCTTTGCTTATCTGTCAGTGAGCAAAGGGCCAGGCTCTGCTTCTCACCTCCAACACAAAAATGATCTAGTACAGTGGTTCCCAACCTGTGGGGCCCCAGGTGTTTTGGTCCCCAGGTGTTTGGGATTCCATCTGCCTTGGTTAGACCACTTTACCTGGAATATTGTGTCCAATTCTGGGCACCACAATTCAAGAGATATATTGACAAGCTGGAATGTGTCCAGAGGAGGGCGACTAAAATGATCAAGGGTCTGGAGAACAAGCCCTATGAGGAGTGGCTTAAGGAGCTGGGTATGTTTAGCCTGAAGAAGAGAAGGCTGAGAGGAGATATGATAGCCATGTATAAATACGTGAGAGGAAGTCATAGGGAGGAGGGAGCGAACTTGTATTCTGCTGCCCTGGAGACTAGGACATGGAACAATGGCTTTGAACTACAAGAAAGGGGATTCCATCTGAACATTAGGAAGAGCCGTCGAAGGTTTTCATGGCCGGAATCACTGGGTTGTTGTAGGTTTTTTTCGGGCTATATGGCCATGGTCTAGAGCAGTGTTTCTCAACCTGGGGGTCGGGACCCCTGAGGGGGTCGCAAGGGGGTGTCAGTGGGGTCCCCAAAGACCCTCAGAAAACACAGTATTTTCTGATGGTCATGGGGATTCCATGTGGGAAGTTTGAGCCAATTCTATCATTGGTTGAGTTCAGAATATTATTTGATGGTAATGATCTATAAATCCCAGCAACTACAACTCCCAAATGTCAAGATCTATTTTCCCCAGACTCCACCAGTGTTCACATTTGGGCATATTGAGTATTCATGCCAAGTTTGGTCCAGCTCCACCATGGCATGAGTCCACAGTGCTCTCTGGATACAGGTGAACTACAACTCCCAAACTCAAGGTCAATGCCCTTCCAGTGTTTTCCATTGGTCATGGGAGCCAAGCTTGGTTCAAATCCATCACTGGTGGAGTTCAGAATGCTCTTTGATTATAAGTGAGCTATAAATCCCAGCAAATACAACTCCCAAATTACAAAACCAATCCTCCCCCAACCCCATTAGCATTCACATTTGGGTGTATTGGGTATTTGTGCCCAGTGAATGAAAATGCATCCTGCATATCTGATATTTACATTATGATTTATAACAGTAGGAAAATGACTGTTATGAAGTAGCAATGAAAACAATATTATGGTTGGGGGTCACCACCACATGAGGGACTGGATTAAGGGGTCATGGCATTAGGAAGGTTGAGAACCACTGGTCTAGAGCAATGATGGGCAACCTTTTGAGTTTGGTGTTTCAATACTCGCCAAAAAACCGAGGGTAATATATAACTGTATTTAATAAACCAAAAACTAATTATTTAAGTTACCTGCTTTTTCTATAATGCCATATATCTCGGCATTATAGAAAAATGCTGGTGTAAGAGCCGAGGATGAAATGTCCTTCTTGGGATGCGGCCCCATCTTCTCTGTATGCGGCCGCATGCGGCTGTGTGTCATCGAAAATGGCTACGTGTGTCAGTTCTGACACACGTGTCATAGGTTCGCCATCATGGGTCTAGAGGCATTCTCTCCTGACGTTTCACCTGCATCTATGGCAAGCATCCTCAGAGGTTGTGAGATCTCACCTCTGAGGATGCCTGCCATAGATGCAGGCGAAATGTCAGGTGAGAATGCCTCTAGACCATGGCCATATAGCCTGAAAAAACCTACAACAACCCATTAGGAAGAACTTCCTGACTGTGCGAGCCGTTCAGCAGTGGAACTCTCTGCCCCGAAGTGTGGTGGAGGCTCCTTCTTTGGAAGCATTAAAACAGAGGCTGGATGGCCATCTATCGGGGGTGCTTTGAATGCAATATTCCTGCTTCTTGGCAGAATGGGGTTGGGCTGGATGATGGCCCAGGAGGTCTCTTCCAACTCTGTGATTCTATCCAGGAGATGCGAATGTCTCCAGTTCAGGGTCTCTAGAGGAAAAAGCCGGCCATCAGCTGAATGTGTTTGGTGAGAATTTTCTATTATTGTGTTGTTATTATTATTCTGTCCTGCTCCAAAGCATTGAGTCAAATCTAAATTAATTTTGAAAGCACTGCTGTTAAATCAGCTTAGAGACCCACTGTAAATGCCCTAGGCTTGTAAATGCATGATAGAACAGTAGTGAAGCAACCACTACTATTGGGGGGGGGGGGGGGGGATGTTGAATGCTCTCATTAAGGAGGCCAGACTTGGTGGAGGTGGTTGACAAGGGCGGAGCTGCAGGCTATGGAAGGCTGCTCTGCCCCCTGCAGATGTGCTCTTGGCTTCAGCGTGAGCTAGGAGGCAGGTTTCAACCCCCCCCCCTGCAAAATTTTCAACCCCCCCCCTGCAAAATTTTCAACCCCTCCCAAAAAATTTTTCTGGCTACGGCCCTGGACTTGAGTACCCCTCCCACAAATGCTTTGTTAATGAGCAAGCTGTGGGATCATTATGAGGATATAGGAGAGGGACCTGAAATCTTGATGGGGCTGATTCCAAAGGAATTCTGTCTGCCTTGGTTAGACCACACCTGGAATATTGTGTCCAATTCTGGGCACCACAATTGAAGAGAGATATTGACAAGCTGGAATGTGTCCAGAGGAGGGCGACTGAAATGATCAAGGGTCTGGAGAACAAGCCCTATGAGGAGCGGCTTAAGGAGCTGGGCATGTTTAGCCTGAAGAAGAGAAGGCTGAGAGGAGACACAATAGCCATGTATAAAGATGTGAGACGAAGTCACAGGGAGGAGGGAGCAGATCAAGGGTCTGGAGAACAAGCCCTATGAGGAGCGGCTTAAGGAGCTGGGCATGTTTAGCCTGAAGAAGAGAAGGCTGAGAGGAGACACGATAGCCATGTATAAAGATGTGAGAGGAAGTCACAGGGAGGAGGGAGCAAGCTTCCTTTCTGCTTCCTTGGAGACTAGGACGCAATGGAACAATGGCTTCAAACTACAAGAGAGGAGATTCCATCTGTACATGAGGAAGAACTTCCTGACTGTGAGAGCCGTTCAGCAGTGGAACTCTCTGCCCCAGAGTGTGGTGGAGGCTCCTTCTTTGGAAGCTTTTAAGCAGAGGCTGGATGGCCATCTGTCAGGGGTGATTTGAATGCAATATTCCTGCTTCTTGGCAGAATGGGGTTGGACTGGATGGCCCATGAGGTCTCTTCCAACTCTTTGATTCTATGATTCTATGTGCTTTGTGTACCACCACTTGTAGTGGATTTGTGCTTTTTTTGCAACCGCTCTGTTTGCCATGCCATTTTCCTAGGCTATAATATGTTTTTATCGACCTTATTGAACCCCCATTCTTTAATCAGTTTGCATAGTGGTCCCCTTCCCTCCCTCCAAAATTAGCTTGTTGTTGCTCGATTATTATGCTGTTTTATGCTATTTTAATTTGCTTTTGCTTTTAATAGTATTTTGCCTGAGCTTGGCCCCATGTAAGCCACCCTGAGTCCCTTCGGGGAGATGGAGGCAGGGTAGAAAAATAAAGTCCTTCTTCTTAGTCAGCTCAGATTTACACTTTACCTATAGATTTAGACACTTTCAGCACATTACGACACTGGCATTGAAAAATCCATTCCCGTGATTATTTGGTGGCATTTTAGAAAGAATCATTAAAGTTGAAAGTCATCTAATATAGAGCATTTTAAAAGTAATTTTAAGAAAAACAAGTTACTATTATTCTTGATTCTTGCATTATCTCTTTGAGGACGAATATGGGAGAGCAATCTCGAATTTAATATGACTAAAATGGAACAAAGACTAGAATTGCTCTTCTAGATTGCACCATCTAGTCCAGCCAACACCATGCAATATTCCTGCTTATCGGCAGGGGGGTTGGACTGGATGGCCCAGGAGGTCTCTTCCAATGCTGTGATTCTGTCCAGGAGATGCGAATGTCTCCAGTTCAGGGTCTCTAGAGGAAAAGGCCGGCCACCAGCTGAATGTGTTTGGTGAGAATTTTCTATTATTATTGTTATTATTATTCTGTCCTGCTCCAAAGCATTGAGTCAAATCTAAATTAATTTTGAAAGAACTGCTGTTAAATCAGCTTAGAGACCCACTGTAAATGCCCTAGGCTTGTAAATGCACAATTTGTGCGCTGTGCTTTGTGACTTTGCAATAATTCATGACTTCCGAAGCCATTATTTTAATATTTAACTAACTAGTAGCATACCTTATGGCTGTCAAGCCCGCATTACTTAAATATTGAAATAATGGATGGCAAATAGGGAATTATAAATTTGCAAATGACAACTGGCAAACAATGAACCTTCCAACAGAGGAAATGAAGGCTCGGCTGCGAAATACCAGCCCTGGTTTTTTGCTTCCTGTGTGAGTTTTGGATAAGCAATGAATATAAAACTTATTCCGAGTATTGATTTTGGATGGAATACAGATGACAGCCTTAAGCCACAGGCCATTCAGGACTATGTTCCAAGCAGTGTTACGTGAATAAATCATTAACAGCTGAGGAAAGAAGACATGACCAGAATAGGCTCGCTTTTTATCACCTCAATTAAGGGTTCGCAGAGAAATGAAAGAACATTGGAGCCCATGTGTGTGGGTTACTGGAAGTGCATTGTATCAATTCACACCATATTTTCTTTGAATATATTGGACTCCACATAAATAACCCCTCTTTTCATGATAGAAAGGACTATGTATTGGTTAAATGGACGAAACCAGAGGATGATTCTCACCAATGTTTCCTCCTCTTCATCCTGGAAAGAAGTGACGAGTGGAGTGCCATCCACAGGGTTCCGTCCTGGGCCCGATCCTGATCAGGATCTCCATCAATGACTTAGACGAAGGGCTAGAAGGCAGGATCATCCAGTTTGCAGACGGGACCAAATTGGGAGGGAGAACCAATACTCCAGAGGACAGGAGCAGGATTCAAAGGGATCTTGACAGATTAGAGATGGGCCAAAATTAACAAAATGAAGTTCAACAGTGACAAATGCAAGATACTCCACTTAGGCAGAAAAAATGAAATGCAAAGATACAGAATGGGGGACGATGAGGCCTGGCT
This sequence comes from Anolis sagrei, assembly GCF_037176765.1. Classification (NCBI taxonomy): domain Eukaryota; kingdom Metazoa; phylum Chordata; class Lepidosauria; order Squamata; family Anolidae; genus Anolis; species Anolis sagrei. Next base: position 37,010,138 of record NC_090029.1, read on the forward strand.
CGAGAGCAGTATGTGTGAAAAAGATCTTGGCGTCCTCGTGGGGAACAAGTTAAACATGAGCCAGGAATGTGATGTGGCGGCAAAAAAAGCCAATGGGATTTTGTCCTGCATCAAGAGGAGCCTAGTGTCTAGATCTAGGGAAGTCATGCTCCCCATGCTCTATTCCAGTTTGGTTAGACCACACCTGGAATATTGTGTCCAATTCTGGGCACCACTATTGAAGAGAGATATTGACAAGCTGGAATGTGTCCAGAGGAGGGCGACTCAAATGATCAAGGGTCTGGAGAACAAGCCCTATGAGGAGTGGCTTAAGGAGCTGGGCATGTTTAGCCTGAAGAAGACAAGGCTGAGAGGAGACATGATGAGAGCCATGTATAAATATGTTTGCGATTGGTGGGATACAAATAAAGTTTAGTAGTAGTAGTAGTAGTAGTATTTGGTTGTGAAGAAAATCTCAGGTCCAAAGGGGTCACAAGTGAAAATAAATTAAGAAGCCCTGGTATAGACAATTCTTTGAATATCCTATCTGCCATCAATCAAATATGGGAAGAGCTGAGGAAGAAACACAAGAAAATGTGGAGGTGAGTGGGAAGCCTAACAGTGACTTGTAGGCCTGGGTAACAACGGAAAAATTTGTTTCTAAAATCGATTCGTTTTTTGGGGGTTTTTGCGTTTCGATATTTAAAATAATTACAAAATTTTCCTTTTAAAAAGTTCGATATTTACGAAATTTCGTAAATGGTAAAACAATAACGAATCGATTTCCGAAACAATAACGAATCGATTCGTTAATGGCGGACGCGACCGCGAAATACGCTAAAAAACCTCCAAAACCTTCTGAAGCTTCCCTCTCCCTCTGTTCTTGACTGTTGGTATGATATTATAATTTTTTTTCACTAATTAAACCATAAAACTGGCCCAGACATGCGGAAATAATAACGAAACGACCTCGGAACAATAACGAAACGAATACAATAACGAAATACGAAGCATTTACAAAACGTGTTTAAAAATTCGTTTTTTAAAAAAATTGCTCCAGAATGGTTCGTTATCGTTTTGTAATTGAAAAAATTAACGAAACCGCCCAGGCCTAATATATATATATATATATGTATAGAATCGATTCGTTATTGTTCTATATATATATATATATATATATATATATAGAATCGATTCGTTATTGTTTCGAAAATCGATTCGTTAATTTTTTACCATTTACGAAATTTCGTAAATATCGAACTTTTTAAAAGGAAAATTTTGTAATTATTTTAAATATTGAAACAAAAAAACCCCCCAAATACAAATCGATTTTAGAAACAAATTTTTCCGTTGTTACCCAGGCGTAATATATATATATATATATATATATATATATATATATAAGCATGAGATAGGCATATACATTAATATTAATTATATAACCAATAACATGTTTTCTGGAAGTTTCTGTCTGTGATGTGTATAATCATGCTTAGGTAAAACAGCAAAATATTCTGATCACGGAACAAGAGATGGCGAGGGTTGCCTTTCATAGTTTGCAACTTGCAGGAGCCAAGTACATTGATCCTACATCAAGAAATATCATTTCCAAGAGCATGTACATCTATAAATGCCAGCGATCCTTCTAATACAAAACGAGCACACTGTAATGCATCCCACTAAAAGGGCTAACCGCAGAACATTCTTACATTATATGCCACAAGGAAGCATTAAATGCATTACATCACCAACATTTAGTTTAAGTGGGCAGTTTGTTTCTAGGAAGATGCAGTGCACATCAATTTTCATTGCACCAGATGCTGTTTTAGGACTACAGGTGTTTTAGATACTGATGCTGGGGCCATTTTCCATTGGTCTATATCAGGTATGGGCAAACCCAGGCCCGGGGGCCGGATGTGGCCTCTTAGGCTCTTTTCTCAGGCCCTCCTCTCTCTCACCATCCTATTCTTCCTTCTTTCTCTCTTTCCTTCTTACTTCCTTCCTTCCCTTTGACCCTTTTGTCTTTCCTTCCTTCTCTCTTTCCTCCCTCCCCTCCCTCCTTTCTCTCCCCTCCCCTTTCTTCTTTCCTTCCTTCTTGCCTTCTCTTTCCTCTCTCCCTCCTTTCTTTCCCTTCCTTCCATCCTTCTCATCCTCCCTCCTTTCCTTCTCTTTTTCCTTCCTCCTCTCCTCCTGGGGGATATTTAGCTGGAAGAAGAGAAGGTAGAGAGGGAACATGAGGACCATGTTTCAAGATTTAAAGGGGTGTCCCATTGAGGAGGAGGGGGCAAAACTGACTATCTTCTGCTCTAGAGACCAAGGCACAAGGGAGCAATGGTTTCAAACGGCAGGGAAAGAGATTTGACTGAAAAGATTAGAAAGAACTTCCCGAGAGTAAGAGAAGTTGGAGAGTGGCACAGGTTGTTTGGGAGTGTGGTGGAGTCTCCTTCTCTGGAGGCTTTTCATCAGAAGCTGTCTATTGAGAGTGCTTTGACTGTGCATTCTTGTATAGCAGGGGGTTGGATTGAATGGTCCTTTGAGGGGTCTCTTCCATCTCTAGGATTCTAGGATTCTATATCAGGAGTAAGTAATATGGGTCTAATGGAGACACTTTTTCTCTCCCGTCCACCATCTCATCCTGACCAAGATCAACCCTTTTGGGAAGCAAATGTTTCCTGTCTTTCCATCACTTCTCTGAAAGAGAAGAGGAAGAAAAGGAATGGGTAGGGGGGGGGGGTGATTGGGGAGAACCCCCTCCCTCCCAGCCCGCTCCCCCCACCCCCCTCCACTCCGACCCACCATGTGGCCCCCAAGTTAGAAAGTTTGCCCATTCTTTCCTTCCATCCTTCTCGTCCTCCCTCCTTTCCTTCTCTTTTTCCTTCCTCCTTTCCTCCTAGGGATGGTTAGCTGAGAGAAGAGAAGGTAGAGAAGGAACATGAGGGGTCTCCCACTGAGGGGGGGGGGGGGCAAAACTGACTATCTTCTGCCCTAGAGACCAGGGCACAAGGGAGCAATGGTTTCAAATGGCAGGGAAAGAGATTTGACTTAAAATATTAGGAAGAACTTCCTGAGAGGAAGAGGAGTTGGAGAGTGGTATAGGCTGTCTGGGAGTGTGATGGAGTCTCCATCTCTGGAGGCTTTTCTGCTGAGGCTGTCTATTGGGAATACTTTGACTGTGCCTTCTTGAATGGCAAGGGGTTGGATTGAATGGTCCTTGGGGGTCTCTTCCAGCTCTAGGATTCTGGGATTCTATATCAGGAGTAGGTAATACGGGGTCTAATAGATACACTTTTTCTCTCCCATCCACCATCTCATCCTGACCAAAGCTTTTGGAAGCCTGATGTGTTAGAGACTGGGAATTTAGGGTGACGGGCCCATAGGGCAGGGAGGAGATGAGATTTTCCAACAAGGTGTTCTTTCAAGTTGATCAACATTGAGATGAACAGCCCTTGACCATTCAGGTCAAAGAACAAAGAACTGTCCATCCTCTGTGGTGCACTTAACAAGTTTTTATAGCAAACTGGTAAAAACAACACATAAGCAACTTCTGATTGGTTCTTCTGTTTCTAACGCAAGCAAGGCCCTCTCTATAGACAGGGATTCTGGGACTTGTAATAATTGGAAATTTATTTTTCTTAATCATGTTCCTCTCAAATGTTTCTCATCTTTCCTTCACTTTCTGCCTCTGAAAGAGAAGAGGAAGAGGAGGAAAGGGTGGGGAGGGGACTTGGGGAGAATCCCTTGCCTCCTGGCCCGCCCACCCCACTCTGACCCACCACATGGCCCCCAAGTTAGAAAGTTTGCTCATGCCTGTTCTATATGCATAGGACAATTCGAGTTTATTTCACTTGATTCCAATGTCATTACATTAAAAGTTAGTATTTCTCAAAAAAACTAATATCTAAAGTAGGCCTGATACCTTCAGGTTCTTTGAAGATGTAATCAATGCTTCCAACACAGTAGGGGAGAATGAACTGATGGTCCTTATAGACCAGTGGTTCTCAACCTGTTGGGTGCCCAGGTGTTTTGGCCTACAACTCCCAGAAATCCCAGCCGGTTTATCAGCTGTTAGGATTTCTGGGAGTTGAAGGCCAAAACACCTGGGGACCCACAGGTTGAGAACCACTGGTATAGAAGCATTGTGCCTTTCCCAAGAGCATCTTCCCTAAATGCCTACTATTTATCTCTGTATGATATTTTGACTTAAATTGCTCTGCCAGGGACCTCTAGTTTTCTCCCCCGAGTGCCTCTCTGTGATTTAAAGTAATTTGATCCTCAATCTGTCTTTCAATCAATACTGGGCATCCATAAAATGGTATAGACAAGAACAAAAGATAGCTCTTGCACTCTAACCATCTGACTCTGGGGTCACTTGCTGACTGAAGCATAAGATGGAGACAGATATTCCAGATCCTGGCAGAAAACAATGGGCTAATTTTGCTGTTGTGGTATTATGGAAATAAGGGAGCCGTGAAGATGGACACAGCTGATTTCCTTTGCAAGAGAGAGAGAGAGAGGGCTGGAGTGCTTAGCGGCAATATTTCCCCTTTCGGTCTTTGGAATTCGCCTCTGCCTGACAAATAGTCTGAAATGTCAGAAAATAAATGTTAGCAGTGGGGATGGGGATGGGGGGTGGGTCATTCCCCAAGGAAGAGACTGGACTAAACTCAAGATGAAGCCGGGCAGTGAAAGGCACGTTGTGGGGGGCTGCCTCCCACCCTTTTCCTGACATGGCTGGTGATATTTCAGCAAAGAGAAAGGGAGTGAGATTGTTAAAAATAAGAAATGAAGACCATGAATCATTTATTAGCAAAAATATGAAACCAGACGTCAGAACTGAGGAGATGGCTGAGGGTCAGAGCTGAGGAACGTTCCATTATTAATGGTGCTAGATTCGGAAACTGGTACAACTGTGTCCTCACCGCACATTTCATCCTCGTAGCCGTACACACACACCATTAACTTTTTTCCCTCTTTACACATTTTCTCTTCCTTCTCATGGAGCCCGTGCTGCTATGTGCCATCCCTTGCTGCAAACAACTTTCCTGTTTTAAGGAAGGCACTCTTTTGATGTTTGTTTCTGTGGCATTTGGTCCATGACCTTTCCAAATGTGTGTGCTTTGAGTGGGTGAAAAGGAATTACAAAGTCAGGTGTATATGTGTGTGTGTGTGTGTAGGGAGGGGAGGTCAACGAGGGACCTAAACTCAAATCATTGTCAGAAGAGAGTCCATCACCTTCCAAAAAAGTTCTATCCTTCAACGTCGATTGAAGATTTAGTATTTCCCTCCCATTGTGTTCTCCACAATTTGCAAAATGTTTATTTGCCTCAAGCTAGTGTCACATTTACTGAAATAAACATAGAGACAGGACAAAAGGACAGCTTGATAGATCACAAAAACACAACCAGCCTTTCCATTCCTGCTACTTTTAGTCATTTAGTCAGAATGGCAATGGTTGTCATGCTTTTCATGTTTTTTTTCCCTAAGGGGAATTTGCAGAAAGACCGAAAAAACAGCATTGAGAATGTGTCAAATCCAAAGCCCCAATCACACTACATAAATACAGCATTATATTCCACTTTAACTGTCTGGAGATTTCTTATGAAATCCTAATTTGAGGATGCGCAAGGAACCTCTGGCTGAGACTTCTCAATGTCTCTCCGTAAACTAACAATACCAGGATACCATTTATTTATTGTCTCCGGTTGCTTCTGGGTTGAGAGAATCGGCCGTCTACGAAGACGTTGCCCAGGGGACGCCCGGATGTCTTGCAATCCTGCGAGGAAGCAAGGCGCTGGCTGCTGGAGCTGATGAACAACTGCACTGCATCCTGTCAGATCCCCAAAATCTGGAGGAAAGCAAGAGTCATCGCCATCTTGAAGCCAGGCAAAGACCGTAATGACCCAAAAAGCTACAGACCAATCTCCCTGTTGTGCCACCTCTACACAGTTCTGGAGAGACTTATTTTGCATAGAATTATGGAAAATATAGACCCCTGTCTGATCCCACAGCAAGCTGGCTTCAGAAAAGGCAAAAGCTGCACATCGCAAGTGCTGAACCTGACCCAGCACATAGAAGATGGCTTTGAAAGGCAGCAGATCACAGGAGCTGTCTTCATAGACTTGTCAGCAGCCTATGATACTGTGAACCACCGCCTCCTCCTGAGAAAAATGTATAATATCACAAAGGACTACCACCTCACCCGCCTGGCTCTGCATCTCGTGGTGCCCGAGCGCAGTCTGTTCACCGCCTTCCAAGTCGCCCAGTCTTCTGTGTGCCCAGGGGGGAGTCTATCATTTGGTATCAGGCATTGGTTGAGGTTCTGGGTTTGAGCCTGCCACTTTTGGACTCTCGCTTGCTGAGGTGTTCCAGCGAATGTCTCTGTAGATCTTAGAAAACTATTTCTAGATTTAAGTCGTTGACGTGCTGGCTGATACCCAAACAAGGGATGAGCTGGAGATGTCTCTTCCTTAGTCCTTTCACTATTGGCTGCTACTTCCCGGCAGATGTCAGGTGGTGCGATACCGGCTAAACAGTGTAATTTCTCCAGTGGTTTATCAAAAGCATTGCATAAATTAGTATAAAGCCAATAAAAATAGAAGGAGCGCAGGTGGCTAAATATCTTTTGACCAAAAACGGGCAACAGCAATGGCATTGTCTGTAGCTTCCAACAATTCTTCCTCGGTACATGAAGCAGGGCATAGTGGACAAGCATATAGATGCAGAGTTGTCTGTTCTGCTCCAGAGTCACACAAGGGGTGGGATTCTTCTAGGTCGTGCCATTTGGCCAGGTTGTCTTTTGATCTGCCCACTCCACTTCTGAGTGTGTTCAGGGACTTCCATGTTGCCCATCCTTGCTTTGCCCCTGGAGGAAGACCCTCTCTCGTGGGGGGCCATCCAGTTGGGGTTTCCTGGTCTACCTGCCCAGAGGGAGACCCTTGCTGTTGATGGGGGGATGCCAAGAGGAGTGGTAGTTCTCATAAAGCTCTTCCTTGATTTGAGTCTACTGGGAGGAGGCTGGTAGCCATGTAGTGGGGGGCTTTCACAGTGTTCAACCTTATTTCTCTCACATTTAGCAGCAACCTCCCGTCACACATCCGGGGGGGGGGGGGGAGGGGGCAATGCCAGCTAGCTTGTAGAGTTTATCAACAGGTGTAGGTTTAAGACATCCTGTGATGTCTTAAACCAGGATACCATAGGATGTTTCCATAGTAGTTGAAGTGAAATACGGCACTATAATTGTGTACTGTGTATGGGCACCAAGATTGATCAAAAAGAGATAATGGAAACCCAAAACATACCACCTTATTGTGAGAAGAAGCCTGTTTGTTTGGTCTCATTTCTATTGTGCTTTCATATTGCCCATTGACTTTTATAGAGTTTTCTTAGTCAAAGAATACTTAGAGGGGGTTTTTTTTGGTCGTGTCAGTAGCGACATGAGAAACTGCAAGTTGCTTCTGGTGTGAGAGAATTGGCCGTCTGCAAGGACATTGCCCAGGGAACACCCGGATGATTTGATGTTTTATCATCCTTGTGGGAGGCTTCTCTCATGTCTCCGCATGAGGAGCTGGAGCTGATAGAGGGAGCTCATCCACCTCTCCCCGGATTCGAACCTGCAATCTGTCGATCTTCAGTCCTGCCGGCACAGGGGTTGAACCCACTGCACCACGGGGGGCCTCCAGTGGCAATCTTCCATTTCCTTCTTCCGATATTTATATTTAACTTACTGCTTAGCTTCCAAGACTAGATGAAATCATGTGCCTTTAGGGTATTGAGACCATGTACTAGAGTTGTGTGCACAATTTGTTTCTTCTATTTCCTCCATTACTTTCAGTACCTTTGGTACTTTGGGAGCCTGCAACAGTAAGGGCCCTTCTGGTACGAAAACCCACCCAACACGAAAGCAAGCGGGAGCCAATCTCGGCTCCTCCTCTGCTTTTCAGCACCACAGTTTAATCTTTGTTAGAACTGTGGTGCTGGAGGAAAGTTCTGAGAGTGCCTTGGACTGCGAGAAGATCCAACCAGTCCATCCTCCAGGAAATAAAGCCCGACTAAAGCTCATTGGAGGGAAGGAGACTAGAGACAAAGTTGAAGTCCTTTGGCCACATCATGAGGAGACAGCAAAGCCTGGAGAAGGGAATGATGCTGGGGAAAGAGGAAGGCAAAAGGAAGAGGGGCCGACCAAGGGCAAGATGGATGGATGGCATCCTGGAAGTGACTGGACTGACCTTGAAGGAGCTGGGGGTGGTGACGGCCGACAGGGAGCTCTGGCGTGGGCTGGTCCATGAGGTCACGAAGAGTCGGAGATGACTGAATGAATGAACAACAACAACAACGATTAATCTCTCAGCAAACAAAAAGGAAACCCTCATTCCCTGAAAAGTACTCTCCTCTTCCAGGAAGTCATAGTTCATCCTCACCTGAAAGTGTTGTTGTTCATTTGTTCAGTCACTTCCGACTCTTTTTGACCTCATGGACCAGCCCACACCAGAGCTCCCTGTCGGCCGTCCCCACCCCCAGCTCCTTCAAGGTCAGTCCAGTCCCTTCAAGGATGCCATCCATCCATCTTGCCCTTGGTCGGCCCTTCTTCCGTTTTCCTTCCATTTTCCTCAGCATCATTGTCTTCTCTAAGCTTTCCTGTCTTCTCATGATGTGGCCAGAATACTTCATCTTTACCTTGGGAAGGGAGTGTGTGTGGCTGCTGGCATGGTGCAACCTGGGAGAGAAAGCATGTGGGCCTGACTCCAGCTGAGCGCTTTTCCTCTAGAGTAAGAAAGAGAGAACTTGGCTCCTTGCCTTGGAAAGAGTGCACATGGTGTGCAAGCCTGGGAGAGAAAGCGTGGGCACCTGCCTGCAGCCAAGTGCCTCTCCTCTTGAGTAAAAACAGGTAAGAAGCTTCCTTAAAGCATGTGCCTGTCTGCAGCTGAGCCTGAGCGTCTCTCCTCTAGAGTATAAACAGCTCAAATGCCTAAAATGATGGGAAGGGGAGCCTGGGAAGCTGTCACCCCCCCCCCCCAATAATGGCCTTTTTTTTTTTTTTTGTCGTGTCAGGGGTGACTTGAGAAACTGCAAGTCGCTTCTGGTGTGAGAGAATTGGCCGTCTGCAAGGACATTGCCTAAGAGACGCTCGGATGTTTTGATGTTTTGTCATCCTTGTGGGAGGCTTCTCTCATGCCCCTGTGTGAGGAGCTGGAGCTGACAGAGGGAGCTCATCCGCGCTCTCCCCAGATTCAAACCTGCGACCTGTCGGTCTTCAGTCCTGCCGGCACAGGGGTTTAACCCATTGTGCCAGGACACAAACAGATTAAGGTTTACCCGGATTGCAGAAGCTTACCATGCACTATACAACAATTAACCAAGTCATGATTTAACATCACTAGCATAGTGAGATTTTTCTATCACAAGCATGAGTGTTTAGATTGCAGAGGGAAAACCCTAAACTCTTTTGTTTTGAAAGATTGGAAGAATTTTCCAAAATCCTTTAAAAAAATAATTCTATGGAGTAGGTTGTCCTGCCTTCAAGTTATATTTGCCAGTGTTATAAGAAGAAAAACAATATAAATCAAGATGGCCTTTGAATGTGCAGACTAATAGTGTCACGAACAATCTATTATTAAGAGATTGAACAAGCTTGGCTAATTACAATCTACTCAAGAATTTTCCAGCTTATAACATCTGCCCTTGTTTGTGTGTGTTAATGCTTTTAACATATTGACTCTCCAATTAAATAGGAATGTGGAATTGAGAGCGTTTGCAGTTTCACCTATAGAGAGGATTTTAACAGAAGTTGAAATGCCTTTCCTGACAACATTTCAAGTTGTGCTACCCCCTGAACTAACTTTGCAATTGAGCTTCATTTCTGGAGGCCTGGATGGATGCAGTATGTTTCCATGTACACACTCAGTCCTGACAAAGCAACACAGAAATTACTCTGAGCTTCTTGGAACAGTGATTTAATATTCAGGAGTACTTCGTGTTTGCTTAGGATAGTTCATATAATGTCCTTACATATAAAGTAAATGTCCCAAACATAGCAAGATGTGACTCTCTGGGTCTGCTATACAGGCCACAAATTCTATACTGACTGAATAATAATAATAATAATAATAATAATAATAATAATAATAATAATAATTTCATTTATATACCGCTCTATCTCCTCAAGGGACTCAGGGCGGTTTCCAAGCAAAAATATCAAAACATACAGAGTCACAACATGAACAAAAAAATAACAGTAACAGCAACATAAGCATGGAATTACCCAACAACACTGCTGCAACTCAGAGTAGGCTTCACCTTGCTTCCAAACACCACCACACAAGAGCTGTAGTTTTAGAGTTTATTGAGGAAAAAATCCAAGTCAAAATAAAGAATAAGCATTGCAAAGTTTTGAAGATTAAGGTTAAAAGGAGAATATAGTTCCAAAGATCTTCAGGTAAAAGCAGGAGACATAATCCTATTGGCAAAGTTCAAACCAAAGTCCCAGGTACAAGCAATAAAATATTTGCCCCAGGAATCCCAATGCAAGAAATCCCAAGCGTATTGCTTTCCAGGCTAAGGTTATTCCATGAAGCTTTCAGGCTAGTAAGCTACATTGAACTGATGCTTTCACAGAGTTTCCAGGAAGCCTAAATACCTTCCCAACATCAAAACATTAGGCTCTCAGCATCATAAAAGCATTGCGACGACCTTGCACCGAGCTAGCCTCCCGTCTGCTTGCCAGACACGAACTCCGTCTGACCCGGAGATCAAGGTGAGCTATTCGGGTCAAATTTTTATCTATACTTTCGATATCATCATGGGAAAGCACCTGGCCACTATTCCCTTCATTAAAATTCCTTTCTGGTGAAAACAGCTGTGTTGACACTGCACTGTCTGTGAGAGCCTTGAAAGCAGGCTCAGAGATTTGAGGCACAGACAAAGAGCCAGGAAGCTGTAACCCAACAGGAATCTGAATCCCATCATCCTCATCGTCAGAAACTAGCTCAGCCACAACAAACACATAAATATTAAAAGGAAAAATCCTGCCTGCTCTTCATGTCTATTTGTTAGGGCATGGAAAAGGAATGGGTCAGAACAATTAAAAAGGTTGGGTAAAGACTGATACAAATTGAAATAAGATGGGACCAACATTTGGGCACAGTACTGTACTAGATAAATGATGAAAGCGGGACGGGATATTTCCAGGGGCCTATTAGGAGAATGAGAGTTGTAGTAGAATCATAGAATCATAGTATCAAAGAGTTGGAAGAGACCTCATGGGCCATCCAGTCCAACCCCATTCTGCCAAGAAGCAGGAATATTGCATTCAAATCACCCCTGACAAATGGCCATCCAGCCTCTGCTTAAAAGCTTCCAAAGAAGGAGCCTCCACCACACTCCGGGGCAGAGAGTTCCACTGCTGAACGGCTCTCACAGTCAGGAAGTTCTTCCTCATGTTCAGATGGAATCTCCTCTCTTGTAGTTTGAAGCCATTGTTCCGCGTCCTAGTCTTCAAGGAAGCAGAAAACAAGCTTGCTCCCTCCTCCCTGTGGCTTCCTCTAGTTACTGGGATGTATAGTTCACCTACAATCAAAGAGCATTCTGAACTCCACCAATGATGGAATTGAACCAAATATGGCATACAGGACTTCCATGAAGAACAGAAAATATATATCAGTGATTGTTTGGGCGGCGGGGGGCACCAAAATACTGTTTGCTTACCGTTGAAAATTACCTAGGGCCGCCTCTGGATGGGACACAGCTCTGTTACTATAAAGTTGGCCATTTAGACTCTTAAGCAGCCCTTATTTTCTTTAAAAAACATATTGTATTTGCAAAGAAAGTCTCAAAAATGTCCCAGAATACCTTGAATTGATGGAACACTTTTTGAATATAGTATTTCAGTGTGTCAATACCTCATTTTCTCACCGGAGAGGAGGAAATTTGTTACTTACATGCATTACAGCCTCTGTGGTCATTCCCTCTCCACCGAGCAACTGGAGCCAGGTCCAACACATCTGGAATGAAGGAGCAGGATTCCCTTCAAGGACATATAATGGTGTTGCTATACCATCCCGGCTCAAGTTGTTCCTATCTTCCCAGGCAGGATTCAGTACATTTCATTTTGGCGAAACGTTTAAAGCTTATGTACAATAATGGTTTTATTCCTACTGCACCCATAAACATGATGTGAGTACTCCATTTCCTCTGCTACATAGATAAATGTGTTTCCTACCAGAGCAGAAACATCACACTAAAATCAGGCATAAAATCAGCTGGGGACTATCCGATTCTCCTTATTTTATTATTATTCTGAAGATGGGATCTACTCCTTTTGAATTCTGGGTTCACTTGGAGGATTTATGACCCTAATTCTAGAGATGGAACCAGTGAATCTCCATATTTCAGTTCCTTTTGTTCAGTTTCTTAACTATTCCTTGAACTGCTCTCCCCTTATTTAAGAGCAGAGATTTTGAGGTCTATATCAAATCAAAATATTTATTTCGGTCATTGACCAGCACAGGAAGTAGTGTCACATTTCCAGACAAACCTGGCATGTTTGGTACATTAAAAATGTAAATATAACTACTAAAAACACAATATGGGTGAGGGAGCAGAAGGGGGAACAGGGTAAAAACAGACAATGCCCAGATCCATCACCAAATTGTAGATTCAGGGAAGAAGATTACTGGACACACAGTTGACTTTTGGAACTAGTCATTCATAGAATCATAGAATCATAGAATCATAGAATCAAAGAGTTGGAAGAGACCTCATGGGCCATCCAGTCCAACCCCCTGCCAAGAAGCAGGAATATTGCATTCAAATCACCATTCCCTGACGGATTGTGTATACTGCTGCACAGAACTTTGCGACATTGTAGGTTGTAGCTGAATTAGTATCTGCAAGTAGCAGGGAGGTGTAAAATTGTCCTGAATGGCCTGGGTGCTTGTATATCAGAGGTAAGATAAGCCTGGCATGGATATCCCTGTAGAACGGGCACTGAAGGAGCACATGTTCTATTGTTTCTACATGACCCGAGTCACAGGGGCAGAGTCTCTCTGGGAAAGGGATCTTCCGGTAGCGGCCTTCCTTCGAGTACAGCTGATGGGAGAGCGTGGCATCGGGCCAGGGTGAAAGCCCTTCGATGAATAGGAACCTCTAAGTATGTTAAATATGCCATAGGGGAGGCAAGGTATCTGCTGTCTTCACTGATAAGGAAGCTTGGAGCCGAGGCCAGATCTAGTTGGCGCTCTGTGTCTGTGATACGTTGTTTAATAAGTGCTTTGGCTTGATTGTAATCCATAGCTAATAGTAGACCTGGAGAAAATCCCAATGAGGAGATTGTGGATGCTACCGCCTGCTTCCATGTGGATTGGAAGTCATCCTCCATGGTTAGTGGGGCAAGGCCAAAGGGTGCACGGGACAGTCTGAGCCAGAGGTTGAGTATGGCCACCCACACCCTGGCCTCCACTCTCATAAAACCCGTCTCTAGTCTCAGGGTGGCATTAGAAACGCATTTAGGGACCTGCAAGGCCGATCTCAGAAACTTGGACTGAACCACAAGGTCTATATAGTTAAGGGTTTTCTCCCCAAAGGGACATATATTCCAACATCTCAAGGAATAAAGCTAAAAGACATGTGACCAAACAATATCAGAGTGGCAAAAGTAGTCTGAACTTAATTTACTCCCTCTGTAAAATGAGTGCAGACTACTTTTGCACTTTGAACTTAGTTTGCAATGACTGAAGTAAGCTGAAGACTGAGCGAGAAAATGGGAGGGAGAGAGAGAAACAGAGACTTTTTAAAAGCAGATGGAAGAGTGGGATGGCAGAGGAATAATTGAGACTGTCCCTGCCAAATTATGAGGGAGGGAAAAAAAATCAAGATTAGTGTTACCATTGGCAATTGCAATAACACACCCTTCCTTCCTTCATTCATTCCTTCTTACCTTTCTTTTGATGCTATATGTGTCAGAGGTAGATACTAGGCTTGGATAACCACGGAAAAATTTGGTTCTAAACTCGTTTTGTTTTTAGGGGGGCCCTTGCATTTCGTTTTTTTTTTTAATAATTCCGAAATTTTCCTTTAAAAAAGTTCAAAATATACGAAATTTCGTAAAATTACAAATCGATTCGTTAATGGCGGACTCAATTGCGCAATATGCTAAAAAACCCTCCAAATGGGAGAGGGGGAACTTCTGAAGCTTCCCTCTCCCTCTGTTGTTGACTGTTGGTGCGATAAAACAAACAACAACTATAAAACTTGCACCAGATATGCGAAAATAATTACTAAATAATTACTAAATAATTACTAAATAATGGCTAAATAATTACGAAATAAATTGAAAAAATTGTTTTGAATCTAATTTACTCCTCACACTATTCCTGCATGGCTCAATATTGGATCAGTGTTGACATGGAGAGTGTCTGCTTTGCCTACTCTGGAATATGCAACATATCATTGTCCTTCTTTAAGGGTCTCTTTCACATCTATGATACTATATATGTGTGTGTGAGAGAGAATCATATCTATCTATCTATATTTATGGCTGGATGGCTCTTTGTCAGGAAGGCTTTGATTACATTTCCTTGCCCTGGTGAAAGGAGTTGGACTGGATGACCTTAAGTATGGGGGTTCTTGAGGGAAGTTTGCCCCAATTCTGTCGTTGGTGGGGTTCAGCATGCTCTTTGATTGTAGGTGAACTATAAATCCCAGTAACTACAAATCCCAAATGTCAAGGTCTATTTCCTCCAAACTCCAACTGTGTTCATATTTGGGCATTTGTGTCAAGTTTGGTCCAGATCCATCATTGTTAGAGTCCACAGTGCTCTCTGGATGTAGGTGAAACTACAACTCCCAAACTCAAGGTCAATGCCCACCAAACCCTTCTAGTGTTTTTGGTTGGTCATGGGAGTTCTGTGTGCCAAGATTGGTTCAATTCAGTCATTGGTGGAGTTCAGAATTTTCTTTGATTGTAGGTGAACTATAAATCCCAGTAACTACAAATCCCAAATGTCAAGGTCTATTTCCTCCAAACTCCAACTGTGTTCATATTTGGGCATATGGAATATTTGTGTCAAGTTTGGTCCAGATCCATCATTGTTAGAGTCCATAGTGCTCTCTGGATGCAGGTGAACTACAACTCCCAAACTCAAGGTCAATGCCCACCAAACCCTTCCAGTGTGTTCTGTTGGTCATGGAAGTCCTGTATGCCATGTTTGGTTCAATTCAATCATTGGTGGAGTTCAGAATTTTCTTTGATTGTAGGTGAACTATAAATCCCAGTAACTACAAATCCCAAATGTCAAGGTCTATTTCCTCCAAACTCCAACTGTGTTCATATTTGGGCATATGGAATTTTTGTGTAAAGTTTGGTCCAGATCCATCATTGTTTGAGTCCACAGTGCTCTCTGGATGTAGGTGAACTACAACTTCCAAACTCAAGGTCAATGCCCACCAAACCCTTCTAGTGTTTTTGGTTGGTCATGGGAGTTCCGTGTGCCAAGATTGGTTCAATCCCATCACTGGTGGAGTTCAGAATGCTCTTTGATTGTAGGTGAACTATAAATCCCAGTAACTACAAATCCCAAATGTCAAGGTCTATTTCCTCCAAACTTCATCTGTTTTGTGTTAAGTTTGGTCCAGATCCATCATTGTTAGAATCCATAGTGCTCTCTGGATGTAGGTGAACTACAACTCCCAAACTCAAGGTCAATGCCCACCAAACCCTTCTAGTGTTTTTGATTGGTCATGGGAGTTCTGTGTGCCAAGATTGGTTCAATCCCATCACTGGTGGAGTTCAGAATGCTCTTTGATTGTAGGTAAACTATAAATCCCAGCAACTACAACTCCCAAATGACAAAATCAATTGTTTTGAGTGGAGGACATACATTGGGTTGTTAGGTGTCTTGTGTCCAAATCTGGTGTCAATTCGCCCAGTGGTTTTTGAGTTCTGTTAATCCCACAAATGAACATTACATTTTTATTTATATAGATTTATATAGATTTAGGAATTAAACCAAAACGCCCCGTTCCCTTTAGCGGAAGCCTGCAAAGATGTCTCCCAGGACCAGCTATGCCACCCCATCTGTTTCTTTTCTGGACGGAGCCAATACGTCTTGGAGTCTCTCTAAAGTCAACAAGCGTGACATCTGTTTTGGATCATCTTGTGAAGGGAACTGAGGATGACACACCTGCAAAAGCAAACCTGTAGGAAAACCTAACCAGAGTGAGACTTTGGGAGCGCATGCTTGTATCCTCGGAGGAGCCAACCTCTGCAGCTCATATATTCTCCTTGCGAATGTGGGGTTTTATTCAGACTGTCAGCAAGCATTTGACAAGTCTTCACATTAGGAATTAATAGGCAGGAAAAAGAATCCAGAGCAGGGTTTGGAAATAAACATACGAAGAGGTCGTGGAGAGAAATCCAAATGTGGGATGTTGATGACAATGGCTCATTGACCGAAAATGTGATAGATGGGTGGAGGTCAGAAGCAGGAGGTCTCCCGAGTCCTTTCAAAGGCCCACCATCATTCATAATCTCTATTCAGGATTTTCCCCGAGTAGAACATGTCAAGTAGATTGACTTCAAATTCGTCCCAAATTATGATCTGTAGGGATGAATGGTCACATTTTTTTTAAAAAAGACTATGTTTGGGAAAGAACAGGAACGCATGACAAATTTATTGTCGAAGGCTTTCATGGCTGGAATCACTAGGTTCGTGTGGGTTTTTTCGGGCTATAGAGCCATGTTCTAGAGGCATTTCTCCTGACGTTTCGCCTGCATCTATGGCAAGCATCCTCAGAGGTAGTGAGGTATCCTGCATCTATGGCAAGCATCCTCAGAGGTGTGAGGTCTGTTGGGAGTAGGAAAAATGGGTTTATATATCTGTGGAATGGCTGGGGTGGGGCAAGGAGCTCTTCCCTGCTGCAGCAACAGAATCCCAGCAAGAGATTTTCCCAGGCTCAGGCAGGCCTTCAAATGCTAATGAAGGTGATCAGCTAAACATTCACACCTAACTGCAGCAGGGAAGAGCTCCTTGCCCCACCCCAGCCATTCCACAGATATATAAACCCATTTTTCCTACTTCCAACAGACCTCACTACCTCTGAGGATGCTTGCCATAGATGCAGGCGAAACGTCAGGAGAAATGCCTCTAGAACATGGCTCTATAGCCCGAAAAAACCCACAAGAACCTGCATGACAAATTGTTTCATAGTGAATTTGGCAAATGCACACTTCTTTAAACTAAATCCAAACCAGAAATATGTACTATACTGAAGTGTGTAATTCAATTTACATACAAAACAGGCTGTGGGTCTGTGATTCTATATCTTCCCCTTTCTTTCTCCTGTATGATTTTGAAAATCTTTGCAACCAGTGAAGCTTTGCAGTTGTGATTGATGGATTCTCCAGTAGTGCAATGGGTTAAACCCTTGTGCAGGCAGGACTGAAGACCGACAGGTCACAGGTTCAAATCAGGGGAGAGCGCGGATGAGCTCCCTCTGTCAGCTCCAGCTCCCCATGCAGAGACATGAGAGAAGCCTCCCACAAGGATGGTAAAACATCAAAACATCCGGGCATCCTCTGGGCAATGTCCTTGCAGACGGCCAATTCTCTCACACCAGAAGCGACTTGCAGTTTCTCAAGTTGCTCCTGACACACACAAAAAAGCCTGATTGATTGCAAATCCTTTTTTTTTTGCCCAATAAAAATATTCCCCTTTTATAGACTGAGTTCTGTTTTGTTGTATGACCAGCACAACTATCCTTGAATATATTTTCTGCAGATGTAGTACCATTTTATTTTGGAAATATGTTTTCCATTATGAGAAAGGCTAGTCAAATGTGAGCTGGACAGCTCTGTTCGGGTTACAGTGGATTTCTAACTGAATTCCAAGACTGATCACTAATGGTTCCTGATTTATTTATTTATTTTGTCCAAAGCAAATTGAGGGTACAGTTATAATGCATTTAAAAACACAAAAGTTTAAAAACTTGCCATTATGCCAAATGTTCTTTGACCAGAAGCTGGCCACGTGGAATGCCTCTGGTGTTGCTGTGAGAAGGTCTTCCATGGTGCATGTGGCAAGGCTCAGGTTGCATTGTAGTAGGTGGTCTCTGGTTTGCTCCTCTCCGCACTGGCATTTTGTGGACTCCGCTTTGTAGCCCCATTTCTTAAGGTTGGCTCTGCACTGGGTGCCAAAGTGCAGCCTGTTCAGTGCCTTCCAGGTCACCCAATCTTTTGTGTGCCCAGGAGGGAGTTTCCGATGATCCTAGAGAAAAATGACTAGTTGGGGTTAGGCATGAGGACACCATCTTAGGAAAAGTATCTACTATCCCTAAGGATACGACTGTGATTCAAAATTATTTTAAGGTATTTGGAGCACCTTAAAATAAAATGTGCATGGATCTGAAAGACCAGTGTCACCAGTACAAAACTTAAGGACTTCTCTACATGAACAAAAAATATGGACTCA
Organism: Anolis sagrei; assembly: GCF_037176765.1. NCBI lineage: Eukaryota > Metazoa > Chordata > Lepidosauria > Squamata > Anolidae > Anolis > Anolis sagrei. The sequence continues at coordinate 37,028,578 of NC_090029.1, forward strand.
CCTCATATCCCGAATTGGCTATCTACATGACACAGGGCAACATCTAGTGAGTATCCCAGGTTCTCTGTCTTTACTCTAACTTTACTTACTTACTTTACTTACTTACTTACTTACTTACTTAGGCGATCCTCAATGTCCGAGTAGGATGGTCTTCCAAGGTCAGTGTTCTGGTGAGTCCATAGGTGGAACTCTCTGCCCCGGAGTGAGTGTGGTGGAGGCTCCTTCTTTGGAAGCTTTTAAACAGAGACTGGATGGCCATCTGCCAGGGGTGATTTGAATGCAACATTCCTGCTTCTTGGCAGAATGGAGTTGGACTGGATGGCCCATGAGGTCTCTTCCAACTCTTTGATTCTATGATTCTATGATTCTATGACTGTGGAGCCCTATTCTTGATCTGCATCTTCTCCCGCAGTGAGGACATTCGTTTCCAGGTGGAAGGCAGTCTTGGTCGGGGTTGGCTTGACGTGCCTTCCTCTTGGCACGTTTCTCTCTTTCACCCTCCATTCGTGCCTCTTCAATGTCTACATCACTGCTGGTCACAGCTGACCTCCAGCTGGAGCGCTCAAGGGCCAGGGCTTCCCAGTTCTCAGTGTCTATGCCAGAGTTTGTAAGGTTGGCTTTGAGCCCATTTTTCAATCTCTTTTCCTGCCCACCAACATTCCGTTTTCCATTCTTGAGTTTGGAGTAGAGCAACTGCTTTGGGAGATGGTGTTTGGGCATCTGGACAACATGGTCGGTTCAGCGGAGTTGATGGTGGAGGACCATCACTTCAGTGCTGGTGGTCTTTGCTTCTTCCAGCACGCTGACATTTGTCCGCTTGTCTTCCCAAGAGATTTGCAGGGTTTTCCAGAGGCAACGCTGAAGGAATTGTTCCAGGAGTTGCATGTGATGTCTGTAGACAGTCCATGTCTCGCAGGCGTAGAGCAGGGTTGGGAGGACAATAGCTTTATAAACAAGCACCCTGGTATCTTTACTCCATTTTGGGCAAAATCGGGATTCTGTGCACTTTTCAGGAAACTCTGGATTTCCTTGATCTTTGCAGTTGTCTGGACAGCTGGATTGGGTCCATTTCAACCAGATCCACCATCCATATAGACACAACCACTATCATCCTTTCCCTGCACTTAGTACAGGAAAAGGGGAAATATCAATACAATTTATTTACTTATTTATTTACTTTACTTATATACCGCTGTTCTCAGCCCGAAGGCGACTCACAGCGGATGTCTCTGTGGCTGTTTCCCACCAGCTCCAGAACTCATTCTGAGCATCTGACTGTTGCAGTTACATCTGTTAGAATGGGACGCCTGTATGACCAACAAGAAGGAGAGGGTCACTCTAGCTACTATTTGTCAATCACAAAGGCACCCATTCTGACATCAACAGACATCACAGGCAATGGCCAAGTGCTCACAGGGAATCCATGGTTGCCAATTAGTGGTGGTGTAACTTGGGGACAAGGTAATGGACCAGCTTATTTATTTATCGTGTCATCAGCAACCAGACATTTGTATTGCATTTTTAAGAAAAACAAACAAACAAACAGACAGACAGACAAAACACAGAATTTGCAAGCTTGGTAGTTGATTAAATGTCCTTTGACCAGTATCTGGCCCCTTGGAGTGCCTCTGGTGTGGCCACAAGGAGGTCCTCCCTGGTGCATGTGGCAGGGCTCAGGTTGCATTGCAGCAGGTGGTCAGGGGTTTGCTCTTCTCCGCACTCACATGTCGTGGATTCCACTTTGTGGCCCCATTTCTTGAGATTGGCTCTGCATCTCGTGGTGCCAGAGCGCAGTCTGTTCAGCGCCTTCCAAGTCTGTGTGCCCAGGGGGGAGTCTCTCATTGGGTATCAGCCATTGGTTGAGGTTCTGGGTTTGAGCCTGCCACTTTTGGACTCTTGCTTGCTGAGGTGTTCCAGTGAGTGTCTCTGTAGATCTTAGAAAACTATTTCTTGATTTAAGTCGTTGATGTGCTGGCTGATACCCAAACAGGGGATGAGCTGGAGATGTCTCTGCCTTGGTCCTTTCACTATTGGCTGCCACTTCCCGGCGGATGTCAGGTGGTGCAATACCGGCTAAGCAGTGTAATTTCTCCAGTGGTGTAGGGCACAGACACACCGTGATAATGTGGCATGTCTCATTAAGAGCTACATCCACTGTTTTAGCATGGTGAGATGTGTTCCACACTGGGCATGCATACTCAGCAGCAGAGTAGCACAGCGCAAGGGCAGATGTCTTCACTGTATCTGGTTGTGATCCCCAGGTTGTGCCAGTCAGCTTTCATATGATATTGTTTCTGGCACCCACTTTTTGCTGGATGTTCAGGCAGTGCTTCTTGTAGGTCAGGGCACGGTCCAGAGTGACTCCCAGGTATTTGGGTGTGTTGCAATGCTCCAGTGGGATTCCTTCCCAGGTAATCCTCAGAGCTCGGGAAGCTTGTCTGTTCTTGAGATGAAAGGCACATGTCTGTGTCCATTGGCTGCTACTTTCCGGCGGATGTCAGGTGGTGCAATACCGGCTAAACAGTGCAATTTCTCCAGTGGTGTAGGGTGCAGACACCCCGTGATAATGCGGTATGTCTCATTAAGAGCCAGCTCATTAATGGACCAGATCAAGAATGGGCTTCACTATCTGGACAGGAGTCCCAGAACCAGCAGGTATGTATTGGTTCCATGGCAGCTGCAGTTAGAAATATGCCAGAGCAACACTGCCTCGTGTAGTTATGGCTAAGTTAAGATGGGAGGTAACAACACAGGGTTGGGGAAAATGACTATATGTACCATATAGCCATTTTTCAGGCTCCTAATCTCAGTATGCACCTCTGTGTGTTGGGGACAACCAGACAAACCAGAAGAAATATTCACTTTCTAGTCTAGTTGACTTGGAATAGGCAGAAGACTCCATTTGATTTTTTAGCTTCAGGCAAGGAAACATTTGCAGAAGGTCTGGAAGATCAGAAGCCTCTCATTCTAATCCTTGCAAGTACTGAAGTCCTTTCAGGAAGAAACAGCTATCAATGCTAATTTATGGGGAGCAGCTGCTATCCTCATCTGATCAGCTCATTCCTTTGTAATATTGCTCCTTTTTCTGACTCTCCTGCTGCAATTTCCAGCCTAATAGCTGTCACTGAAGCAGCCAAACCGCGGTAATATTAGATCCCAGCGTTGAAGGGGCTGCAGGAGTTTTCTCACGTTGACTCAGCCTTTGGGGGCTTTCTTCTGTCAGAAAAGTTGGAAAGATGAAAGGCAGGAGGGTGTACGGATGACACAAATGGGCTGAAACCTGAGCAGAGATGGAGGGAGAGGAATCGGAAAACCCCAGGTGGGGCATTAGAAAATCGTAACTCTGAAACAACACCTTGTCAAGCCCTGGGAGAGAGCCGCATTCGAGCTCTAAATAGTGGGAAGAGGGTGTTTGGGGACTGAAATGAGATGGTGCTGCCTTTGAGAAGCGGAACATGAAAATTAGCCAAATTAGAAAGCAACGTTGCAATAAAAACCATAACACAAGCTGAGAAGTGTCTTTTAGCACCTCTTATTTCCACTTGGCGTGACTCGACTCCCAGCGTTTTAGCATTCCCCGGTCTTGGTTACATGATGGTGACCAAACGTGATTGCAAGAGAAGGGTAAAGAAAATGACTGAGCAGATAGAAGTTGCTTTTAACGATGGGAGAAGGAACTCCACGACTTGGGCTGAGCATTTGCAATCACAGCAAAGCCTCTCAGGAACTCCTTTGGACCGGAGAGTGGGCTCTTGTGATGCATTTGACACCACTTCCTGCTCTCAGCCTGGCCAAGCGGTGCACAAGATCAGCTTTTTCTCATGGTGTTTTTGGCACTTCTATTATCTGACAGAAACCAGAACTTGAGGAGCCAGTTCTTAAAAATAAAACAAACTTTTGAAACTTTAATTAGCCAACACACTCCAATATTTCCCCCTTTCTCCTTTCAAAAACAACTTGAATTCCATCATAGTCTCAGGCAGAGGTTCGACTGGACTTTTTCAGGCTGCCATGCTTAATTTCACTTCTTTATTTTACTATTAAACATTATTAGTTATTAGGCCTGGGTAACAACGGAAAAATTTGTTTCTAAAATCGTTTCGTTTTTTGGGTTTTTTTGCGTTTCGTTATTTAAAATAATTACAAAATTTTCCTTTTAAAAAGTTCGATATTTACGAAATTTCGTAAATGTGAAAAAAATTACAAAACATTGACGAATCGATTTCCGAAACAATAACGAATCGATTCGTTAATGGCGGACGCGACCGCGAAATACGCTAAAAAACCTCCAAAAACTTCTGAAGCTTCCCTCTCCCTCTGTTGTTGACTGTTGGTGTGATATAATTTTTTTTCACTAATTAAACAAAAAACTTGCCCCAGACATGCGGAAATAATAACGAAACGACCTCAGAACAATAACGAAACGAATACAATAACAAAATACGAAGCATTTGCAAAATGTGTTTAAAAATTCATTTTTTTTAAAAATTGCTCCAGAATGGTTCGTTATTGTTTTGTAATTAAAAAAATTAACGAATTATTAACGAATTACGAATTAACGAAACGAAACCGCCCAGCCCTATTAGTTATATATACAGTTGACTGCTAGACTACTTGTTTGACCACGTTTCTTCCTCTTTCACATAGAATCATAGAATCAAAGAGTTGGGAGAGACCTTATGGGCCATCCAGTCCACCCCCATTCTGCCAAGAAGCAGGAATATTGCATTCAAATCACCCCTGACAGATGGCCATCCAGCCTCTGTTCAAAAGCTTCCAAAGAAGGAGCCTCCGCCACACTCCCTCCGGGGCAGAGAGTTCCACGGCTGAACGGCTCTCACAGTCAGGAAGTTCTTCCTCATGTTCAGATGGAATCTCCTCTCTTGTAGTTTGAAGCCATTGTTCCCTTGCGTCCTAGTCTCCAGGGAAGCAGAAAACAAGCTTGCTCCCTCCTCCTCCCTGTGGCTTCCTCTCACATATTTATACATGGCCCTCATCATGTCTCCTCTCAGCCTTCTCTTCTTCAGGCTAAACATGCCCAGCTCCTTAAGCCGCTCCTCATAGGGCTTGTTCTCCAGACCCTTGATCCTTTTAGTCGCCCTCCTCTGGACACATTCCAGCTTAGAGTCAATATCTCTCTTGAATTGTGGTGCCCAGAATTGGACCCAATATTCCAGGTGTGGTCTAACCAAAGCAGAATAGAGCATGGGGAGCAGGACTTCCCTGGACCTAGACACTGGTATCATTTTCAAGATAGTATGTTATAATGAGTTATTTACTATGTCTATATAAATAAAAATGTAATGTTCGTTTGTGGGATTAACATAACTCAAGAACCACTGAATTGACACAAAATTTGGACACAAGACACCTATTAGGCCAACAAGTGACCATCACTCATAAAAGCTCTGAAAAACACAGTGGAAGGGACATAAAAAGCAAAACAAACCCCACACAAAACCCCGAAAAGACACTGCAGCGCATGCACAAAATGACTCCCCCTGGCAAACAAAACACACAATAGCATATCCACACTCTTTTCCGGACTACAGCTCCCAGCATCCCCTAGACCAGGCCCTTTAGGAGAGGAGGATGATCCAAATGCACTGCGTTCAAGCTGCAAGCTTTCTTCTCCTTGGATTTTTTTGAGAGCATCCCAATCCCTGCATATTTCCAATTTCCAATTAGAGATAGAGAGAATAATAATAATAATAATAATAATAATAATAATAATAATATAAAAATCCAATAGACACAATCACAATAGAGATGACAATGGTAGGTAAGTAGATGGATCAGGAGGACTGCTGGGAGTTGCAGTCCAAGATTAGGTAGAGAAGGAAGAAAGGGGAGAAAGGGGAAGGGAAAGAAAAGAGGGGGAAGGAAGGGAAGAGGAAGAGAAGGAAGGAAGGAAGGAGAGAAAGAAAGGGGGAGCGAAAGAGGGAGAGAAGTTTGGCCTCAGCAACACGTGGTAGGTTCAGCTAGTGGTAAATAATCCCTCTTTAACTTACATTCTTATTTTAAAAGTAATAGAGAAAGTATTCATTCAAAACCCACTTAGCATTCATCAGCTGACAATCTGTTAACTGGCATCAATTACAATATGCAACAAAAGGCATGCACACACAGGCATACATCTATTCATCTCTCCTTTTCTATCTCTGGCCTTTTATTTTTGCTCTGAGCCTCCCACCCTCTGAAAAAACAAAACCTTTAGGTTTTAGTATGAATTTTAAAGGATGTATTTGTAGAGCCACATCATGAGAAGACAGGGAAGCTTAGAGAAGACAATGATGCTGGAGAAAACGGAAGGAAAAAGGAACAGGGGCCGAACAAGGACAAGATGGATGGATGGGATCCTTGAAGTGACTGGCTTGACCTTGAAGGAGCTGGGGGTGGTGATGGCCGACAGGGAGCTCTGGTGTGGGATGGTCCATGAGGTCATGAGTCGGAAGTGATTAAGCAACAAAAATCTGTAGAGCTGGACTGTATCTCCAATTACATTGAGCAAATTGGATATCTCTGTTGAAGTCCAAAGTGAGATCTGGACTGGATTTACCACCCCAATGCCACCAGCTGCCAGTGATAGGAAGTCTACACTAAATTTTTCTCCACCCAAGAATGACACCAATGAGCCTCTCCTGACACCAAAAGCATTGGTGGTTTCTGTGCTGGTATGGCTGTACCAGGAACTCCAACTTCCTTTTCTTTCTGAGTGTTTGCATGTATTCCAAAGTTCCATGCATTTTGCAATAAGGTGGTTTCCCTTGGTTTGCAGCCACCTGCCTATCATCATTGGGTTTTTTAGTTCCGCCCCTTTCCCCAGGGTTCAGGAAGGAAAGGGAGCCATTTTAGCTCAGTCTTACAGTTGAAAGCTTAACTACAGAACGGGAATCAGCTCCACCTGTAGAGAAGCTTCGTTTCGCCAGAAATTTCGGGGGGAAACAGTTCCAAAGGACTCCAGCTGGAGAATCATAGAATCCTAGAATCAAAGAGTTAGAAGAGACCTCATGGGCCATCCAGTCCAACCCCATTCTGCCAAGAAGCAGGGATATTGCATTCAAATCACCCCTGACAAATGGCCATCCAGCCTCTGCTTAAAAGCTTCCAAAGAAGGAGCCTCCACCACACTCTGGGGCAGAGAGTTCCACTGCTGAACGGCTCTCGCAGTCAGGAAGTTCTTCCTCATGTTCAGATGGAATCTCCTCTCTTGTAGTTTGAAGCCTTGACTGGTAGGTCTGCTCAGGATCCAAGAAGCAGTTTAGATCCGGGAGTAGAGCCCACACCAGCAAAGTTTAGAAAGTAGATTGCCCAAGGAGGGGTTAAAAAGGGTTTTCCTCTTAAAGAAAAGAAACAGTTCACGAAGCCAGTTGCCTGTCCCTTGTGGACAAGATTTAAAAAGCCACCAGTTGATTCAGAGCCTTGAAGTATTTGCTTGACCTGTTGAAGATCTGAGAAGTATTTGATTGTTTTGTTGAAGACCTAAGCAATAATAAAGGACTTGGTTAAACTTTTCAAGCTTTTAAAGACTCTGTATAGGAAAATCCTTTAGGGCCTTTCACTCGAGGCACCCCGGCTTCCCTTGAACAAGAGCACGTCCTGTTCAAAAGCCAATTGCTATAGGCCCAGCACATGACAACACAGTTTCTCAGAGGAGTTCTTATTGCTCTTAAAGTTTGAGGCACCAGCCAGAAAAAAGGTTGTTCCTTTCATGTTGTTGTTACTATTAATATTTATGTATTTTTATCCTACTTTTCTCCCACGGGTGAGACTCAAAGCGGCAAAAAATGGTAAAAACAAAAAGAACACAATATTACTCCCTCAACCCAATCATATAAACAATAAACCAAAACAATGTATAAACACATTACATAAACCATGTAAAATAAGCATTAAAATAGCAACATTTATCATTATCATTATTATTAAAATCCCTGGGCCACTGAGGTTGTGCTAAAAACATTGTCCTAAAAGTCTCAAAGCTCCAAATCTTTGGCCATGTGAGCCTTGCCTGACCGAAATAGCCTGTTTATTACGAAGCAAAACTTTCTTACGGTCACTGACCGGCACAAAGCGGGACACAATCACCTTGGGAAGGGAAACACAGCTCCCCAGTGAAGCAGTTATTAAAAAGCAGATTAGAAAACAGATTTTAAAACACATGTTATTATAATAGCCTGATTATTATAAGTTGTCAGGGAAGGTCTGCTTCCACAAAAAGGTTTTAACCTGGGATCGAAAGGCCAGTAATGAGGGGGCCTGTTCTGTCACCGCTGCTCCTGTAGTTAGTTGACTTTGAAAATAGGATGTGTAACCAGCGGGAAGCCAGGGGCCTAAGGAAAAGTTCTCAGAGGTTTCCACTACAAAAGAATCTTCAGATGGCTTGAGAAATACAACAAAGTCTTTTACTAATGAATCAAACAGGTACTTCAAAGCTTTCTTGATAAAGAATTCGTTCTCTCAATCTTGCCCACAGGGGGCAGGCACCATCTTCAATAACTTTCTTTAAAATAGCAACATTTATCATTATCATTATTATTAAAATCCCTGGGCCTCAGGCCACTGAGGTTGTCCTAAACACATTGTACTAAAAGTCTCAATGCTCCAAATCTTCGGCCATGTGAGTCTTCCCTGACCAAAATAGCCTGTTTATTACCAAAATAGCCTGTTTATTAAAGGAAAATTCCCCTTTTTAAACTTCTCCCAAGGCTGACTAAAATCCAACCCTCACTAGTGTGGGTTCCGCTGCCAGGCTGAACTGCTTCTCGAGCGCTGAGAGGACCTACCAGCAAGGCCATGGATGTTCTCCAGCTGGAATTCTTTAGACCTTAAGGCTGTCTTCCTGGAAACTCTCAAGGCTGTGGGAAGGCTTCCCTGGAGTTCTTAGGAGACTCTTAAATGCTGTTCTCCCTTGGAAATTCTTTCCCTGGAGATTCTGTTAGAGTTTCTGTGACCCTGGAGGTTCTTAAAGGTTGAAGCCTTTGTACAAGGGAAGTAAACAAATCCTATACATTCATTAACCTGGCTGAAACTAAACACAAAATGGCTCACTTCCCTACCAAAGCCCAAAAAGGGGGCAGGACTAGGGAACCTAAGGATAATTGACAGGTGGCTTGCCCTATGATTGCAGCCAAAAGAAGCCACCTATCTGCAGAGTCCCTGACACTTAGGACTACAACAAACATTAAATGCAAAGCAAACAAAATTGGAGCTCCTGGTACAGCTGTACCTGCACAGGGCCAAATGCACCTATTTGGGAAGAGAGTTCCAGAACTGTGGGGCCGCCACCGAGAAGGTCCTCTCTCTCATTCCCACAAACCATACATGTGACGATGGTGGGACCAAGAGGAGGGCCTCTCCTGATGATCACGGGACACGTGAGGACTGATAGGAAGAGATGTGGTCTCTCAAATAGGTGTGTACTACCATGGCTAGATTGGGTTTTTCAAGGTATGGGTGCAGCTAGTGCAAAAGCTTTTAAAAATATCCCCCCTTTTTAAATAACATTTTTATTTGAGAAAAAAAAATACAGTTATATAAACATATACGATTTCCCCATATTTTATTTTCTTTCACCCCTGTGCTCCCCTTCTCCAGAGCCATTGCTTCTTCTAAAATCCCACCAAAAGTTCAATTCTTCATTTGGAGGTAAATTCTCATTTTCTTTTGCTAATACTTTTTCTATTTTTTTTCTCTCCAAATGCTTTCAAAGTCATTTTCCTCACAATCCCTTCTTTACTTTTAAGATTGATGTTAGCTTATCATTCAGTGGTGGAGGCTCCTTCTTTGGAGGCTTTTAAACAGAGGCTGGATGGCCATCTGTCAGGGGTGATTTGAATGCAATATTCCTGCTTCTTGGCAGAATGGGGTTGGACTGGATGATGGCCCATGAGGTCTCTTCCAACTCTAGGATTCTATGACTGTGAGAGCCGTTCAGCAGTGGAACTCTCTGCCCTGGAGTGTGGTGGAGGCTCCTTCTTTGGAAGCTTTTAAACAGGGGCTGGATGGCCATCTGTCAGGGGTGATTTGAATGCAATATTCCTGCTTCTTGGCAGAATGGGGTTGGACTGGATGGCCCATGAGGTCTCTTCCAACTCTTGGATTCTATGATTCTAGGATTCATTTTCCAGACTTCTTTATACCATTCACAAGCTTTAACTGTGTGAAGACCCTCTTGGCCAACGTTGACACCAGGAGCTCCAGGGTCAGTGCTGCAAATCTGTGCCATCAGGAGAGTGGGACTCCATCCAGCATAGATTGCAGCCCAATACCCTGATCAGCCCTATGACTGACAGTAGCACCTCTGTCTTGTCTGGATTCAATTTCAATTTGTTCACCCTCATCTAGCCTGTCACAGCTGACAGGCACCAATTCAGGGTCAGGACATCATCCTTGGCATGAGGTGGAAACGAGTAATAGAGTTGGGTATTATCTGCGTACAGTTGGCACTGAACTTCAAAACTCCAGATGATCTCTCCCAATGGTTTCATGTAGATATTAAATAACATGGAGGGCAGCACTGAACTCTGCAGGATCCCATAGAACAAAGGCCATGGGGTTGAGCAGGAGCCCCCCAGCACTACCTTCTGGACCCAACCCTATAGGAAGGACCAGAACCAGTGTAACACAGTGCCTCCAAGTCCCTTTCCCACAAGATGGTTCAGAGGGATACCATGGTCGATGGTATCAAAAGCCACTGAGAGGTCTAAGAGAACCAGAAGGGACACACTCTCTCTATCTAGTTCTCTATGTAGATCATCCACCAAGGCAACCAATGTCATCTCTGGGATGGTTCTAGATCAGTGGTTCTCAACCTGGGGTCCCCAGATGTTTTTGGCCTACAACTCCCAGAAATCCCAGCCAGTTTACCAGCTGTTAGGATTTCTGGGAGTTGAAGGCCAAAAACATCTGGGGACCCCAGGTTGAGAACCACTGTTCTAGATAATCTGTTTCACCCAGGAACCCTTGGAATTGTGAAAGTTGTCTTCCTGAAAATTACTGTCCTCTGCAGTGTTTCCCACGAAAAACATTTTCACGCTTTTGTTCAAAACAAAGCAAAAACAAGGGGCAATCTGACCCAAATTCTGTGCTCTCCTCAAACTAACCCTGCAAACGTGCACAACCCCAGGAAACTATCCGTGAGTACAGATACTGAAATGCATTTCCCATTTCTGGATGGAAGGACAGCTCTTAAGAGTTTGAGCCTGTTGCTTAAAAATTCACCAAGCTTTCACCTCTGAATTTCATCTGGATTATCCATTCCAACGAAGGAGGTGTCCCAAAGTGTCTGATTCCTACATTGTTAAGGTACCAATGTCTGAAATCCGACTACCTCACAGGGCTCAGCAGGGAGTGGGTCTCCCACTCTTTGTACTCATTCACTCGAGTCTCTTCTACTCAAGATTGCAATGAGATTTGTCTAATATAATCATTTTCCAACCTGAAATAGAGATGGGGTGAGGGAGTAATAGGAAGAGGGATTTAGGATTTGTGAGATTTGCGAGTTTCCTGCAAAGTGCAAGTGTATCTCATGTGTATATAGATCTTACCTTCAGAGACCAACTGCCAAGTATGCCTGCCCTGTTTGGCATAGGTCTGCTCATGCAAAGCAGGTGAACATAGCATGGAATGATTTTTTTCCCCATGGCTGAACAGGTATACAAACCATTTGTTTCTCAGAGTCCTAGTCCAGCAGGTGAATATAGCACTGAACAAAACACTTAGAATAATTACAGGATGCCTTAAACCTACACCTGTTGATTAAACAAAGATTAATCTGTGGTGCTGAAAAGCAGAGGAGGAACCGCGATTGGCTCCCGCTTGCTTTTGTGTCGGGCAGATTTTTGTACCAGGAAGGCCCTTACTGTTAAGACATCACGGGAGGTCTTAAACCTAAACCTGTTGATAAACTCGACAAGCTAGCTGGCATTGACCCCCCCCCCCCCGATGTGTGATGGGAAGTTGCTGCTAAATGTGAGAGAAATAAGGTTGAACACTGTGAAAGCCATCATCCACTACATGGCTCCCAGCCTCCTCCCAGTAGACTCAAATCAAGGGAAAGCTTTATGAGAACTACCACTCCTCTTGGCGTCCCCCCAGCAACAGCAAGGGTATCCCTCTGGGCAGGTAGACCATGAAACCCCAACTGGATGGCCCCCCATAAGGGTCTTCTTCCAGGGGCAAACCAAGAATGGGCAATCTGGAAGTCCCTGAACAGACTCAGAAGTGGAGTGGGCAGATCAAAAGACAACCTGGCGAAATGGCATGACCTAAAAGAATCCCGGAGCTCCTGGTGGCGCAGTGGGTTAAAGCACTGAGCTGCTGAGCTTGTTGATCGAAAGGTCGCAGGTTCGATCCCGGGGAGCAGCGTGAGCTTCCGCTGTCAGCCCTAGCTTCTGCCAACCTAGCAGTTCGAAAACATGCAAATGTGAGTAGATCAATAGGTAACGGCGCTCCATGCAGTCATGCCGGCCACATGACCTTGGAGGTGTCTACGGACAACGCCGGCTCTTCGGCTTAGAAATGGAGATGAGCACCACACCCCAGAGTCAGACATGACTGGACTTAATGTCAGGGGACTACCTTTACCTTTAAAAGAATCCCACACCTTATGTGGCTGTGGAGCAGAACAGACAACTCCGCATCCGTATGCTTGTCCACTCTGCCTTGCCTCATGTACAGAGGAAGAATTGTTGGAGGCTACAGACAACGCCATTGCTTTTTGCCCGTTTTTGGTCAAAAGATATTTAGCCACCTGCGCTCCTATTTTTATTGGTTTTATACTAATTTATGCAATGCTTTTGATACGAAATAAATAACCTTGAGAGAGAGTAAACAGAATGACCATTGCAGGTGATGTCAAACAACCCCCTTTGGCTCCAGCGAGAGTCTGTTCCTCTTACCACATAACCACCACCACCACTGATTCTGCCAGCCGCTCTCCAAAGAGTCCTTTCCTCCCTTCAAATAAATTTGCCTGATTTCCAAACAGTCAATGTTGTGGCCAAAGTGCTTTGGAAGCATTGGACTGAAGCTGGAATGGGAAAGGGAACTGACTGGGGAGCATCAACAAAGTTTCCCTTAGTCCCTTTTCTCCTCATCTTTCCAAGTTTTCACGTCTTTCTTTGCCCCTTCCTTTGTCACTAGGATCTGGATCTTGTCCAGCAAAGTTGCAGAAAAGTTCACATCAGCCATATTTATGGTTTTACAGGGTTGGTTTTACAGTGCTGCCTTTACAATTGAGGAAAGCACAGGGATTTATGGGTGCCACCCAGGGAAAGTCAAGCACTTAGAGTCTTCTTGGTTCTCATGGGAAGGTTAAGCCCATCGGAAAATGTGAGGCTTGCAAGGGTCTTTTCTTGTTTGGTGGATGCCAATGCCTAATATACTTTCCGTTTGTCTGCCTGAGAGTCTGACTTGTTTTGCTCGTCCCACGGTGCCAAAATGCTTTAGCTCTAGCGTTCTGAGCAAATATATTTTTGGCCACACATGAGCTTCTAGAGTGATAAATCCAAAGACTTTAAACCTCTGTGATTTTCTATGGCTGCATTCCATGGGAATGCAATCTAAGCGAGTCTATTTCTGATAGGTGACTTTCTGGCAGATGTATTTACAGTCGGAGAGCCATATGCAATTTCCTTCCCAGCAGCCTAGCTCAGGTTTTAATATTTCTCCACTTTCCAACCCACCCAGGGAAGGTACTAAGAATCATGATAGGAAACCAGACGGATAGCTGTGCAGTGAGGGTTGCAGGACAAGAAGCAGCAGTCCTCCCATGAAGGCTGAGACTGAGCAGACACATCTTCCCACCACCCATTAGTTCTTTCGTGCCAGATGGATCCCCACTAAGTCATCAATTGACTTTGTGGACATGGAGGCCTACTGTGCTGGTACGGCTGTACCAGGAGCTCCAATTTTATTTTCTTTCTGCAATCTGTTTGCAGTCATAGGGCAGGCCTCCTGTCCATCATAATTAAGCTTTGGTTCCGCCCCTTGTTCAGGGCTCTGGGAGGGAAAGGAGCCATTTTGGGCAGTCTCACACAAGGAAGCTATACTATAGGACGTAGACCAGCTCGTCCCGTAGAAAAGCTTCTTTTCTCAAGAACATCTGGGGAAACAGAAATTCCAGGGAAAAGGTCCCAAGGCTCTGGTTGAGAGCTCACAACTAGGCTTGGGCGGTTTCATTAGTTAATTTCGTAATTCGTTATTAATTCGTATTTAAATTAGCTTACGATCCAATATTGAGCCATGCAGGACTACTGTAAGGAGTAATTAAAAATCGAAACAATTTTTCCAATTTATTTCATATTGTTTTGTAATTGTTTTGTAATTGGTTCAAAATTGTTTCGAAATTGTTTCGAAATTGTTTTGTAATTATTTCCGTATGTCTGGTGCAAGTTTTATAGTTGTTGTTTGTTTTATCAGTGAAAAAAATATATAATTATCACACCAACAGTCAACAACAGAGGGAGAGGGAAGCTTCAGAAGTTCCCCCTGTCCCATTTGGAGGGTTTTTTAGCGTATTGCGCAATTGCGTCCGCCATTAACGAATAAATTCGTAATTTTACGAAATTTCGTATATTTCGAACTTTTTTAAAGGAAAAATTTCGGAATTCTTTAAAAAAACGAAACGCAAAGTCCTCCCTAAAAACGAAACGAGTTTAGAACCAAATTTTTCCGTGGTTACCCAAGCCTACTCACAACCTCTCAGCCTCACAACAATCAGAGGGAAAACAGCCCTGAAGTTTTCAAAGAATTCTCTGAGGGAGGATAGTACTACAGATCCATGGAACTTCATCTGAAATATCTTCAAGCCTCGGCTGGTAGGTCTACTCGATACCCAGACGCATTTGGAATCGGTAGTAGGACCCACACCGATGAGGCATAGATAGTAAACAGCCTGGGAGAGGTTAAATAGGGGTTTTTTTCCTACAGAGAAAGTACAGTTGATCAAAGTCAGGTGCCAGTCCATTGAGGACTAGACTAAGAAAGCCTTGAAGTGTTGTTTGAACCATTGAAGATTTGTTGTTCGTTCCACAATAAAGACTTTGTTGTATCATTAAAGACTGTAAAGACCATTACTTCAGAAAAATCCCTGAGAACCTCTCTTTGAGGCACCCTGGCTTCCCGCTGGGCTTAAAGTATACGTCCTATAGAAAAGTACAGCTGTTACAGGCCCAGCTCGCAACAGAACACCTACTAAAGAGCTAAGCAACCAAGACAATGGCTGATATCCTGGGGTTGTTCAGTGTAAATCTTCACAGGCATGAAGGACAAAATTCCATCATTAGCCCTAACTGGAGTAGAGCCATTCAGTGAGATGTACCTATATGTTGACTTGCCATTCAACAATGTATTGAACAGCCCTACTCAATCGGGGCCAGTCCTAATTGTGCTATACAAGCCTTGTGTTGAGTGGTAATTGGGCAATTGAAGCATGATGGGTAGAGCTTTCTTTTGAAGCGGTGTGTTTCTGTATAAAAGTATCAAAAGAGAGTTTAACAAGCTCAAGTTGTTTACAATTTTTTTCCTAATGGCTCATTGATTGAAATAACAAAGTGAGCTGTTAAACAGAACTGTTTTGTCACAAAGTCAGGCGGGTACATTTGTTGTTCAACATGTTGTTCAATGTGTCGATGTTTCCTCTCAGCCCTGTCTATGCCACTTGGGGCCAAGGACTCTCCTTCCTCATTGCTAGAGCTCTCCAAGGGTCGGATAAAGACTTATTTTCTATTTCTGAACCAGAGGAACGTTTAGCAGGAGGAATTGCAAACATTGAACTCAAGTCAGGGATACTCACTGTTTTTGCACCAGCAAATAGTTTGTCAATCTTGAACTGTTTGGGTAGAATTGTGCGTGGTATTCGTTTCTTCCATTTTCTTCTTTTCCTTCAATCCCTTTGGTACTTTGGGAGCCCGTAACAGTAAGTGTCCTCCTGGTATGAAAACCCGCCCACAGCTAAAGCAAGCAGGAACCAGTCTCGGCTCCTCCTCTGCTTTTTGACATCACATAGAATCACAGAAGAATTGGAAGAGACCTCGTGGGCCATCTGGTCCAACCCCATTCTGCCAAGAAGCAGGAATATTGCATTCAAAGCACTCCTGACAGATGGCCATCCAGCCTCTGTTTCAAAGCTTCCAAAGAAGGAGCCTCCACCACACTCGGAGGCAGAAAGTTCCACTGCTAAACGGCTCTCACAGTCAGGAAGTTCTTCCTCATGTTCAGATGGAATCTCCTCTCTTGTACTTATCTCCTTTTGTGTAGTTTGAACTTTTTTATTAATCCATAGAATCAGAGAATCATAGAATCCTAGAGTTGGAAGAGACCTCATGGGCCATCCTGTCCAACCCCATTCTGCCAAGAAGCAGGAATATTGCATTCAAATCACCCCTGACAAATGGCCATCCAGCCTCTGTTCAAAAGCTTCCAAAGAAGGAGCCTCCACCACACTCCCTCCGGGGCAGAGAGTTCCACTGCTGAACGGCTCTCACAG
This sequence comes from Anolis sagrei, assembly GCF_037176765.1. Lineage (NCBI taxonomy): Eukaryota > Metazoa > Chordata > Lepidosauria > Squamata > Anolidae > Anolis > Anolis sagrei. The sequence continues at coordinate 37,045,070 of NC_090029.1, forward strand.
TCAGGAAGTTCTTCCTCATGTTCAGATGGAATTTCCTCTCTTGTAGTTTGAAGCCATTGTTCCATTGCGTCCTAGTCTCCATGGAAGCAGAAAACAAGCTTGCTCCCTCCTCTTCCCTGTGGCTTCCTCTCAGATATTTAGACATGGCTATCATATCTCCTCTCAGCCTTCTCTTCTTCAGGCTAAACATGCCCAGCTCCTTAAGCCTCTCCTCACAGGGCTTGTTCTCCAGACCCTTGATCATTTGAGTCACCCTCCTCTGGACACATTCCAGCTTAGAGTCAATATCTCTCTTGAATTGTGGTGCCCAGAATTGGACACAATATCCCAGGTGTGGTCTAACCAAAGCGGAATAGAGCATGAGTAGCATTACCCCAGGAAATAAGAAGAAAACCCTAATTCCTTGATAACTACTAGATAACTACAGTTATCTCTCCTCTTCCAGGAGGTCATCGCTCTTCCTTACCTGGAAGTGGGAAGCCTCCTTAAAATGCCTTGGAAAGAATGCATGGCTGCTTGCGTGGTGCATGCCCAGGAGAGAAAGCGCCTGCGCCTGCCTGTAGCACCTCTCCTCTAGAGTAGGCAGCTCTAACAACAAGAAGCCTTATTGAAGTGCATGCCTGCCTGCCGCCAAGCACCTCTCCTCTAGAGTAAGAAACAGCTTTAAGAACTCGCCTCCTTTAAATGCCTTGGAAAGAGTGCCTGTGGCATACAAGCCCGGGAGAGAAAGCACCACTCCTCTAGAGTAGAAACAGCTTGAGTGCCTAAAATGATGGGAAGGGGAGCCTGGGAACCCCCTCCCCCATAATGGGCTGATAGAAAATGGATGTTTGAGCACCCCAGAGCGAAAACAGATATCTGCCCTCCCGAATTTGGGAGGGTCCCAAAAAATGGACTGGGGCTTCCACTGAAAGCAGGGACACTGAAATGAGTCATGATTTACCTGGATTGCACAAGCCTACTGTTTGGAGGCCTAATAATAATAATAATGACAACAACAACAACAACAACAACAACAACAACAACACTTTATCTATATTTCGCCCGTCTCACCCCGAAGGGGACTCAGGGTGAGTCACATTACACATACACGGCAAACATTCAATGCCGCTTTGTATAGACAATACACAGACAGACAGAATATAAGGAGGTGCCATTGAAGGCTGGGCTTGAGTCCAGGGGGTGCTGTTGCTCTATCCTCTATGACGAAGAGTAGGCCTGGGTAACAACGGAAAAATTTGTTTCTAAAATCGATTTGTATTTGGGGGTTTTTTTTGTTTCGATATTTAAAATAATTACAAAATTTTCCCTTAAAAAAGTTCGATATTTACAAAATTTCGTAAATGTGAAAAAAATTACAAAACATTAACGAATCGATTTCCGAAAAAATAACGAATCGATTCGTTAATGGCGGACGCGACCGCGAAATACGCTAAAAAACCTCCAAAAACTTCTGAAGCTTCCCTCTCCCTCTGTTGTTGACTGTTGGTGTGATATTATAATTTTTTCCCACTAATTAAACCATAAAACTGGCCCAGACATGCGGAAATAATAACGAAACGACCTCAGAACAATAATGAAATGAATACAATAACGAAATACGAAGCATTTACAAAACGTGTTTAAAAATTCGTTTTTTTTAAAAATTGCTCCAGAATGGTTCGTTATCGTTTTGTAATTGAAAAAATTAACGAATTATTAACGAATTACAAATTAACAAAACTGCCCAGCCCTAACGAAGAGCATTCAGGGCTTCCTCCTTCCTTTTGGTCACCCAGTATTTTCTGATCTTCTTTTTTTATGGCATCGTAAAACACCTCCCCTGCTATTTAGTGGTACCTAATTTTTCTAATCACAGCTAAAGCTGTTTTCGAATTGCTTAGGTAAACAATGAGCTATGCTGACAGTTGACAGCTCACACCAACTCAGGGCTTCGAACTTGCAACCTTTTGGTTGATAGGTCTTATAATTGCTGATGATTTACCAGCCATGCTAAACCTCCAGCCTTGCTTTGTCTGGCTGTCCCAGGGCTTGTTCTAGGGTGTTTTTTATTTCCCATTTACAGATCATCATCTGTTCAAGCAGAGGAGAAAACACAGATTCACAGCTATGAAATATATCCCAAAGTCTTTTTTCAGGGGTACATCTATACTGTGGATTGGCAAGCAAAACCATCCTAGGGCCAGTTCAAAATGTGACACTGCATCAGCGCCTGGATAATGTATTGTCGAAGGCTTTCATGGCCGGAATCACTGGGTTGTTGTAGGTTTTTCCGGGCTATATGGCCATGTTCTGGAGGCAATTTTTCTCCTGACGTTTCGCCTGCATCTATGGCAAGCATCCTCAGAGGTAGTGAGGTCGTTTGCCTGGCTGAATACTGGATAGTTTCAGTGTAGACATGCCCATGGCTCAATTGTGTAAGATCATGGGATTTGCAGTTTGATGAGGCACCAGCATTGTTTTGCAGAGACGGCTAAAGATCTTGTAAAGCTCCAACTCCCTTGGTTATATAGCATTGAGTCATGGCAGATAAAGTGGTGCTAAACTGCATTTATTCTACAGTGTAGATGCACTCTAACAATAGTTGAAAAGTTGTCACATTTGCAATGTTCCTTCCTTCTCATTGCATATTTCCAGTGTCACGATGGATACAAACACAGATATACCAGCACCGTATCTTCAAAATGTTTTAGGAAGTACAGGTATTATGAACTGAATTGGGGTTTTAATTTAAGCCCCAGATTTTCAGGAGTGAGTCGAACCTGCGCCCTTTCAAATTTCAAGGCTTTCCATCTGGCTTGTTGGATTTAAAACCTCATCAAAAGAGAATGTTGAGTCTGTGCATTCGTGGCATGGATTTCTCTTCAAACCTGTGTGATCCTCCTGCTTTTGTCAACCAAAGTATTTCATGTCACTCATTAGAACAACTGGGCTGCCAGTGCCTGCCTTGCGAATAACTTCCCGTCCTCTGTACTGTTCTGCAGCGCATTCAGCACTGGCTAGTTATGTATCTTAATTACACTCCTTGCCTCACAGATTTGTGAATTCTGCATTTGATGTTAATAGTTGCAAGGTGTTCATTCCCCATTAAATGCATGCTTACAATTACTCAAAGAGGAGATTAGTGAATAATTTTGAATAATGAATAAATAAGACTACTTCTGTATCCTAATGTGGACAAGTTGTGAACAGGAAGAGTGGGAAGAAGGAGTGAAGAAGCAACTGTTCTGTCACGCGCTGGGCCTTTAAAAAATTGCCTCTAAAATAGAACGTGCAACTTCAGCCCAGTGGGTAGCCAGGGCCCCCCAAAGAGAAGTTCTCAAGGATTTTCCACCACAAATGGTCTTTAGATGGCTTGTGAAGTATAACTAAGTCCTTTATTAATGAACAATCAAACAGAAACTTCTGTTTGCTTCCAGGCTTTTATGCAACTGGTGGCTTCCTTAAACTTGTCCACGAGGGACAGGCAATTGTCTTCAATAACTGTTTCTTTACTTTAAGGAAAATCCCTTTTTAACTTCTCCCAGGCTGACTGTAATCTAAGCCCACTGATGTGGGCTCCGCTACTGGGTCGAACTGCGTCTCGAGCACCGAGTGGACCTACCAGTCAGGCCAGTAGATTCTTCAGCTGGAGTTCTTTGGTCTTCCAAACTGTTTACCCTCCGAAATTCCTCAAAGCTTTAGAGCTGCTTCCCTGGAAATTTTTGGAAATCTTTGGATACTCTTAAGACTGTTCTCCGCCGGAAAGTCTTAAGGGTTTATTTATTTATTATTTATTTATTTAAAAGTTTTGTATACCGACCTTCTCACCTCTCTTGAGGGACTCAGACCGGTTTCCAACCATAATATCACATACAATCAATAAAACATCATAATACATATTACAGTAAAACATTAAAGCAGAAATTACAATCACTAACTATAATGGTCAGTCGTCACACTAAAATCGTTGCTTATCATCCTCCATCCATGTTTCAGGGTGTTGGCTCATTCGTCGAATGCCTGTCTCCATAACCAAGTCTTCACCTGTTTCCTAAATGTCAGGATAGAAGGGACGGTTCTGATCTCCAGTGGGAGAGAGTTCCAGAGTCGAGGGGCCACCACCGAGAAGGCCCTGTCCCTCATGCCCACCAGACGCGCTTGCGAGGCCGGTGGGACTGAGAGCAAGGCCTCTCCAGAGGATATTAATTATCTTGATGGTTCATAGGGGAGAATACATTCGGAGAGGTAAACAGGGCCGGTTGAAGCTTTTGTACAGGAGAAGCTTGTACACGTCCTCTAAATTAGTTTTCTTACTGACACTAACTAAAAATGGCTCCCTTCCCTTCCCAATTGCCTTGAACAAGGGGTGGAACCAAAACTTAACGATGATGGACAGGTGACTTGCCCTACGACTGCAACCAAAGGAAGCCACCTTTCTGCAGAACCCCTGAAACCTTGGACTGCAAGCAAACATTTAATACAAAGCAAATAAAGTTGGGGCTCCTGGTACAGCCGTACCAGCACAGCAGCCAAAAACAAAAGAAGAAGAATTATCCTCTATTTTGCTTGATGCACTTGCCCAATATCATTATTCATAAGCCACGGTCAGTATGAGCAAGGTGCATGAAAGAGGACACCTCTGCCAAGAAGAATTGCACATCGACTTGTGAGGTTAATATGCTGTAGGGAAGCATATGAAAGAAGGGTACACTTTAAAAAGTGTTGGGAGGATGAGGAAAAGAATGCTATTCTAAGAGGAAAAAATGGGAAGGTTAACTAAAGCACATTTGGCAGAAGAGGTAAAAAAAATCTCAGAGCTAAGCTGGGTGTGTAGCAGTGTTTATGTGGGTGGAGTGTAACTCATTTCAACCTAGAGCAGTGTTTCTCGACCTCCTCAATGCCGCAACCCCTTAATACAATTCCTCATGTTGTGGTGACCCCCCAACCATAACATTATTTTCGTTGCTACTTCCTAACTGTCATTTTGCTACTGTTATGAATTGTAATGTAAATTTCTGATCTGCAGGATGTATTTTCATTCACTGGAACAAACTTGGCACAAATATGCAATATGCCCAAATGTGAACACTAGTTGGGTTGGGGGAGGATTGATTTTATCTTTTGGAAGTTGTAGTTACTGAGATTTATAGTTCTCCTGCAATCAAAGAGCAATCTGAACTCAACCAACAATAGAATTGAACCAAACTTGGCACACTGGAGTCCCATAACCAGCAGAAAATACTGGGCGAGTTTGTTGGGCATTGACCTTAAGTATTGGAGTTGTGGTTCATCTACATCCAGAGAGCCCTGTGGACTCAAACAATGATGGATCTGGACCAAACTCGGCATGAATACTCAATATGCCCAAATGTTTGGAGAAAATAGACCTTGACATTTGGGAGTGGTAGTTCCTGGGATTTATAGTTCAATCAAAGAGGATTCTGAACCTCACTCAATTATAGAATTGAGCCTAACTTCTTACACAGAATCCCCATGCCTTATTTATTATTATTATTATTATTATTATTATTATTATTAACTTTATTTGTACCCCGCTAGCATCTCCTGAAGGACTCAATGCGGCTTACAAAGGCCAAGGCTTCAACACACAACATAACAATACACAACCTAAAGCAAATTAAAAACAATTAAAGCAATATTAAACAACAAGCAATAAACAATACACCAAGACACAATAAAACTGGGCCAGGCCAGAGTAATGGGTACAGGAGTAAAAGTGCTGATGTGACAGGTGATATGTAAGGATTATAGGGTAAGTGCGGTGTGCCTTGAAGGGACTCGCTGGCACAAGCATCCCTCCAACCTCACACACTCTCCCTCACCCACACATGCACACCACACAGTCATGTGCTGAGCACACCTGCTCTCCCCTCCCATCTTGGAGTCTCAGAAACATCCCTCCCCTGGGCTGAGAGGCCGGACAATCACAGCAAAGGAGGGCATTTGGTGGGAGGATTTGCCCTCTGTTTCCCAAAAGGAAGAGAAGGACAGGTGGAGAGGTCTTCAGCCTTTTCTGCCAAAGGGGTTCTGAAGACCACCAGAAATAAATGTTTTCTGGTCATCTTTGGTGACCTCTCTGAAACCCCCCTCATGACTCCGTCCCAGAGGTCCTGACCCCCAGGTTGAGAAACACTGACCTAGGGATTGTGGTGGAGGGTAGTGGAAATGTTGAGAAGACAACTCCACATGGGCCACTAAAGGGTGCAAGGGAATGTTTTGGTCTATTTTGCTTATCAACCCAATGCTTCAGAAGAAAGGGAGGCCTGTTCCACAACATGGAAGTGTCTATGCGGAGGAGTGGGGTGGCAGACACCTCTCCTGAGGCTCAAATGGGCAAAGAGAGCCTTTTGTCACACTTCCCTCCCAGGTCTCATAGAATCATAGAATCAAAGAGTTGGAAAAGTCTTCCTGGGCCATCATCCAGTCCAACCCCATTCTGCCAAGAAACAGGAATATTGCATTCAAATCACCCCTGACAGATAAAGCTTTTAAACCCCAGCCTCTGTTTAAAAGCTTCCAAAGAAGGAGCCTCCACCAAACTCCGGGGCAGAGAGTTCCACTGCTGAATGGCTCTCACAGTCAGGAAGTTCTTCCTCATGTTCAGATGGAATCTCCTCTCTTGTAGTTTGAAGCCATTGTTCCATTGCGTCCTAGTCTCCATTTATACATGGCTCTCATCATATCTCCTCTCAGCCTTCATTTCTTCAGGCTAAACATGCCGAGCTCCTTAAGCCCCTCCTCATTGGGCTTGTTTTCCAGACCCTTGATCATTTGAGTCGCCCTTCTCTCGACACATTCCAGCTTAGAGTCAATATCTCTCTTGAATTGTGGTGCCCAGAATTGGACACAATATTCCAGGTAAAGTGGTCTAACCAAAGCGGAATAGAGCATGGGGAGCATGACTTCCCTGGACCTAGACACTAGGCTCCTATTGATGCAGGCCAAAATCCCATTGGCTTTTTTTGCCGCCACATCACATTCCTGGCTCATCTTTAACTTCCTGTCCATGAGGACTCCAAGATCCTTTTCACACGTCCTGCTCTCGAGGCAGGCATTGTTCCCCATTCTGTATCTCTGCATTTCGTTTTTCCTGGCAAAGTGGAGTATCTTGCATTTGTCACTGTTGAACTTCATTTTGTTAGTTTTGGCCCATCATCTCTCTCATCTGTCAAGATCATTTTGAATCCTGCTCCTGTCCTCTGGAGTATTGGCTCTCCCTCCCTACTACTTCATCATCTCCTACTACTACATCATCCCATTTACTAAATTCCACTGAGCAAATTGTGGGCAAGCCACTGTGTTCATCACATTACGTTGGGTTCAAGTGTAGGGCGGAGCATTCTTTGCATATTTTAAGCATGGGGGCAGCCAAAGTTTCAGCAGGTGGTGGGGAAATTGATTTTTGGTAATTTATATTATTTACTATATTTGTATACCATCCCTCTCAGCCCACAGGCGACTCAGGGCCGTTCACAGTCAGTACCAAGACCATAAAATACAATTATAAACATTACAATAATATAAAAACATAGCAAAGTCAATAACAAACATATATCATTAGCATCTCCTTGTTGAAAACATTGACCAATCACATCATCTAATTGATCCATTTTCCTATGTCAGTTACGCTGTACTTGCAAACACTTGCTCAAAAAGCCAAGTCTTGACTTTTCTCCGGAATGTTAAAAGGGAGGGGGCCGATCTGATATCCCTAGGGAGGGCGTTCCATAGCCGAGGAGCCACCACTGAGAAGGCCCTGTATCTCGTCCCCACCAGTCGTGCTTGTGACAAGGGCAGGGCCTCCCCAGACGATCTTAAAGTCCTGGAAGGTTCATAAGGGGAGATGCCTTTGGTAATGATATGGACATTTGGCCAATTCTGTAATGTGGTGGCATTCATTGCTGTCAGGTTTCAAATTAAATGCTCCATACTATGCAATCCTGAGAGTCATAGTTTTCCATTTACAGTATGGCACGAATGCCCTTGCACCCCACTTTAAATGCCATGGCGCCATGCAATGGAGTCCTCCTGGGAGTTGTAGTTTCCCAAGGTCCATACCCTTTTTTGGGAGCATCTACACTGTGAAATGAATCCAGTTGGACTTTACTTTAAATGTCATGTCTCCTTGAGATGGTCTTGTGTGTGCTTCCTTCTTAACAACTTCTGCTATCTTGACCACATTCTGTTGTTGCTTGGCCACATGTGTCCCATTTTCCCTCTGTGAAACCTTGGAGAGTATGAAAGAGGCAAGGGAGAGAGAACATTCAACTCAGCACACCGAACGGTGCCCTTATTTTTTATGACATTTGCAAGATTCAATTTTATTTTATTAGCATGTTAATAAAGAGCATAGTAGATTACCTGTGGAGAATGAATAATAGAGCAAATTAAATCTATGCCAATGGCAGAGGTAGTGGGTGCTTTTTATGTAGCCAGCCTTCCCCTTTTCCTCCCATTGGTTGGCACTTCCAAGAGCTTGCGTCCAGGTCTGGACTCATGCCATGCCTCCAACCAGGCTGTACCCAGGCCTCACAAACTCCGGATTTTCATTACTCAGACGTTTACATTAATCCCAGCTGTTCCTCTGACGGCACCATTCTTTGCAAATTTCAAGTTTTCCATTGTATCCCTTTGGGTTCTATGAACTTGTGTGCAATATTCTTCAAGGTGCTGCCCCAATTTTAATAATGTATTTCAGACTAAGAAACAGCTTAAAGAGAAACCATGAAAAGGAACAAAATCTGGCTACCAGTATTAAAAAACTCAAAAATTACAACAGCAAAACAACAGAGGGGAAACAAACAGGCACATAAAATCACTCTCAACAAGAGATTCCCCCCAGGACCTTCCAAGCCATTGAATGCTAATCAAGGTGATCAGCTGAAACATTCCCACCTAGCTCCAGCAGACAAGAGTCCTTTGTCCCACCCTGGTCATTCCACAGATATATAAACCCATTTTTCCTACTTCCAACAGACCTCACTCCCTCTGAGGATGCTTGCCATAGATGCAGGCGAAACGTCAGGAGAAAAATTGCCTCCAGAACATGGCCATATAGCCCAGAAAAACCTACAACACCCAGCTTAAAGAGACTTACAGATGTCCAAGTTCTACTTTGTTTTCTTCCTTCCTTCCTTCCTTCCTTCCTTCCTTCCTTCCTTCCTTCCTCTTCCTCTTCCTCTTCATCATAAGCACAGGTTTTTATAAAAGGGATCCATCTGTGTTTTTTGCACCAACAGAGAACATGCTCTGATACGTCAAGAGGCTAAAGTCTGGACCAAAGTTGGGGAACCTTTGGCTTTCCAGATGTTTTGGTCTCCCATAAGCTCTTACCATTCTCCATACTTGCTGGCCTGGTGGAAGTCATGAAGTGAAAGCATCTGGAGAGACAAACAGACCCTAACCTTGGTCTACTCAAACTATATATACTGTAGTATTTTTCAGGTGGCAGCTTTGGTGACCACGTATTTGAATCCCTCTAATTTTCCTTTCATTCAGACAAAGCACACTGCTTGAAAATACAAAAATGGAAACATAACTTGGATTTAGAGGAGGGTGACTAAAATGACCAAGGGTCTGGAGAACAAGCCCTATGAGGAGCGGCTTAAAGAGCTAGGCATGTTTAGCCTGAAGAAGAGAAAGCTGAGAGGAGATATGATAGCTATGTATAAATACGTGAGAGGAAGTCACAGGGAGGAGGGAGCAAGCTTCCTTTCTGCTTCCCTGGAGACTAGGACGCAATGGAACAATGGCTTCAAACGACAAGAGAGGAGATTCCATCTGAACATGAGGAAGAACTTCCTGACTGTGAGAGCCGTTCAGCAGTGGAACTCTCTGCCTTCTCCGGAGGGAGTGTGGTGGAGGCTCCTTCTTTGGAAGCTTTGAAACAGAAGCTGGGTGGCCATCTGTCAGGGGTGATTTGAATGCAATATTCCTGCTTCTTGGCAGAATGGGGTTGGACTGGATGATGGCCAAGGAGGTCTCTTCCAACTCTAGGATTCTAGGATTCTATGTCAACCATCTGTACACATTTGCTCTTTTTGTTTTAACACAGGAGGGCATTCCGTTTCTGACCACCTTGATGTGGCCTCTCACCAACAACTTGCAGTTTACCCTGATGTAAATCTATTCTTTATCAGATCCGGGTTTAGCTTGTTTGTGTCAAATACAGGGCCATTTTCTAGACTGTTCCAAGTCATCTTAAAGCTGCACTAAGTGGTCAGTGTAGATGGAAACATAGGCTTTTCCCCCCATGGCTGAACAGGTATACAAACCATTGTTTCTCAGAGTCCTAGTCCAGCAGGTGAATATAGCACTGAACAAAACACGTAATTGTGCTGTCGCACGCTGGGCCTGTGCATCAGACTGTAGACAGGACATAAATTCCGTGTGCCAAACGAGATGCTGGGGCTGCCTCAGATTAAAGGCCTTTGGATTTCCTTAAAACAGAGTCTTTAGATTGCTTAAAGGTTCAACAAAGTTCTTTATTAAGGAAAACAAACAGGTACTTTAAAGCTTTTTTAACAGTCTATTGGCTCTTGCAATCTTGTCCACAGGGAACAGGCACTATCTTCTTAACTGTAACTAATGGGGAAATCCTTAACTTCTAATCTGGGCAGCCTGTCTTTGCCTCTGTTGGCGTGGAGCATCTGCACCCGGTACCAACTGCGCCTGGCTTCCGCGAGTGACCCTTACCAAGCAGAGCTTTGTAGACTTCCAGAGGGAAAAGTTCAGGTTTCGGTGATGGTTGACTGAAGTCCCTCAGCAAAGGAGCTGTAAGGCTGTATGATCCTCGACCAAGCTGTGGGCTGTATAACCCCGGCCAAGCTTTAAGCTATATATCTCCCCGGCCAAGCCGTAGAAGACGAAGCTTTCTACAGGAGCTCTTGGTATTATGTCCTGCATGGAAAGCTTCTCTGTGTGGACGGAACCAAAAAGGCTCCTATTCCCTCCAAAAACCCAAAAAGGGGGCGGGACTAGGGAACCTAACTATAATTGACAGGTGGCTTGCCCTGTGATTGCAGCCAAAAGAAGCCACCTATCTGCAGAGTCTCTGAAACTAACAAACATTCAATGCAAAGCAAACAAAATTGGAGCTCCTGGTACAGCTGTACCTGCACAGTAATTACAGGATGTATCAAACCCACACCTGTTGATAGACTCTAAGCTAGTTGGCATTGCCCCCCCCCCCCCGATGTGCGATGGGAAGTTGCTGCTAACTTTGAGAGAACATTGTGAAAGCCACCCACTATATGGCTATCAGCCTCCTCCCAGTAGACTTAAATCAAGGAAAAGTTTCATGAGAACCACCACTCCTCTTAATGTTCCTCCAGCAACAGCAAGAGTATCCCTCTGGGCAGCTGAACCAGGAAATCCCAACTGGATGGCTCCCCACGAGGGTCTTCCTCCAGGGGCAAACCATGAATGAGCAATGTGGAAATCTCTGAACAGACTCAGAAGTGGAGTGGGCAGATCAAAAGATAACTTGGCAAAATGGCACGACCTAGAAGAATCCTTCACCTTGTGCAACCGTGGAGCAGAACAAGCAACTCTTCATCTGTATGCTTGCCCTCAATGCCCTGCCTCATGCACAGAGGAAGAACTAAAACCACAGACAATGCAATCACTGTTGCTGTTTTTTGGTCAAAAATTATTTAGTCGCTTGTGCTCCCTCTCTTTTATCAGTTTTATGCTTATTTATGCAATGCTTTTGACATGAAATTAAAAAATACCACGTGTTGCATCATGCCATCTGTCCTTGTGCATATTAACATGGAAGTAATGTCTGTGTTTCAGTGGAATCTGTTTCAAAGTATGAATAGGATTATAGTCCATTCTATACTTATCTCCACTCACATAAAAAATCCCCTCAACCAAATAATTATTTGTCCTAGAGGCTCCATTTTATATGACAAATGAACTGTATTTGTATAGGTCAGTGTTTCTCAGCCTGGGGGTCGGGACCCCTGTAGGGGTCGCGTGGGGGTATCAGAGGGGTCGCCAAAGACCATTAGAAAACACAGTATTTTCTGTTGGTCGTGGGGGTTCTGTGTGGGAAGTTTGGCACAATTCTTTCATTGGTGGGGTTCAGAATGCTCTTGATTGTAGGAGAACTACAATCAGTGTTTGGGCATTTATTTATTTATTTATTTATTTATTTATTTATTTATTATTTACCTTACTTATATACCGCTGTTCTCAGCCCGAAGGCGACTCACAGCGGTTCACAACAAACAAGAACAGCAAGAATTCAATGCTAAGTATAAAAACAATTAACAGCCTACACATTACACAGTTAATAAACAATTACTACAAAAGCCATTCACTATCGTCTCATCATCAGAAACATGATCCAGATTCATCATCCATTGTTCCATTCCATTGTTTGTCAACCAAGCATTGCACTAATTCTTCGAACGCCTGCTCAAACAGCCAGGTCTTTAGTTTTTTTACGGAATGCCATTAGAGATGGTGCTAATCTAATGTCCGCAGGAAGGGCGTTCCACAGCCGAGGAGCCACCACCGAGAAGGCCCTATCTCTCGTCCCTGCCAGCCGTGCTTGCGAAGCAGGCGGGATCGAGAGCAGGGCCTCCCCGGAAGATCTCAAAGTCCTGGTGGGTTCACAGGCAGAGATGCGGTCGGATAGGTAGCTTGGGCATATGGAGTATCCGTGTCAAGTTTGGTCCAGATTCATCATTGTTTGAGTCCACAGTGCTCTCTGGATGTAGGTGAACTACAACTCCAAAAACTCAAGGTCAATGTCCACCAGACCCTCCCAGTATTTTCTCTTGGTCATGTGAATTCTGTGTGCCAAGTCTGATTCAATTCCATCATTGGTGGAGCTCAGAAGACTCTTTGATTGTAGGTGAACTATAAATCCCAGCAACTACAGCTCCCATATGTCAAGGTCTATTTTTTCCCAAACTCCACCAGTGTTCACATTTGGGCATATGGAGTATCCGTGTCAAGTTTGGTCCAGATCCATCATTGTTTGAGTCCACAGTGCTCTCTGGATGTAGGTGAACTACAACTCCAAAAACTCAAGGTCAATGTCCACCAGACCCTCCCAGTATTTTCTCTTGATCATGGGAATTCTGTGTGCCAAGTTTGATTCAATTCCATCATTGGTGGAGCTCAGAAGACTCTTTGATTTTGGGTGTACTATAAATCCCAGCAACTCCAACATTCCCAAATGACAAAATCAACCACCCCCATCCCACCAGTATTCAAATTTGAGCATATAAAGATACAGAATGGGTGACAATGCCTGGGTCGAGAGCAGTACGTGTGAAAAAGATCTTGGAGTCCTCGTGGACAACAAGTTAAACATGAGCCAACAATGTGATGTGGTGGCAAAAAAAGCCAATGGGATTTTGGCCTGCATCAATAGGAGCATAGTGTCTAGATCTAGGGAAGTAATGCTCCCCATGCTCTATTCTGCTTTGGTTAGACCACATCTGGAATATTGTGTCCAATTCTGGGCACCACAATTCAAGAGAGATATTGACAAGCTGGAATGTGTCCAGAGGAGGGCGACTAAAATGATCAAGGGTCTGGAGAACAAGCCCTATGAGGAGCGGCTTAGGGAACTGGGCATGTTTAGCCTGAAGAAGAGAAGGCTGAGAGGAGACATGATAGCCATGTATAAATATGTGAGAGGAAGCCACAGGGAGGAGGAGGGAGCATGCTTGTTTTCTGCTTCCTTGGAGACTAGGACGCAATGGAACAATGGCTTCAAACTACAAGAGAGGAGATTCCATCTGAACATGAGGAAGAACTTCCTGACTGTGAGAGCCGTTCAGCAGTGGAACTCTCTGCCCCGGAGTGTGGTGGAGGCTCCTTCTTTGGAAGCTTTTAAGCAGAGGCTGGATGGCCATCTGTCAGGGGTGATTTGAATGCAACATTCCTGCTTCTTGGCAGAATGGGGTTGGACTGGATGGCCCATGAGGTCTCTTCCAACTCTTTGATTCTATGATTCTATATCAGCTATTTGGGATTGAAAATACATCCTGCATATCAGATATTTACATTATGATTTATAACAGTAGGAAAATGACAGTTATGAAGTAGCAACAAAAATAATGTGATGGTTGGGGGTCACCACAACATGAGGGACTGGATTAAGGGGTCGCGGCATTAGGAAGGTTGAGAAACACTGGTATAGGTGATTCAGATATTGGGTGTCCTTGTATAGAACATTGGAAATAATAGGGCAAGATGAGAAAAATACATCAGCTGGTTTAGAAAATGCCTCAAATAGCAACATGTATTCTTCTTATTTCCTTTTCATGATAATTTGACCAAAAAGTGCACATCTTAATTGAGATCAGGGACCCAACTTGCAGAAAAGTCAAAGATTTAAGAACAGAATGCATTGTAATGGATCTCAGACAATTAAGCCTACTAATTGGAAAATTATGGGTTGGCATGTATGTTACCAAATCCATCACTGCTTGTTTACAAAGAGTGGTGTTGATAGTTTGCATAAATAATAGTTCTCGTTGCTAACGCAGCATCCTCTGAGAACATTTTTGACAGGTTTATTGAAATATTTAATGGGTGAAATTTTAAAAGTATATTCCTGATGTTAATCTCATTAGTGCAATTAAAGCAGTAAGTGTGACACGAGAACTACAATGTGACAGGAGTCTAAATGGGATATATTCAAGATATGTGTTACTGTAGCCCAGGCATGGACAAACTTCAGGCCCCCAGGTTATTTCTTTATTTATTGTGTCAGGCAACCGAACAGTTGTATTACATTTTTGACAGAACAAACAAACAAACATACAAAAGACACAGAGTTTGCAAGCTTGGTAGTGGATTAAATGTCCTTTGACCAGTATCTGGCCCCTTGGAGTGCCTCTGGTGTTGCCGCAAGAAGGTCCTCCCTTGTGCATCATGTGGCAGGGCTCAGGGTGCATTGCAGCAGGTGGTCAGTGGTTTGCTCTTCTCCACACTCGCATGTCGAGGATTCCACTTTGTGGCCCCATTTCTTAAGGTTGGCTCTGCATCTCGTGGTGCCAGAGCGCAGTCTGTTCAGTGCCTTCCAAGTCGCCCAGTCTTCTGTGTGCCCAGGGGGGAGTCTCTCATCGGGTATCAGCCATTGGTTGAGGTTCTGGGTTTGGGCCTGCCACTTTTGGACTCTCGCTTGCTGAGGTGTTCCAGCGAGTGTCTCTGTAGATCTGAGAAAACTATTTCTTTATTTAAGTTGTTGACATGCTGGCTGATACCCAAACAGGGGATGTCTCTGCCTTGGTCCTTTCACTATTGGGTGCCACTTCCCGGAGGATGTCAGGTGGTGCAATACCGGCTAAGCAGTGTCATCTCTGTAGTGGTGTAGGGCACAGACACCCCGTGATAATGTGGCATGTCTCATTAAGAGCCACATCCATTGTTTCAGCGTGGTGAGATGTGTTCCACACTGGGCATGCGTACTCAGCAGCAGAGTAGCAAAGCTCAAGGGCAGATGTCTTCACTGTGTCTGGTTGTGATCCCCAAGTTGTGCCAGTCAGCTTTCATATGATATTGTTTCTAGCACTGACCTTTTGCTTGATGTTCAGGCAGTGCTTCTTGTAGGTCAGAGCACTGTCCAGAGTGACTCCCAGGTACTTGGGTGCACTGCAATGCTCCAGTGGGATTCCTTCCCAGGTAATCCTCAGGTGTTTTGGACTTTAACTCCCACAATTCCGAACAGCCTCAGGCCCTTTCTTTTTCCCTCTCAGTTGCTTAAGCAGTTGAAGGAGAAAAGGAAAGGGTCTGAGGCTCCTAGGAACTGTTGAAGGCCAAAACACCTGGGGGCTCAAAGTTTGCCCATGCCTGTTGTAGCCAGACACGACTTCTCAAGGAACAGATGCAGGAGACCTACTAGTTTTAAATGTACAAAGGCATTTTTATGCATAAACAAAACCTGGGCATCCAGGCTCAGATCTGCATCTAGGAGTGTGACCCTCTTCTGCACAGGCTGGATCCATATTCCTTGATTCTTTCCAACCAGAAGCACCTCTTGTCTTGCTTGGATTAAGTTCCAATTTGTTCACCCGCCATCCAATCCATTATTGAAGCAGACACTTGTTTAGTACAAAAGCAATTTCCTTGGAATGGGGTGGAAAGGTTAAGTACAGTTGCATGTCATTGGCATACCCCATCGCTAGTCCTAATAATTAGGGTGTTCTCAGTAACATGTTCCCATTCCCAGATAGAAAAAACTGGCTAGTATCCAATGATACCATTCTTCCATAACAAATAAACTTGCACTCATGGACACCCATTTCCAAACTATGGATGACAGGGTACCCAGAGCAGTTACTAATCCTAGAATCATGGAGTTGGAAGTGACCTTGTGGGCCATCCAGTCCAACCCCATTCTGCCAAGAAGCAGGAATATTGCATTCAAAGCACCCCTGACAGATGGCCATCCAGCCTCTGTTTAAAAGCTTCCAATGAAGGAGCCTCCACCACACTCCGGGGCAGAGAGTTCCACTGCTGAACATAGAATCCTAGAATACTAGAGTTGGAAGAGACCTCATGGGCCATCCAGTCCAACCCCATTCTGCCAAGAAGCAGGAATATTGCATTCAAAGCACCCCCGACAGATGGCCATCCAGCCTCTGTTTAAAAGCTTCCAAAGAAGGAGCCTCCACCACACTCCAGGGCAGAGAGTTCCACTGCTGAACATAGAATCCTAGAATCCTAGAGTTGGAAGAGACCTCGTGGACCATCCAGTCCAACCCCATTCTGCCAAGAAGCAGGAATATTGCATTCAAAGCACCCCCGACAGATGGCCATCCAGCCTCTGTTTAAAGCTTCCAAAGAAGGAGCCTCCACCACACTCCAGGGCAGAGAGTTCCACTGCTGAACATAGTTGGAAGAGACCTCCTGGGCCATCATCCAGTCCAACCCCATTCTGCCAAGAAGCAGGAATATTGCATTCAAAGCACCCCTGACAGATGGCCATCCAGCCTCTGTTTAAAAGCTTCCAAGGAAGGAGCCTCCACCACACTCCGGGCAGAGAGTTCCACTGCTGAACGGCTCTCACAGTCAGGAAGTTCTTCCTCGTGTTCAGGTGGAATCTCCTCTCTTGTAGTTTGAAGCCATTCCTCCATTGCGTCCTAGTCTCCAGGGAAGCAGAAAACAAGCTTGCTCCCTCCTCCTCCCTGTGGCTTCCTCTCACATATTTATACATGGCTATCATGTCTCCTCTCAGCCTTCTCTTCTCTTCAGGCTAATGATCCAGCTGGTCAGATACTAGGCTTGTCCTTTCCAGGAACACTTTTCCCAGTTTCATGTCTCAGCTTTTGTTGGGGCCCTGATCCATTTTCAAGAACCCCCAAAAGTGAGAAGGTTGTTTTTGGTTCGGGATCCTGAAAATTGGACCATTATTGGAGGGGGGACTTCCCACCCACTGGCTCCCCTTCCCGGCATTCTTCTTACCTGTCACCTGCTGTTTCTCCTCTACAGTAAGAGGTGCTCAGCTCCAGGCGGGCTCCGGACCTGTCTGCATGCCCTGCCACACTCTATGAGAGTATGTGCGTGGCAAGGTGTGCAGGTAGGCCTGGAACATGCTTGCAGCTGAGCTTTGGGCCTGCCTGCACACTTTACCACACATGCCTTGCCACACTCTCTGAAAGTGGGTGTGTGGCGGGACCTGGAGACAGATGCGGAGTGCGCCTGCAGCTGAGCCTGCCTGCACTCCCCACCACACACACTCTCTCTTTCCAAAGCAAGGAGGCAATTTCAGCTCGACACAAAAGCAGGCTTTCGTGTCGAGCAGATTTTCGAGTGAGGATGGGGCTTCCCGTTTTGTGCTTATGAAGAAACTACAAGAGAGGAGATTCCATCTGAACACGAGGAAGAACTCCCTGACTGTGAGAGCCGTTCAGCAGTGGAACTCTCTGCCCCGGAGTGTGGTGGAGGCTCCTTCTTTGGAAGCTTTTAAGCAGAGGCTGGATGGCCATCTGTCAGGGGTGATTTGAATGCAATATTCCTGCTTCCTGGCAGAATGGGGTTGGACTGGATGATGGCCCAGGAGGTCTCCTCCAACTCTTTGATTCTATGAAATGGAAAACATGAAAGAAATGGTAGAAACGGTAAGAACAAATTTCACGTACATGTCTATCAGATAGACAAGAGCATGCCTAAGGAAACGTGTTCTTGCACACTTGCAAGAACTAGTGTGCTGCCAGTTGTACAAGCGGGTAACAGAATTCTGCTCGGCTACAGTTTTCCTCTGCTAATATTATGCTGGAATTAGGCCAGTGGGACAGTATCCTTGATAACAATCGATCAGATGTAAGGAAATCAATAGCCTAGCCACCATCAGTGGGTAGAGGTAGCTTGGTAAATTGTAATGCTCTGAAAGGCAATAGGACATAGTTACTAGGGCTGGGCGGTTTCGTTTCGTTAATTCGTAATTCGTTAAAAATTCGTTATTTTTTTGTTAACGAAGTGATAACGAACCATTCTGGAGTAGCTTAAAAACGAAACCAATTTTTCAATTCGTTTCGTAAATGCTTTGTATTTCGTTATGTATTCGTTTCGTTATTGGTTTGAGGTCGTTTCGTTATTATTTCCACATGTCTGGGGCAAGTTTTATAGTTGTTTTTTGTTTAATTAGTGAAAAAAATTATAATATCACACCAACAGTCAACAACAGAGGGAGAGGGAAGCTTCAGAAGTTTTTTTAGCGTATTGCGCGATCGCGGCCGCCATTAACGAATCGATTCGTTATTGTTTCGTTATTGTTTTGTAATTTTTTTACCATTTACGAAATTTCTTAAATATCGAACTTTTTTTAAGGAAAATTTCGGAATTCTTTTAAATATCGAAACGCAAAAAACCCCAAAAAACGAATCGATTTTAGAAACAAATTTTTCCGTTGTTACCCAGGCCTAATAGTTGCAAGGTAGGATGCCCCCTCCTGCTAAGAAACACTTGGCCCTGCCTCACCGTCAGAGCAACGGCATCATAAACCGCAATGAATGTGCAGAAACAGGACAAAACAGGACAGTTTAGTTCAGTGGTTCTCAACCTGGGGGTCGGGACCCATGAAGGGGTCGCGAGGGGGTGTCAGAGGGGTCGCCAAAGCCCATCATGGACAGTATTTTTCGTTGGTCATGGGAGTTCTGTGTGGGAAGTTTGGCCTAATTCTGTCATTGGTGGGCTTCAGAATGCTCTTTGGTAGTAAGTGAACTATAAATCCCAGCAACTACAACTCCCAAATGTCAAGGTCTATTTTCCCCGAACTTCACCAGTGTTCACATTTGGGCATATTGAATATTCATGCCAAGTTTGATCCAGATCCATCATTGTTTGAGTCCACAATGCTCTCTGGATGTAAGCGAACTACAACTCCAAAACTCAAGGTCAATGCCCACCACACCCTTCCAGTTTTTTCTGTTGGTCATGGGAGTTCTTTGTGCCAAATTTGGTTCAAGTCCATTGTTGGTGTAGTTCAGAATGCTCTTTGAATGTAGGTGAACTATAAATCCCAGCAACTACAACTCCCAAATGACAAAATCAATCCTCCCATCCCAACCCCACCAGTATTCAAATTTGGGCATATTGGGTATTTGTGCCAAATTTGGTCCAGTGAATGAGAATACATCCAGCATATCAGATATTTACATTATGATTCATAACAGGAGCAGAATTACAGTGACGAAGGAGCAACGAAAATAATTTAATGGTTGGGGGTCACCACAACATGAGGAACTGTATTAAGGGGTCGCGGCATTATTTATTTATTTTATTTATTTACAGTTCTTATATTCCGCCCTTCTCACCCCGCAGGGGACTCAGGGCGGATTACAGTCAACACATACATGGCAAACATTCAATGCCAGTTTGACAAACAACATTTAACAGACAAAGGCTATTTAACTTTTTTTTTCTGGCCGCCAGGGGAGCTGCTGCTTTTCATCGTCCATCAACGACACCGATGAAGTTCTGGCCTCATAAATTAGTTAAATTTAGCCTCCCCACACTTTTAAGGTGGTACCTAATTTTCCTACTTGAGAGATGCAACTGTCTTTCGGGTTGCAAAGGTCGACAACGGGCTACACAATGGCTGGACACCCACTCCAGCCCGGGCTGGCTTCGAACTCATGACCTTTTGGTCAGAGTGATCTTAATGCAGCTGACACTCAGCCAGCTGCGCCACAATCCCGGTGCTTTGAATACTGGGGGGGTTGGGATGGGAGGATTGATTTTGTCATTTGGGAGTTGTAGTTGCTGGGATTTATAGTTCACCTACATTAGGAACCTTGAGAACCACTGATTTACTTAATTACATAAAACTAATTATAAAAATGTTTATATAATATGACAATAACAATAACAATAACAATAACAACTTTATTTTTATGCCCCACAGCCTGTTTATTGGGGAGAAATTGTTGACTAGTTTTTCTTTGCCTTCCCGATCCCCTTCCCTCTTACCTGCAGACGTTCAACACATTAAAAGGAGAGATATCATTCTGAAGAGAGAGCTTGGCGAAGGCGCTTTCGGGAAGGTCTTCCTAGCCGAGTGCTACAACCTCAGCCCCACCAAGGACAAGATGCTCGTGGCTGTGAAGGTAAACATCCCAGTGACACCCAAGCTGAACTACAGAGTAGGCCTGGGTAACAACGGAAAAATTTGTTTCTAAAATCAATTTGTATTTGGGGTTTTTTTTGCGTTTCGTTATTTAAAATAATTACAAAATTTTCCTTTTAAAAAGTTCAATATTTACGAAATTTCGTAAATGGTAAAAAATTAACGAATCGATTTCCGAAACAATAACGAATCGATTCGTTAATGGCGGACGCGACCGCGAAATACGCTAAAAAACCTCCAAAAACTTCTGAAGCTTCCCTCTCCCTCTGTTCTTGACTGTTGGTGTGATATTATAATTTTTTTTTCACTAATTAAACCATAAAACTGGCCCAGACATGCGGAAATAATAACGAAACGACCTCAGAACAATAACGAAACGAATACAATATCGAAATACGAAGCATTTACAAAACGTTTTTGAAAATTCGGGTTTTTTAATAATTGCTCCAGAATGGTTCGTTATCGTTTTGTAATTGAAAAAATTAACGAATTATTAACGAATTATGAATTAACGAAACGAAACCGCCCAGGCCTACTACAGAGCTTTGATATTAGGCTTGGGCGGTTTCGTTCGTTAATTTCGTAATTCGTTATTAATTCGTATTTAAATTAGCTTACGATCCAATATTGAGCCATGCAGGAATAGTGTGAGGAGTAAATTAGATTCAAAACAATTTTTCAATTTATTTCGTAATTATTTCGTAATTATTTTGTAATTATTTCGTAATTATTTCGTAATTATTTCGTAATTATTTTGGCATGCCTGGTGCAAGTTTTATAGTTGTTGTTTGTTTTATCACACCAACAGTCAACAACAGAGAGAGAGGGAAGCTTCGGAAGTTCCTCCTGTCCCATTTGGAGGGTTTTTTAGCATATTGCGCAATCGCATCCGCCATTAACGAATCGATTCGTAATTATACGAAATTTCGTATATTTCGAAATTTTTAAAAGGAAAATTTCGGAATTATTAAAAAAAACGAAACGCAAGGGCCCCCTAAAAACAAAACGAGTTTAGAACCAAATTTTTCCGTGGTTACCCAAGCCTATTTGATATATCTGATCACAAAAAGAGGCTGTATCTGTGGCTGACTTTGAAAGCCATGGAGGTTGGTCCATTTGGGTAGATAGGGCATCCTGCCCCTCCAGTCCCAGTGAGAATTAGGCTCCATTGAACACAAGTTAGAGTTATCCACAACTATGGGATTCTGTGACCAGTCTTTTAACACAGACAGATTGCCGGTTACTGTTATTCCAAGCATGTTACACTACTTAAAATGTGATTTTTGAACATTTGGGAGATAATAATAATAACAACAACAACAACAACAATAATAATCTTTATTTATACCCCACTACCATCTCCCCAATGAGGACTCGGAGCAGCTGACATGAGGCCAAGCCCAAAAATACAGTATAACACAATAAAATGCAAAATGCAAAAACAAAACATTACATCAGAAAATAATTACAGAAGCAAAACATAACAATATAAATGTTGCTATGGTCTCATAGCTATATGAGACACACATGTCTCCTGATGCAGGATCTCAGCCTACTGCTTGTATGGCATAACAGCAACATAGAATCATAGAATCCTAGAATCAAAGAGTTGGAAGAGACCTCCTGGGCCATCATCCAGTCCAACCCCATTCTGCCAAGAAGCAGGAATATTGCATTCAAATCACCCCTGACAGATGGCCATCCAGCCTCTGTTTAAGAGCTTCCAAAGAAGGAGCCTCCACCACACTCCGGGGCAGAGAGTTCCACTGCTGAACGGCTCTCACAGTCAGGAAGTTCTTTCTAATCATATAATCCTAGAATCAAAGAGTTGGAAGAGACCGCATGGGCCATCCAGTCCAACCCCCTGCCAATAAGCAGGAATATTGCATTCAAAGCACCCCTGACAGATGGCCATCCAGCCTCTGTTTCAAAGCTTCCAAAGAAGGAGCCTCCACCACACTCCGGGGCAGAGAGTTCCACTGCTGAACGGCTCTCACAGTCAGGAAGTTCTTCCTCATGTTCAGATGGAATCTCCTCTCTTGTAGTTTGAAGCCATTGTCCCATTGCGTCCTAGTCTGCAAGGAAGCAGAAAACAAGCTTGCTCCCTCCTCCTCCCTGTGGCTTCCTCTCACATATTTATTATACATGGCTACCATATCTCCTGTTATATGATGTTATATGACTAGAAGGAACTGAGAGCTGGAGATGAAGATGGATGCCCTGCCGTCTTCCCACTGTATTGTCATCCATCTAAATATGTCTGGTTATGTTATCCCCTGGAGAAAACAATTAAAATAAAATTATGTGGTGCCCTGAATAGATGTGGGATAAAGGAATGACACAGAGATCCTTAGCTTGCCTTGTGTATAGTTGTTGTTGATTATTATTATAATGTTTTGAAAAGTTTCCCAACTATGAAACACAGTTCTTCCGTAGAGCACTTCATTCTCCAGTCAACTTGATATGGATGTATATTTTTTTCATAGCCTAACTCAATATAGCCAAATTTCCGAAAATATATGCAATAAGATGGATTTAATTTGAAAAGGTTCTTTCTAAATTCTTGAAGCTTGCTTGAGTTTCAGGATGGATTGACATACCATGCGTCAGCGGAAGAGGTGCCTAATCTTCTCTTTCTTATTCTTTGTCAATATAATCAAATCATAATGGCAGAGAATGTTTTTGTATTATTACTTTCTGTTGAATTACGATCCGGCATTTCAGTCCAAAGGGATCCTTGAGCAGAAGTACATAATATCCCAAATGTAATCAAACTTCTTTAACGCTGGAGGCAATGTCTGTTTATTCATGTATTATTTTACTTAAAGCATTTATATACTGCCTTATCTAGATTTCAGGGTGGTGTGCTATCAATTATCTCTCCACTGAATTTACAGTCAGCTCTTCCTATCCATGGGATTCAATTTAGCATGGATTAAAAATATTCAGGGAGAGAAAATCCCAAAAACAAAGCTTGGGTTTGCTGCATCCTGAGCATTGATGTGTGGGGATAATCTGCCATAGTCATCTGTTACTTCACAGATCCTTAGGCTTTCCAACCCTCCTTTGTTGGCCATTTTATAGAAAGGATGCCATCTTACTATACCATTTTATTTAATGGAGATTGAGCATCCACAGGGTTTGGTATCCATGGGGGATCCTTTGTTGTTGTTCATTCATTCAGTCGTCTCCGACTCTTCGTGACCTCATGGACCAGCCCACGCCAGAGCTCCCTGTCGGCCGTCACCACCCCCAGGGTCTCCTTCAAGGTCAGTCCAGTCCCTTCAAGGATGCCATCCATCCATCTTAATCTTGGTCGGCCCCTCTTCCTTTTGCCTTCCTCTTTCCCCAGCATCATTGCCTTCTCTAGGCTTTGCGGTCTCCTCATGATGTGGCATTCAAAGGACTTCAGCTTTGTCTCTAGTCTCCTTCCCTCCAGTGAGCTTTAGTTGGGCTTTCTTTCCTGGAGGATGGACTGGTTGGATCTTCTCGCAGTCCAAGGCACTCTCAGAACTTTCCTCCAGCACCACAGCTCAAAAGCATCTCTCTTCCTTGGCTCAGCCTTCCCGAAGGTCCAGCTCTCACATCCGTAGGTGACTACAGGGAAGACCATGGCTTGGACTAGGCAATGGATCTTGGTTGCCAGTCTGATGTCTCTGCTCTTGACTATTTTATCGAGATTGGTCATTGCTCTCCTCCCAAGAAGGAAGCGTCTTCTGATTTCCTGGCCACAGTCTGCATCTGCAGTCATCTTTGCACCTAGAAATACAAACCCTGTCACAGCCTCCACATTTTCTCCCTCTATTTCCCAGTTGTCAATCATTCTTGTTGCCATAATCTTCGGGTTTTTTTGATGTTTTGCTGCAACCCAGCTTTTGCGCTTTCTTCTTTCACCTTGGTTAGAAGGCTCCTCAGCTCCTCCTCGCTTTCGGCCATCAGAGTGGTGTCATCTGCATATCTGAGGTTGTGAATGTTTCTTCCAGCCATTTTCACCCCAGCTTTGCATTCCTCAAGCCCTGCACATCCTCGCATGATGTGTTCTGTATACATGTTAAAGAGGTTGGGTGAGAGGATGCAGCCTTGCCGGACGCCTTTCCCAATCTTGAACCAGTCTCCTGTTCCATGGTCAGTTCTTAACAACAACAATAACAATAATAATAATAGGTTCTTGTGGGTTTTTTCGGGCTATAGAGCCATGTTCTAGAGGCATTTCTCCTGACATTTCGCCTGCATCTATGGCAAGCATCCTCAGAGGTAGAGGTCTGTTGGAATTAGCACAATGGGTTTATATATCTGTGGAATGGCTGGGGTGGGGCAAGGAGCTCTTCCCTGCTGCAGTTAGGTGTGAATGTTCAGCTGATCACCTTCATTAGCATTTGAAGGCCTGCCTGCGCCTGGGAAAATCTGTTGCTGGGAGGTGTTAATCTGTGCCTGGTTTTTTCCTCTCTGTTGTTTAGCTGTTATAATTTTAGAGTTTTTTAATACTGGTAGCCAGATTTTGTTCATTTTCATGGTCTCTTCCTTTCTGTTGAAATTGTCCACATGCTTGTGGATTTCAATGGCTTCTCTGTGTAGTCTGACATGGTGGTTGTTGGTGTGGTCCAGCATTTCTGTGTTCTCAAATAATATGCTGTGTCCAGGCTGGTTCACCAGGTGCTCTGCTATGGCTGACTTCTCTGGTTGAAGGAGTCTGCAGTGCCTTTCATGTTCCTGGATTCTTGTTTGGGCGCTGCGTTTGGTGGTCCCTATGTAGACTTGTCCACAGCTGCATGGTACACAATGGTAGACTCCTGCAGAGGTGAGAGGATCCCTCTTGTCCTTTGCTGAACGTAGCATTGGTTGGATGTTCTTGGTGGGTCTGTAGATTGTTCGTATGTTGTGTTTCCTCCTCAGCTTCCCTCTGCAGTCAGTGGTTCCCTTGATGTCTGGCAGGAACACTTTCCCTCTGGGTGGATCTTCATCTTTACTCTCGTGGCTTGTTCTTGGTCTTTCAGCTCTTCTGATGCCTGAGGTGGAGTCTCCCTTGGCCTGGAGAGCCCAGTTGAGGGGGTTCAGTTCATCTTGGAGGAAGTGGGGTTCGCAGATTCTTTTTGCACGGTCTGCCAAGGCTTTAATGGGGCTTCTTTTTTGACTTGGGTGATGGTTGGAGTTTTTATGTAGATATCTATCTCTGTGTGTGGGTTTTCTGTAAACGGTGTGACCCAATTGTGGATCTGGTTTGCGGATGACTAGGACATCTAGAAAAGGCAGTCTTCCTTCCTTTTCTTCTTCCATGGTGAACTGGATGTTTGGGTGGATGCTGTTAAGATGGTCCAGGAACCTGTTGAGTTCTTCTTCTCCATGGCTCCAAATGGTGAAGGTGTCATCCACATATCTGAACCATATCGTGGGCTTTTTGGTTGCTGTCTCCAGGGCTTGTTCTTCAAAGTGTTCCATGTAGAAGTTAGCTATGACTGGGCTGAGACTGGGCTCTCCAGGCCAATGGATACTCCACCTCAGACATCAGAAGAGCTGCAAGACCAAGAACAAGCCACGAGAGTAAAGACGAAGATCCACCCAGAGGAAAAGTGTTCCTGCCATACATCAAGGGAACCACTGACCGCATAGGGAAGCTGATGAGGAAACACAACATACAAACAATCTACAAACCCACCAAGAAAATCCAACCAATGCTACGTTCAGCAAAGGACAAGAGGGATCCTCTCACCTCTGCAGGAGTCTACCATTGTATACCATGCAGCTGTGGACAAGTCTACATAGGGACCACCAAACGCAGCATTGCCCAGACACGCATCAAGGAACATGAAAGGCACTGCAGACTCCTTCAACCAGAGAAGTCAGCCATAGCAGAGCACCTGATGAACCAGCCTGGACACAGCATATTATTTGAGAACACAGAAATGCTGGACCACACCAACAACCACCATGTCAGACTACACAGAGAAGCCATTGAAATCCACAAGCATGTGGACAATTTCAACAGAAAGGAAGAGACCATGAAAATGAACAAAATCTGGCTACCAGTATTAAAAAACTCTAAAATTATAACAGCTAAACAACAGAGAGGAAAAAACCAGGCACAGATTAACACCTCCCAGCAACAGATTTTCCCAGGCGCAGGCAGGCCTTCAAATGCTAATGAAGGTGATCAGCTGAACATTCACACCTAACTGCAGCAGGGAAGAGCTCCTTGCCCCACCCCA
The DNA here is from genome assembly GCF_037176765.1 of Anolis sagrei. Taxonomy (NCBI): domain Eukaryota; kingdom Metazoa; phylum Chordata; class Lepidosauria; order Squamata; family Anolidae; genus Anolis; species Anolis sagrei. The sequence continues at coordinate 37,071,872 of NC_090029.1, forward strand.
GCCATTCCACAGATATATATAAACCCATTGTCCTAATTCCAACAGACCTCTACCTCTGAGGATGCTTGCCATAGATGCAGGCGAAACGTCAGGAGAAATGCCTCTAGAACATGGCTCTATAGTCCGAAAAAACCCACAAGAACCTAGTGATTCCAGCCATGAAAGCCTTCGACAATACAATAATAATAATACATTTTATTTATATTCCACCCTTCTCAATTACGGGACTCAGAGCGGATTACAGCGTTTACATACATAGGCAAACATTCAGTGCCTTTGCAATCATATACAATGAGACACACAAACACCAACCAAGGCAGAGGCTTCTCCTTTCCTTTCCAGCTTCAGGAGGTGGTGCTCATCTTTGGCTCTAGGGAGGTGATTTTCTCCTTTTTCAAGCCGAGGAGCATGCATTGTCACTTCCTGGTTGTGTGGCCAGCAAGATTGCTTGGAGCGTCTCTTTTCCTTTTACTGCCAAAGCAGTACTTATTTATCTACTCACAGTTCGAAAACATGCAAATGCGAGTAGATTAATAAGTACTGCTCTGGCAAGAAGGTAACGGCGCTCCATGCAGTCATGCCAGCCACATGACCTTGGAGGTTTCTAGCTCCTGCTGTTATCCCCAGCTTCTGTTAACCTAGTAGTTCGAAAACATGCAAATGTATCAGACAGAATGGGGTAAAAATCAAGCAACTACTGGTATCTTGCATTCCAGGCTTTGCATTTTGCTAGCTCATATATATGTGTGTGTGTCTATGTATATATATATGTGTGTATATATGCTTCTTTCTTTCTCTCAGGCTCTGAAGGACCCAACTTTAGCAGCTCGGAAGGATTTCCAGAGGGAAGCCGAACTGCTCACCAACCTGCAGCATGATCATATTGTGAAGTTCTATGGCGTCTGCGGTGACGGAGATCCTCTCATAATGGTCTTTGAATACATGAAACATGGCGACCTGAACAAGTTTTTGAGGTAAATCCCAAATCACTAGATTTTTTTATAATTATTTTTATCAATAATTAATAAAGTTAATATAGGTATGGTATTACATCTTCATTTCAGAATATCCATAATGCTACATAAGCAACATATGTCACCTATACCTACGTTTTGTCAAGCTAAGGCGCAACTTGACAGAAGCAAATGTGAGATATACCAGATACAGCTCTGTAAAATCATGGACTCTGGAGATGTCAGGTTACAAGGAAAATTCAGTTTACTAAGCACAGAGCAAAAGCACGTCCATCTTCAACGAGTGACACACAGGATAACACAGGAAAACCGAAAGTCAAAGCAGTTCTTTGCAGCTGTTAAGCTCTTCTGCTCCAAGCAGTTACCTCCCTAATTTTCTTTCAATGTCCTTGCAGACAGCCAATTCTCTCATACCAGAAGCGATTTGCAGTTTCTCAAGTCGCTCCTGACATGAAGTATCCCACAATTCTGCTTATCCATCTTAAGGCCTCTAAAGCACATACCTGCAAGCATTCACCTTGTGTCATTTGATATGCCTTCAGTCCACATTGAGCAGGCAGTGTAGATGTGCCCCCTAATAAGCAGCTGTGCTTAGTAAGCCAATCTAATAATTTATAAGCCTGTACCAGGAGCTCCAATTTTATTTATTTTGTATTGAGTGTTTGCTTGCAGTCCAGAGTTCCAGAGGTTCAGCAGAAAGGTGGCATCCTTTGGTTGCAGTCATAGGGCAAGTCACCTGTCCATCATCGTTAAGTTTTGGTTCCGCCCCTTGCTCAGGGGAATTGGGAAGGGAAGGAAGCCATTTTTAGTTAGTCCAGTAAGGAAAACTAATGTACAGGACGTGTGCAAGCTTCTCCTGTACAAAAGCTTCAACCCATAAGACTTTCCAGGGGAGAACAGTCTTAAGAGTCTCCAAAGATTTCCAGGGAAACAGCCCTAAAGACCAAAGAACTCCAGCTGGAGAAGATCTAAGCCTTTACTGGTAGGTCCACTCGGTGTTCGAGATGTAATTCGACCCGGTAGCGGAGCCCACATCAGTAAGGCTTAGATGACAGTCAGCCTGGGAGAAGTTAAAAAGGGGATTTTCCTTTAAAGTAAAGAATCAGTTATTGAAGACAGTTGCCTGTCCTTTGTGGGCAAGATCAGGAAGCCATCAGTTGCATAAAAGCCTGGAATCATTTGTTTAACTTTCTGAAGACAAGAGAAGTTTCTGTTTGATTGTTCATTAATAAAGGACATTGTTATACTTCACAAGCCATCTAAAGATCATTTGTGGTGGAAAACCTCTGAGAACTTCTCTTTGGAGGCCCATGGCTTCCCGCTGGGCTCAAGTCACACGTCCTGTTTAAAGGCAATTATTTATAGGCCCAGCGCGCGACAGAACAAAGCCAATTGAATAACTTGTACAAATAACTTGTAAGCCACTCTGAGTCTCCTTTGGGGTGATGGGGTGGCATATAAATGTCAAAAATAATTAAATCAATTTCATTCCACTTCAGTGTTTTGATCATTCAATGCTGCAGTGCAAGAAGGAACTCGATGATCTTTCCTGTAATGCTATATTGACCTCCTGGGATAATTGCTTTTTAAAAGATTTCATGATTTTTTTTAAAAATAAACATATTTTCAGTGTTCAGCATCTGTATCGGACTGGATGAGGGTGAACAAATTGAAATTGAATCCAGATAAGACAGAGGCACTCCTGGTCAGTCGAAGGGCCGAACAGGGCATAGGGTTACAGCCTGTGTTAGACGGGGTTACACTCCCCCTGAAGACGCAGGTTCGCAGCTTGGGTGTGATCCTGGACTCTTCGCTAAGCTTGGAACCCCAAGTTTCGCCGGTGTCCAGGGGAGCATTTGCACAACTCAAACTTGTGCGCCAGTTGCGCCCGTACCTTGGGAAGTCTGACTTGGCCACGGTAGTCCACGCTCTGGTTACATCCCGCATTGATTACTGCAACACGCTCTACGTGGGGTTGCCCTTGAAGACTGCCCGGAAGCTTCAGATGGTCCAGCGCTCGGCAGCCAGGTTGCTAACGGGAGCGGCACTCAGGGAGCACACCACTCCTCTGTTGAGCCAGCTCCACTGGCTGCCAATCTGCTACCGGGCACAATTCAAGGTGCTGGCTTTAGCCTATAAAGCCCTAAACGGTTCTGGCCCCACTTACCTCTCCGAACGCATCTCCACCTATGAACCGACCAGAACATTAAGATCGTCTGGGGAGGCCCTGCTCTCGGTCCCGCCTGCGTCACAGGCGCGCTTGGCAGGGACGAGAGACAGGGCCTTCTCAGTGGTGGCCCTTCGGCTATGGAATGCCTTACCGGCAGACATCAGACAGGCACCATCATTGCTGGCGTTTCGGAGAAAGGTCAAGACCTGGCTTTACGAACAAGCGTTTGGTTAACAGTGCAACTGAACATAGGAAGACGGTAAATGGAACATAGGAATGATACAAGGATTATGAGTTCGGATCTGATTTCATTGAGGCGCTATGTTTGTTTCATGTTGTTTGTTAATTGTTGTGGATCGGTGTTGTTGATCCTGTTGTTATATTTGTTGTGTTTTTAATTGCACTGACATTGTTATGATAATTTGTATCCTGTAAACCGCATTGAGTCGCCTTTTTGGGCTGAAAAATGCGGTATAGAAATAAAGCAAATAAATAAATAAATAAATATCCCTGTTGCCATTTTAACGTGAGGCTATAACTGCAGACACCAGCGCATCATTATCAGATACGAGTTGGTCGCATTTTCTAGAGCTATCACAACAGTGTGGAAGCTGATATACAATTGACATGTAACAAACCCATTTCCCTTGGTTTCAGTCCTGTTAATTCGGCATCCAGAGGACAAGACTGTTTGGGAAGCTTCCTGATGATCAGCCTGTCCTCTTATTAGCAGTACAAGCCTTTTGCATCCAACATGTAAATGGCCAGGTTTCAAATCAACCCTAGAGGTGATTGGAAGAGTCGGAGCTCATCGTGTAATCTCTTTAGATAGGCGTGTTTGGGGTTTCAGCAACTGAGAGATGAAATAAATCCCCCAAATCGTTCTGACATGGTCCCAAAAAGCCGAAAGCTTTGTTCCATTAGATTTAACAAAGGAACGTTGACATCTTCCCCTTCAGAGCCCAGGTCAAAGAGACCATCTGTTCCAATGAGTATTCCCTCCCTCTGTGTAACTGTCAAGCGCTAGAGCCCAGCATGGCTCAGAAGCCACAGGAAGGAGAAGGCATGAGAAGAAGAAGGAGGAGGTCTTTGCTGGAAGAAGCAAAGACCACCAGCATTGAAGCGATGGTCTGGTTGCCTCACCCAAAGCAGTTGCTCTACTCCGAACTCAAGAACGGAAAACGGAATGTTGGTGGGCAGGAAAAGAGATTGAAAGATGGGCTCAAAGCCAACCTTAAAAACTCTGGCATAGACACTGAGAACTGGGAAGCCCTTGCCCTTGAGTGCTCCAGCTGGAGGTCAGCTGTGACCAACAGTAGTGTATTTATTTTTATTTGTCGTGTCAGAACAACCAGTCAAATTATATTACATTTCTAACAGAAACAAAGCAAACAAGCAGATTACAGAATTTGTGAGTATGAGAGTTGATTAGATGTCCTTTGACCAGTATCTGGCCCCTTGGAGTGCCTCTGGTGTTGCTGCAAGAAGGTCCTCCCTTGTGCATGTGGCAGGGCTCAGGGTGCATTGCAGCAGGTGGTCAGTGGTTTGCTCCTCTCCACACTCGCATGTCTAGGATTCCACTTTGTAGCCCCATTTCTGAAGGTTGGCTCTGCATCTCGTGGTGCCAGAGCGCAGTCTGTTCAGTGCCTTCTAGGTCGCCCAGTCCTCTGTGTGCCCAGGGGGGAGTCTCTCATTGGGTATCAGCCATTGGTTGAGGTTCTGGGTTTGGGCCTGCCACTTTTGGACTCTCGCTTGCTGAGGTGTTCCAGTGAGTGTCTCTGTAGAAACAGTAGTGTAGAAGAGGCACGAATGGAGGGCGAAAGAGAGAAATGTGCCAAGAGGAAGGTGTATCAAGCCAACTCCGACTGGGACTGCCTTCCACCTGGAAACCAATGCCCTCACTGCAGGAGAACATGCAGGTCAAGAATAGGGCTCCACAGTCATCTATGCACCCAAGACCTGTTGATCTTCATTCCTGCCGGCACAGGGGTTTAACCCGCTCTGCCACCGGGGTCTCCAACAACAATAATAAATTGTCGAAGGCTTTCATGGCTGGAATCACTAGGTTCTTGTGGGTTTTTTTGGGCTATAGAGCCATGTTCTAGAGGCATTTCTCCTGACGTTTCGCCTGCATCTATGGCAAGCATCCTCAGAGGTAGTGTCTATGTCAGAGTTTTTAAGGTTGGCTTTGAGCCCATCTTTCAATCTCTTTTCCTGCCCACCAACATTCCATTTTCCGTTCTTGAGTTCGGAGTAGAGCTCACTACCTCTGAGGATGCTTGCCATAGATGCAGGCGAAACGTCAGGAGAAATGCCTCTAGAACATGGCTCTATAGCCCGAAAAAACCCACAAGAACCTAACAATAATAAAGTAAAATAATAAATGTAATAAAATAATAGAGTAAAATAACGTAAATGTAATAACAATAAACATAGTAAAATAATAAATGTAATAATAACAACAACAACATAAAATAATAAATAACTTTGACTTGAGTATAAGCTGAGTAGCTTTTTCAGCCTAAAAAGGGGCTTGAAAACTCGGCTTATACTCGATTATATATGGTAACTAGGCCTGGGTAACAACGGAAAAATTTGTTTCTAAAATCGATTCGTTTTTTGGGGGTTTTTGCGTTTCGTTATTTAAAATAATTACAAAATTTTCCTTTTAAAAAGTTCGATATTTACGAAATTTCGTAAATGTGAAAAAAATTGCAAAACATTAACGAATCGATTTCCGAAACAATAACGAATCGATTCGTTAATGGCGGACGCGACCGCGAAATACGCTAAAAAACCTCCAAAACCTTCTGAAGCTTCCCTCTCCCTCTGTTGTTGACTGTTGGTGTGATATTATAATTTTTTTTCACTAATTAAACAAAAAACAACCATAAAACTTGCCCCAGACATGCGGAAATAATAACGAAACGACCTCAAAACAATAACGAAACGAATACAATAACGAAATACGAAGCATTTACAAAACGTATTTAAAAATTCATTTTTTTAAAAAAAAAATTGCTCCAGAAAGGTTAGTTATCGTTTTGTAATTAAAAAAATTAACGAATTATTAACGAATTACGAATTAATGAAATGAAACCGCCCAGCCCTAATGGTAACCACTAATACCTACAATTTACACTGCAGTAAAAAGAACCTACTCGCCAGGACAATTCCCCCTCCTCTCATATAAATTGTGATGGAGGAACTCCAGAGAACATGAGATGGGCAACACTACTTCTGGTTATGTGCATGTGGCAGTGAGAGTCATGTCTCTCTACTTAGTGGGCTAAGCCAGGGATTGTGCGTGATTCAGATCAGTCTGCCTTATCGCAGTCATGTTGCTCAGCTCAAGCTGTCCTCATGGCAATTGTTTAAGACTCTCGAGTGAGAGAATGTCAGGCACGAGGGAAGCACCATCAGTATAAACAAATGGTAGCGTCCATGAGGATCAAAAGCTGTTTCTTGAAATGGCAGCTCCAATTTGAAATAGTGTCAGCTCTAAGTATTGATATTTCTTCTGACACTGCAAAGAAACTGAAGAAGTTGGGGGTTTTCTGTATGGATACCTCTGTGCGTGTTTATGAAAGAGAGAGAAAGAGAGAGAACAAGAAAGATGGCAAATTATGTATTGTGGATTTGTCTGTATAGGAGGAGCATTGAGTTAGTATTATGCAATTTGTCCAGCCAATCCCTCTCCAATGCCAGAAATACAGCTTAATGGTGTAATATTAGAAAATGTTGACCATTTCCACTACCTTGGCAGCCACCTCTCCACAAAAGTCAACATTGACACTGAAATACAACACCGCATGAGCTCTGCGAGTGCAGCCTTTTTCCAAATGAAACAGAGAATAGGTTCTTGTGGGTTTTTTCGGGCTATAGAGCCATGTTCTAGAGGCATTTCTCCTGACGTTTCGCCTGCATCTATGGCAAGCATCCTCAGAGGAGACCTCACACCTCTGAGGATGCTTGCCATAGATGCAGGCGAAACGTCAGGAGAAATGCCTCTAGAACATGGCTCTATAGCCCGAAAAAACCCACAAGAACCTAGTGATTCCAGCCATGAAAGCCTTCGACAATACATTAAACAGAGAATGTTTGTGGATTGGGACATCCATAGGGATACCAAGGTGCTATTGCCCTCCCAACCCTACTATACGCCTGCAAAACATGGACTATCTACAGATGTCACACTCAACTCCTGGAACAATCCCATCACAGTTTCCTTCAAAAAATCCTGCAAATCTTTTGGGAAGACAGGCAAACAAATGTCAGCATGCTGGAAGAAGCTGCAGCTGCATTGGTTACCAATTGAGCACCAGATCTCTTTCAAAGTGATGGTACTCACCTTGAAGGCCTGGCGTGGTCTGGGGCCGATGTACCTGAGGGACCGCCTCACCCCCTCCCAACCCCAGAGATCCCTCCGTTCTGAGGACCAAGATCTAGTGGAAGTCCCCAGTGTCAAGACCTTGCGTCTAACAGCAACCAGGCGCAGAGCCTTCACAGCAGTGGCACCATCACTCTGGAATACTCTGCCACCTGAAGTCCAAGCCTTGTGGGACTTACCAGCTTTCCACAGGGCATGTAAGACATATCTGTTTCGACGGGCCTTTGATCTCTGATAGTTTTTAAATTGTTTTAAATTGTGTTCGATTTTAGCCTGTTCTTGTAAGCCGCTCCGAGCCCCAGGGGAGTGGCCGCATAGAAGTTCAAATAATAAATAAATAAAAATAAAGACCACCAGCATTGAAGCAATGCTCCAGTGTCATCAACTCCTCTGGAATGACCACGTTGTCCGAATGCCCAATCACTGTCTTCCAAAACAGTTACTATATTCCCAACTCAAGAATGGGAAATGTGATGTTGGTGGATAGGAAAAGAGATTTAAAGATGAGCTTAAAGCCAGCCTTAACAACTGTGGCATATACCACAGCTCCCTAGCTGGAGGTCAGCTGTGACCAGCAGTGCTGCAGAATTCGAAGAGGCATGAATGGAGGACTAAAGGGAGAAACACGCCAAGAGGAAGGCATGTCAAACCAACCTCACCAGGACTGCCTTCCACCTGGAAACCAATGCCCTCACTGCAGGAGAACATGCAGATCAAGAATAGGTCTCCACAGTCACCTACGGACCCACCTCCAGTACACCGATCTTGGAAGACAATCCTACTTGGACAATGAGGAATCGCCTAAGTAAGTAATTGTTCTGATGGCACAGTGTGTGCACAACAGGTCTTCCTGGATAGTGCTCTTTTGTGCATCTAACGTGGTTGCGTATCATGTCAGTAATGTAGCTCCATCATCAGAAGGTCATGCTATGCAATCTTTGATTCTGGGTCTCAATGTTTCCCTTTATGACGTAATTCACTCTGTGGTTTCCTTTTCCTTGCCTTCTCCAGGGCTCATGGTCCAGATGCAATGATCCTTGTGGATGGACAACCTCGACAAGCCAAGGGGGAGCTGGGCCTTTCTCAGATGCTCCACATTGCTAGCCAGATAGCTTCAGGAATGGTTTACCTTGGCTCCCAGCACTTCGTACACAGAGACCTGGCCACGAGGAACTGCTTGGTTGGAACCAACCTTCTGGTGAAGATTGGCGACTTTGGGATGTCCAGGGATGTCTACAGCACCGATTACTACAGGGTAAGATGACTCTGGAGACAGAGTTTGGAGAGGAAGCCTCTGAACAACAGGGAGATGGCATTGTGTGTGAACTGCATGCTCATTCCATCATTGACTCACAGTATTCACAAAATATGGATGGAAGGCAAAACCTGGTAATTATTATGGGTATTTCAATGAAAATTCCATCTTTAGGAACAGTATAACTCAAAATGCTATATGTTTGGGGCAATACTTCATACGTTGCATATGAGCTTACAGAGACATGGTGTTGGCTGGACTAGACGGTGCAATCTAGAAGAGCAATTCTAGTCTTTGTTCCATTTTAGTCGTATTAAATTCGAGATTGCTCTCCCGTATTCGTCCTCAAAGAGATAATGCAAGAATCATGAAGGGGCGGTTCAAGAATAATAGTAACTTGCTTTTCTTAAAATTACTTTTAAAATGCTCTATATTAGATGACTTTCAACTTTAATGACTCTTTCTAAAATGCCACCAAATAATCACGGGAATGGATTTTTCAATGCCAGTGTCGTAATGTGCTGAAAGTGTCTAAATCTATAGGTAAAGTGTAAATCTGAGCTGACTAAGAAGAAGGACTTTATTTTTGTACCCTGCCTCCATCTCCCCAAAGGGACTCGGGGTGGCTTACATGGGGCCAAGCCCAGGCAAAATACTATTAAAAGCAAAAGCAAATTAAAATAGCATAAAACAGCATAATAATCGAGCAACAACAAGCTAATTTTGGAGGGAGGGAAGGGGACCACTATGCAAACTGATTAAAGAATGGGGGTTCAATAAGGTCGATAAAAACATGTTATAGCATAGGAAAATGGCATGGCAAACAGAGCGGTTGCAAAAAAAGCACAAATCCACTACAAGTGGTGGTACACAAAACACATAGAATCCTAGAATCCTAGAGTTGGAAGAGACCTCCTGGGCCATCCTCCAGTCCAACCCCATTCTGCCAAGAAGCAGGAATATTGCATTCAAATCACCCCTGACAGATGGCCATCCAGCCTCTGCTTAAAAGCTTCCAAAGAAGGAGCCTCCACCACACTCCGGGGCAGAGAGTTCCACTGCTGAACGGCTCTCACAGTCAGGAAGTTCTTCCTCATGTTCAGATGGAAGCTCCTCTCTTGTAGTTTGAAGCCATTGTTCCCTTGCGTCCTAGTCTCCAAGGAAGCAGAAAACAAGCTTGCTCCCTCCTCCTCCCTGTGGCTTCCTCTCACATACTTATACATGGCTATCATGTCTCCTCTCAGCCTTCTCTTCTTCAGGCTAAACATGCCCAGTTCCCTAAGCCGCTCCTCATAGGGCTTGTTCTCCAGACCCTTGATCATTTGAGTCGCCCTCCTCTGGACACATTCCAGCTTAGAGTCAATATCTCTCTTGAATTGTGGTGCCCAGAATTGCACACAATATTCCAGGTGTGGTCTAACCAAGGCAGATTGGAGCATGGGGAGCAGGACTTCCCTAGATATACACACTATGCTCCTCTTGATGCAGGCCAAAATCCCATTGCCTTTTTTTGCCGCCACATCACATTCCTGGCTCATGTTTAACTTGTTGTCCACGAGGACTCCAAGATCTTTTTCACACATACTGCTCTCGAGCCAGGCGTCACCCATTCTGTATCTTTGCATACAAAGGTAAATATATTCTTACAGCCGATATAATGCAATATTGAACAAATAACAAATTCATATAGTGTGGCATACAGCAGTATATAATGAATTACAAACTGTGATTTACACACTGATTCTACAACCATAGCAAACAGAGTTTTTCTTGGTGTAAAGCCAACTTCTCTATAGGGCATGAAGTCCCTTACTCTAGAGAAGGATACTCTTGAGTGAGGTTTTCAGTTTCTTGTGAGAAGAGACCCACACTTCTCTTGAGGGCATGAAATCCCTTACTTTAGAGACAGTTACTCTTGAATAAGTTTTCAGTTTCTTGTACGAAGGTATCCACGACCGGTTTCGACTAAAGTTTTCCTCAGATGGAGAATTGTGGAGAGTAATGGAGTGGACATCACGTTCACCACAAAAACAAGGCTTCCTCGGATGTCTTATACAGTGAAACAGTGGATCTACAGGGAATATACACAAGTGGCTAGAACATGTCCCACAAGGGATAAACATTTGCATATTTTGATAACATGTAAGGTGTTGTTTGTTGTTCATTCGTTCAGTCGTTTCCAACTCTTCGTGACCTCATGGACCAGCCCATGCCAGAGCTCCCTGTCGGCCGTTACCACCCCCAGCTCCTTCAAGGTCAATCCAGTCACTTCAAGGATGCCATCCATCCATCTTGCCCTTGGTCAGCCCCTCTTCCTTTTGCCTTCCCCTTTCCCCAGCATCATTCCCTTCTCTGGGCTTTCCTGTCTCCTCATGATGTGGCATTCAAAGGACTTCCACTTTGTCTCTCGTCTCCTTCCCTCCAGTGAGCAGCCGGGCTTTCTTTCCTGGAGGATGGACTGGTTGGATCTTCTCGCAGTCCAAGGCACTCTCAGCACTTTCCTCCAACACCACAGCTCAAAAGCATCGATCTTCCTTCGCTCAGCCTTCCCTAAGGTCCAGCTCTCACATCCGTAGGTGACTACAGGGAATACCATGGCTTTGACTATGTGGATCTTGGTTGCCAGTCTGATGTCTCTACTCTTCACTATTTGATCGAGACTGGACATTGCTCTCCTCCCAAGAAGTAAGGAAGCGTCTTCTGATTTCCTGGCCACAATCTGCATCTGCAGTCATCTTTGCACCTAGAAATACAAACCCTGTCACGGCCTCCACGTTTTCTCCCTCTATTTCCCACTTGTCAATCATTCTTGTTGCCATAATCTTGGTTTTTTTATGTTTAGCTGCAACCCGGCTTTTGCGCTTTCTTCTTTCACCTTGATTAGAAGGCTCCTCAGCTCCTCCTCGCTTTCGGCCATCAGAGTGGTGTCATCTGCATATCTGAGGTTGTGAATGTTTCTTCCAGCAATTTCCACCCCAGCCTTGCATTCCTCAAGCCCCGCACATCCTCGCATGATGTGTTCTGCATACAAGTTAAAAAGGTTGGGTGAGAGGATGCAGCCTTGCCGTACGCCTTTCCCAATCTTGAACCCGTCTCCTCTTCCGTGGTCAGTTCTGACTGTGGCTCCTTGGTCCTTGGACAGATTCCTCAGGAGAGAGGGAAGGGGGCTTGGGATGCCCATCCCACTAAGAACTTGCCACAATTTATTATGATCCACACAGTCAAAGGCTTTAGAGTAGTCAATGAAGCAGAAGTAGATGTTTTTCTGAAACTCCCTGCCTTTCTCCATTATCCAGCGGATATTGGCAATCTGGTCTCTCGTTCCTCTGCCTTTTCTAAACCCAGCTTGAACATCTGGCCACTCTCTCTCCATGTCTTGCTGGATTCTTCCTTGCAGGATCTTGAGCATTCCCTTCCTGGCATGATGAGAAATCAGGGCCAGTGTACGGAAGTTTGAGCAGTCTTTCGCATTTCCCTTTTTTGGGATGGGGATATAAGTTGATTTTTTCCAGTCTGATGGCCATTCTTGTGTTTTCCATATTTGCTGTAACATGTAAGGTATGCATAACAAAAAAGGCCTAGATACTTACAACAGGTTCTCAAGGGCCGTGCTCTGCAAAAGTATGTTTCTGTAGCAAGCACATGGCCAACAGGTAGAAACAAGTTTATAAAGTCAAGCAATTAAAAGGGGCCAACCCAGGTAGAGCAAGTCACGAAACTGTTAAAGAGCTATACACTATGATTTACATGAAACATTGGAATGAAATGGTGTCATTCAGACCATTGGGGTGTACAGTTTTAAGGGTGAAAATCCAAAAGGCTTCACGCTGTAGTAATTTAGATTGTGGGAATCCGTTGTCCTTTGTGTTTATTGCAAACAGAGCAGTTTAACAGGATCAGATCAACTTAAACTTAAGAATATATATAGTGATGTAATATAGGAATTCAGATTCAGGTCATGATTCAGGTCATGATACAGATCATTTGTCATAGGAGTCGTCAGTCAGAAAAAGCACAACGAAACATCCAGGTCTTTAATTCCTTACGGAAGGTGGATAGGGAGGGGGCCAGCCTAATCTCCCTGGGGAGGGAGTTCCAGAGACGAGGGGCCACCACCAAGAATGCCCCCTCTCTCATCCCCACCAATTGTGGCTGTGATGGCGGTGGGAGTGAGTCAGAGAAGAGTCTCCCTGGAAGATCTTAGGGTCCGTGTAGGCTTGTAGGGGAGGATACGGTCACACAGATAGACAGGTCCTGAACCATTTAGAGCTTTATAGGTAATAACCTGCACCTTGAATTGGGACCGGAAACTTATCGGCAGCCAGTGGAGCTGTTTAAACAGGGGGGTTGACCGCTCCCTGTAACTTGCTCCAGTTCACAACCTGGCCACCGACCTTTGCACCAGCTGTAGTTTCCAAGCCGTCTTCAAGGGCAGCCCTACGTATAGTGCGTTACAGTAGTTCAGTCTTGAGGTAACTAAGGCGTGGACCACCATCAGGGCTGTAGCCAGAAAAAAAATTCAGGAAGGGTTGAAATTTTCACGGGGGGGGGGGGGGGTTGAAATTTTTGGGGGAGGGCTGAAATTTTCGTGGGGGTTGACATTTTCGCCAGGGGTGTTTGAAATTTTCGCAGGGGGGAGGGGTTGTAACCTGCCTCCTAGCTCACGCTGAGGCAAAGAGCACAGCAGGGGGCAGAGCACCCTTCAATAGCCTTCAGCTCCGCCCCTGTCAACCACCTCCACCAAGTCTGGTCTCCTTAATGAGAGCATTCAACCATTCAGCATTGGTTGCTTTGCTACATCAGCTATTGCTGCAAGTAATGACAGTGTGAATAAATTGTCAATATTTGCTTGAGATAGTGCTTGCAGTTCTGGAGGGACTCTTAATTTTTTGCATCTCATAGACTTAGCAGCATGGGGATTGGGTTAACCAGTTAAAATTCATGAGTAAACCAGGTTTTTAAAAAAATCTAAAACATTTTGGGGGGGTTGAACCCCTAAACCCCCTCCCCCCTTTGCTACAGGCCTGACCACCATGGTCAGGTCAGACTTCTTGAGGTACGGTTGCAATTGGCGCACAAGTTTTAACTGTGCAAAGGTCCTCCCGGCCACCGCCAACACCTGAGCATCAAGTGTCAGCACTGAGTCCAGGAGGACCCCCGACTGCGGACCTGTGTCTTTCAAGGGGAGTGTAACCCTGTCATACACAGGTTGCCACCCTATACCCCGTTAGGCCGAGCGACTGACCTGGAGGACCTCTGTCTAGTCGGGATTCAGTTTCAACCTGTTTGCCCTCATCCAGCCCATCACAGCAGCCAAGCACTGGTCCAGGACCCAAGGGGCTTCCTTGGATTTTGGTGGAATGGAGTAATAGAGTTGCATGTCATCTGCATAGAGATAACAGTGAACTCCAAAACTCCCGATGACCTTGCCCAGCGGTTTCATGTAGATATTAAAAAGCATGGGTGAAAGAACAGCACCAAATATGGTATAGAGCAGGAATTTAGGGGTCTTTGCCAGGAGGCAGAGACCAATCAGACTCTTTAAAGAGTTCGTTACCCTGGCGAGACAGAGAGAAGCACCCAATCCCTGATTTTTCCCAATAAAAGGTCTCACCAAGTTGAAGGAAGCGCCACCGAGATGTTTTATTTGCGATTCAGCTGAAAAAGATGCAATGGAGCAATCATTCGCCAAGCAGAGCATGTGGTTATAGAAGTAAAGGCCATTTTATAGAAAATACAGCTGGGAGGAGGCTTGGCCATCCCCCATGCATCAGGGCCAATCATAGGGCTTTCGCGGTGCACCAGAGCCTATCAGGAGGCTCGTGCTGCCTCGACGCTCCAGCGAATCAGAAGGGAGGGAGGCGGGATGAAGGGAGACAATGCATTCTGGAGTGGATTATGGAGTTTTAATGTCCTTAGGCTTATCAAGTCCGGGGATCAGCCTTCCAGAGAAGCCACTTTATGTCCTGAGATGGGTCTGTGATAAGCATTGATGGCTTAAACTGGTTTTTCCTCTTACAATCAGATAGGACACAAAGGGAAAACTTTTGTGAATGTCCTTAGTGGAAAGATTTGAAAGAAAAACAGCTTGGAGGAAAAGAGGACTTTCCGAAGGTCATATCCCCCCCCCCCCCCAATTGTTATATGATTAAAAAGTCTGCCAAACAGAAACCCTAATGGTGGCCCAACTCTGAAGTCAGAAGGATTTCCTTTACTATTGTCCATGCAAAGAATGTCCAAAGAGAAGGGTCTTCTCACGATCACTGATGGCTTTTCCAGAGGCAGGGCAGCTTCCTTGTAGATTTCCCCCAAGGAGAGGGGAAGGGGGCCAAAGGGTCAGGGCAAGGTCAAATACATGAAGGGAAATATAGAAATACAGGAGAAAATATGAAAATATAGAAATCCTAATACAGAGAGTAAACCCAACTACCCTCCCTCAGTGTCCATAGTTCATATGATTCATAGGAAGGTCCATAAAGGGAAATCTATCCACGAGGGGGAAAGAGAGTCCCTTGTTTGTGAGATGGGGGGCCCCTCAGGAGCCCAGGTGTGCCTCAGGTGGGAACATTCAAATACTTTTGTGGCATGATTTTCAGTAATAAATTGGTTACTTTCTGCTGTAAACATAGGAAAATAGAGCATAAAGCCTTGATTAAATGATACACACCAAACTGACCAAAGCTTAACCCTTATTATCCAGCCTGGCATCCTTGCCCTTAGCAAAACTATAAATTACTATCTCTTATAGGCGGGGGGGGGGGGGGGGGGGTCATGTTCGACTTCAAATACTCCTTGATAAAAAAAACAAAAACAAAGTAATAATATTTCTTAAAAAGTGGAAAGGTCAAGGAGAAAAGAACAATACAACCACCATTTTTGAGCTTTTTCATTGAGCACTGTTGGAACACACTGAGGCCAAGATGAAACGCATGCCACACTCAGATATAACAAAGTGGAGATCAAGTTTTTTGGAGTAGGGTGGAATTTGGAGACTAGGGGCCAACCCATTCCTAGATGTAGGAGACTTCATTTCGGCAGCTGTCAGCTGGGAGCTCCTATTCCCAGCTCACCAAATTCATGCAGATATATTCTATGAGAAGGAGGAAGTCTGAATCTCTGTATATGGGAGTCTAGGAAATCAAAATAGTCGCAACTGGCAGACATTCATGAAGGAGAACTGAACTGTCACCACTGCTATAAATGGGACAACGAAGTACTCTTGCCAGCTGTGTCTCTGTGGGCCCTTCCACACACCATATAGAATCCTAGAATCCTAGAGTTGGAAGAGACCTCCTGGGCCATCCAGTCCAACCCCATTCTGCCAAGAAGCAGGAATATTGCATTCAAATCACCCCTGACAGATGGCCATCCAGCCTCTGTTTCAAAGCTTCCAAAGAAGGAGCCTCCACCACACTCCGGGGCAGAGAGTTCCACTGCTGAACGGCTCCCACAGTCAGGAAGTTCTTCCTCATGTTCAGATGGAATCCCCTCTCTTGTAGTTTGAAGCCATTGCTCCATTGCGTCCTAGTCTCCAGGGAAGCAGAAAACAAGCTTGCTCCCTCCTCCCCCCTGTGGCTTCCTTTCATAGAATCATAGAATCATAGAATCCTAGAATCACAGAGTTGGAAGAGACTCCTGGGCCATCCAGTCCAACCCCATTCTGCCAAGAAGCAGGAATATTGCATTCAAATCACCCCTGACAGATGGCCATCCAGCCTCTGCTTAAAAGCTTCCAAAGAAGGAGCCTCCACCACACTCCAGGGCAGAGAGAGTTCCACTGCTGAACGGCTCTCACAGTCAGGAAGTTCTTCCTCATGTTCAGGTGGAATCTCCTCTCTTGTAGTTTGAAGCCATTGTTCCATTGCGTCCTAGTCTCCAAGGAAGCAGAAAGGAAGCTTGCTCCCTCCTCCTCCCTGTGGCTTCCTCTCACATATTTATACATGGCTATCATATCTCCTCTCCAGAATATCAAGGCAGAAAATCCCACAATATCTGCTTTGAACTGGGATATCTGAGTCCACACTGCCATATATTCCAGTTCAAAACAGAAAATGTGGGATTTTATTCAGCTGTGTGGAAGAGGCCTTCAAGGCCCCCCAGTCGTTCATTTATTTATTGTCCATTTCTCTTCTTTGACTGAAATTGCCCCCAGTTTTCCCACCTCCCTCCCCAATAATCTCAGCAAAACTCATCAATAGGTCCAGTGTTTTGGTTCAGCCAGATTCCTCTCTTCAGATTGAACAAGTCCAGGGAAAACACAATGGCATGATTCCGGAGGAGGCTTCATGGTGTTTGATGGAGCAAACAATTGGTAAATTGACAATTATCTAATATTGCCATTGTTTCCACATGGTGGGCCCAGACACATGGGAATGGGGAATTATGAACTTAAGTAAGAAATGTTTGAGATAATCGGCAGCAAGCATATTTTTATTTATTTTATTTACAGTATCTATATTCCGCCCGTCTCACCCTGCAGGGGACTCAGGGCAGCCCCACGTAGAGTGCATTACAGTAGTCCTAGTCATCTAGATGACCACACAGACAGGAGGGAGGGGGCTGACCTGATCTCACCAGGAAGGGAGTTCCATAATGGAGAGCTGGAGCTGACAGAGAGCTCATCCGCACTCTTACAATTGCATACTCTGGAGAAATGACACCTGTGACCAGTATCTCTAAACTGTGGAGACCTTTCAAGATAGTCACATTTCACTCGGATATGTGAGGAACCTAAGGTGTATTTCTCAATGTGTTCGAATATATGTGAAGGCGTATAATTGACCTACAAGAGACATCCCTTGTCAAAAGAGGAGAAAAGGAAGCATAATGTTCAAAGCAGCCCTCATTCTCCAGAACAGACATGCAATTACTCTCTCTCTCTCTCTCTCTCTCTCTCTCTCTCTCATACAAATGTGCAGCGCCGTCATTTATCCACATTTCACTCCGGTCACGCGTATGCTCTTCCTTCATCCCGCCACATGCATTCACCATTTTTGCTCTCTCTTCCTTTTTTTCTTTCCTCCTAAGAATCTGCCATTACTTTGGTACATGCTGAACATTCCTTCCTCTTCCTTTTCTCTGTGTCTTTCATTAAGGAGAAGGCATTGATAAATTAAAGAGAACCCAATGGAGGGCAACCAAGATGATTAAAGGACTGGAGGCCGTGACCTGCCGAGGAGATTAAGGAAACGTAATACACGGGGCTTATGGCAAAGGCAACTGCAAGAGTGACTGATAACTGTGCATAAAATATGGGAGAGGAAATAATAGGCAATTTAGGCCTGACCTCAGTACTCTCCATCCAATACCCGCGCATTTAGACAAGGGAATAATTTGTTGGTGGTAGATGCTTGGGCGCCATCGCTGGAAACATTCCTTCTAAGCTGGCCTGACTGGGGAATCAGGTCACAGACCGGTCCATTTGACAAGCACTGCGTGCAATTTTGACCTCTCCAAGTGTACTAATCTCTCCTAAGTGATGCTACATAAAGCTCAGAAATGAGCATGCTGGTCACAAAGAATGAGTTACATGAGAAGTTCACCATAACTATTACAGGCACCATGAGAAACAGACTGCAGGACAGAGTGGTCTGGTCAAGTGACCGAGGTAGTAAAGCATTTTCCTTATTCAATTTGATTTTTTTCCTATTTTCTGTCTTTAGAAACATTGGATGGGCAAAGGTGGGGAAAATTCACCCATCTCTATACTATACATAATAATAATAATAATAATAATAATAATAATTGGATGGGCAAAGGTGGGGAAATTCACCCATCTCTACTACTACTACTACTACTACAATAATAATAATAATAATAATAATAATAATAATAATAATAATTGGATGGGCAAAGGTGGGGAAAATTCACCCATCTCTACTACTACTACTACTACTATAATAATAATAATAATAATAATAATAATAATAATAATAATTGGATGGGCAAAGGTGGGGAAATTCACCCATCTCTACTACTATTACTACTACTACTACTACTACAATAATAATAATTAATAATAATAATAATAATAATAAAAATTGGATGGGCAAAGGTGGGGAAAATTCACACATCTCTATTACTATAATAATAATAATAATAATAATAATAATAATAATTGGATGGGCAAAGGTGGGGAAAATTCACCCATCTCTACTACTACTACTACTACTACAATAATAATAATAATAATAATAATAATAATAATAATAATAATAATTGGATGGGCAAAGGTGGGGAAAATTCACCATCTCTACTACTATTACTACTACTACTACTACTACAATAATAATAATAATAATAATAATAATAATAAAAAATGGATGGGCAAAGGTGGGGAAAATTCACCCATCTCTACTACTACTATAATAATAATAATAACACAACAACAACAACAACAACAACAACAACAACAAGACTTTATTGTACCCAGCTACCATCTCCCCAAGGGACTTGGTGCGGCTTACATGAGGCCAAGCCCAAACACAACAGTACAAGCAATAATAACAACAATACAAGCAATTAAAATAAAAACATAGACAGTAAAAATACCACATTATCAATAAGACAACACACAATAAAAACAGTTGGAAAGCCAAATGTAAAGTTAAATTAAAAATGCTGGAGCATGGACGAAAGGTGATAGTGGTATTTGTGGAAGGTCATACAAGCAGACCTAAAAATGTAAAGTGCTTTAGAGGACAAAGTACGATGGGATCATTATTCCGGGAAGGCACACTGGAACAGCCACGTCTTCAAGCTCCTCCTGAAGACTGCCAGAGTTGGGGCATGCCTGATGTCCTTAGGAAGTGAGTTCCAGAGTCGAGGGGCCACCACCGAAAAGGCCCCCTCTCTTGTCCCCACCAATTGCTCCTGCAATGCTGGTGGGATCGAGAGCAGGGCCTCCCCGGATGATCGAAGAGATCGTGTGGGTTCGTAAACAGAGATGCGGTCACGTAGGTAGGCGGGTCCCAAACCGTTCAGGGCTTTGTAGATAAGGACCTGCACCTTGAATTGGGTCTGGTAAATGAATGGCAGTCAATGGAGCTCCTTGAACAGGAGGGTTGACCGCTCCCTGTAAGGAGCCCCAGTTAACAAACTGGCCACCGCCCATTGGATCATCTGAAATTTCCGGGCCGTTTTCAAGGGCAGCCCCACGTAGAGTGCATTGCAGTAATCCAGTCTACTTTACTTACTTAGGTGATTCCTCATTGTCCGAGTAGGATTGTTTTCCAAGATCAGTGTACTGGTGGGTCCGTAGGTGACTGTGGAACCCTATTCTTGACCTGCATGTTCTCCCACAGTGAAGGCATTGGTTTCCAGGTGGAAGGCAGTCCCAGTTGGGGTTGGCTTGACATGCCTTCCTCTTGGCACATTTCTCTCTTTCACTCTCCTATCGTGCCTCTTCAAATTCTGCAGCACTGCTGGTCACAGCGGACCTCCAGCTGGAGCACTCAAGGGCCAGGGCTTCCCAGTTCTCAGTGTCTATGCCAGAGTTTTTAAGGTTGGCTTTGAGCCCATCTTTTAAACTCTTTTCCTGTCCACCAACATGCCGTTTTCTGTTCTTGAGTTCGGAGTAGAGCAACTGCTTTGGGAGATAGTGGTCGGGCATCCGGACAACATGGCCGGTCCAGTGGAGTTGATGGTGGAGGGCCATGGCTTCAATGCTGGTGGTTTTTGCTTCTTCCAGCACACTGACATTTGTCCGCTTGTCTTCCCAAGAGATTTGCAGGATTTTTTGGAGGCAACGCTGATGGAATCATTCTAGGAGTTGCACCCATCTCTACATCCAACATAATGTTACAGGCTTTCTAATTCCAAGGTATCCATGAACATACCTAGGGCAGAGCTATGCATTTTAGTCCCACCATTACAAAGTGACTGAGCTGCTACCCATCCATAGCCTTTGTATCTTCCTAGTAACATCCAGCAAAACCTTCTAAAACAAACTCACATGAACATGTATATAGTTGCCTATTATATGGAGGCACTGAGATGCGTTAGACCTGTGTTTCTCAACCTGGGGGTCAGGACCCTTGGAGGGGTCACAAGGGGTTTCAGAGGGGTCATCAAAAACCTCCAGAAACAAATATGTCTGGTTGTCTTAGGAACCCCTTTTGCAAAGATGGGTGAAGATCTCTCCACCTGTCCTTCTCTTCCTTTTTGTAAACAGACGGTGAATCCTCCCACCAAAAGCCCTCTTCTACTGTGGTTGGCTAGTCTCTCGGCCAAGGGCTGTTTCTGAGACTCCAAATGGGGAGGGGAGAGCAGGCATGCTCGGCACATGGCAATGTGGTATGCATGTGCGGGTGAGGGAGAGAGTGCAAGGCTGTAAAGAGGCTCGCGCTCATGAGTCACTTCAAAACATGGGAGTTCTGTGTGGGAAGTTTGAACCAATTCTATCATTGGTGGGGCTCAAAATGTTCTTTGGTTGGAGGTGAACTATAAATCCCAGCAACTGCAACTCCCAAATGTCAAGGTCTATTTCCCCCAAACTCCACCAGTATTCACATTTGGGCATATTGAGTTTTTGTGCCAAGTTTGGTCCAGATCTATCATTGTTTGAGTCCATAGTGCTCTCTGGATGTAAGTGAACTACAAGTCGAAAACTCAAGGTCAATGCCCATCAAAATCTTCCAGTATTTTCTGTTGGTCATGGGAGTTCTGTGTACCAAGTTTGGTTCAGTTTCATTGTTGGTGGAGTTGAGAATGTTCTATGGTTGTAGGTGAACTATAAATCCCAGCAACTACAACTCCCAAGTGATGAAATCAACCCCCCCCCCCCCCAACCCCACCAGTATTAAAATGTGGGCATATTGGGTAATTGTGCCAAATTTGGTCCAGTGAATGAAAATCTATCCGGCATATCAGATATTTACATTATGATTCATAACAGGAGTAAAAATGACAGTTATGAAGTAGCAACAAAAATAATGTCATGGTTGGGAGTCACCACAACTTGAAAGACTGTATTAAGGGCTTGCGGCATTAGGAAGGTTGAGAACCATGGCAGCCAAACTGCTCTAGTTCTGCAGTGTGGATGTCCCTTTAATCATGCTCACATGCAACCACTCCTGTTATGATTCATAACAGGAGTAAAAATTACAGTTATGAAGTAGCAAAAATAATGCTATGGTTGGGGGTCACCACCACATGAGGAGCTGTATTAAGGGGTTGCAGCATTAGAAAGGTTGAGAAGTACTGTGTTAGACTGAAGGATCGACTCAACTCAACTAAGGGAACACCTAGAAAAATCAAAATCAAAATACTTTTTGGGGAGTAGGCTCAGATGGCCCAGAATGATAGGAGGCATTTTAAGGAGCTCCGATATCTCTGCTGTTTTTAGTCTACCAGGGCTCAACAGTTCACTATTTGGAACGTTCTTCTGAGAGTTCCACGGCTGTTCAGCAGTGGAACTCTCTGCCCCAGAGGGAGTGTAGTGGAGGCTCCTTCTTTGGGAGCTTTTAAACAGAGTCTGGATGGCCATCTGTCAGGGGTGATTTGAATGCAATATTCCTGCTTCTTGGCAGAATGGGGTTGGACTGGATGATGGCCCAGGAGGTCTCTTCCAACTCTAGGATTCTATGACTGTGAGAGCTGTTCAGCAGTGGAACTCTCTGCCCCGGAGGGAGTGTGGTGGAGGCTCCTTCTTTGGAAGCTTTGAAACAGAGGCTAGATGGCCATCTGTCAGGGGTGATTTGAATGCAATCTTCCTGCTTCTTGGCAGAATGGGGTTGGACTGGATGATGGCCCAGGAGGTCTCTTCCAACTCTATTATTATTATTATTATTATTATTATTAAGTAGAGGCGGGATGGCCATCTGTCAGGGGTGGTTTGAATGCAATCTTCCTGCTTCTTGGCAGAATGGGGTTGGACTGGATGATGGCCCAGGAGGTCTCTTCCAACTCTATTATTATTATTATTATTATTATTATTATTATTATTATTAAGTAGAGGCGGGATGGCCATCTGTCAGGGGTGGTTTGAATGCAATCTTCCTGCTTCTTGGCAGAATGGGGTTGGACGGGATGATGGCCCAGGAGGTCTCTTCCAACTCTATTATTATTATTATTATTATTATTATTATTAAGTAGAGGCGGGATGGATATCTGTCAGGGGTGGTTTGAATGCAATCTTCCTGCTTCTTGGCAGAATGGGGTTGGACTGGATGATGGCCCAGGAGGTCTCTTCCAACTCTATTATTATTATTATTATTATTATTATTATTATTATTAAGTAGAGGCGGGATGGATATCTGTCAGGGGTGGTTTGAATGCAATCTTCCTGCTTCTTGGCAGAATGGGGTTGGACTGGATGATGGCCCAGGAGGTCTCTTCCAACTCTATTATTATTATTATTATTATTATTATTATTAAGTAGAGGCGGGATGGCCATCTGTCAGGGGTGGTTTGAATGCAATCTTCCTGCTTCTTGGCAGAATGGGGTTGGACGGGATGATGGCCCAGGAGGTCTCTTCCAACTCTATTATTATTATTATTATTATTATTATTAAGTAGAGGCGGGATGGATATCTGTCAGGGGTGGTTTGAATGCAATCTTCCTGCTTCTTGGCAGAATGGGGTTGGACTGGATGATGGCCCAGGAGGTCTCTTCCAACTCTATTATTATTATTATTATTATTATTATTATTATTAAGTAGAGGCGGGATGGCCATCTGTCAGGGGTGGTTTGAATGCAATCTTCCTGCTTCTTGGCAGAATGGGGTTGGACGGGATGATGGCCCAGGAGGTCTCTTCCAACTCTATTATTATTATTATTATTATTATTATTAAGTAGAGGCGGGATGGATATCTGTCAGGGGTGGTTTGAATGCAATCTTCCTGCTTCTTGGCAGAATGGGGTTGGACTGGATGATGGCCCAGGAGGTCTCTTCCAACTCTATTATTATTATTATTATTATTATTATTATTATTATTATTATTAAGTAGAGGCGGGATGGCCATCTGTCAGGGGTGGTTTGAATGCAATCTTCCTGCTTCTTGGCAGAATGGGGTTGGACTGGATGATGGCCCAGGAAGTCTCTTCCAACTCTATTATTATTATTATTATTATTATTATTATTATTATTAAGCAGAGGCTGGATGGCCATCTGTCAGGGGTGATTTGAATGCGATATTCCTGCTTCTTGGCAGAATGGGGTTGGACGGGATGATGGCCCAGGAGGGCTCTTCCAACTCTTGGATTCTATGATTCTATGATCTTCTCCTCTTCAAATGGCAACAAAAAAACTCAGACTCGGACAATCCCCGAGATGTCCAGACCTCACAAGCCCTCTAAACAACTCAGGATAGATGAACTTTTCAGGGAGGAACCTTGAACGTGCCAGACTTAAAGGCTCTACTTACTGATAACAGTTTTTCAGCCTTGGATAATGAAAACACAAGCTCCGGTAATAACTTGGCTGGTTGTCATGAAGAAGTGTTTTTGGAATCATGCAGGGCAGATATGTTTGGGGAGAACTCACTAATTACTGAGATACAACACGCTGAGCAACAACAAACATCCCCCCCCCCCATTTTCTGCTGAAACAATGTCTTCTGACTGTCCACACTGTGATATCTATTTTTGAAATACCTTTGGGGGGAATGAACAAAACAGATGGGGGAAAGAAACCTATGAGCCTTGAACTTCTTTGAAGCATTTTGGCTGGTTAGATAAGACAAAAATGGTGAAATGAAGAAGAAATTAAAAATTGTAGCCATTTTGTCCAATCGTTACCTTAGGAGCACCTAGGCCAGCTCCTAGGATAGTAGGGATTGTGGGCTAAATAAAGATAGAAGGTATAAAGGTCCCAATCTACACCTGACATTGTATTGTCGAAGGCTTTCATGGCCGGAATCACTGGGTTGTTGTAGGTTTTTTCGAGTTATATGGCCATGTTCTATAGGCATTCTCTCCTGACGTTTCGCCTGCATCTATGGCAAGCATCCTCAGAGGTAGTGAGGTCTGTTGGAACTAGGAAAAGGGGTTTATATATCTGTGGAATGATCAGGGTGGGACAAAGGACTCTTGTCTGCTGGAGCTAGGTGTGAATGTTTCAACTGACCACCTTGATTAGCATTTAATGGCTTGGCAGTGCCTGGGGGAATCTATTGTTGAGAGGTGATTAGATGTGCCTGGTTGTTTCCCCTCTGTTGTTTTGCTGTTGTAATTTTAGAGTTTTTTCATACTGGTAGCCAGATTTTGTTCATTTTCATGGTTTCCTCCTTTCTGTTGACATTGTCCACATGCTTCTTGTGGATTTCAATGGCTTCTCTGTGTCGTCTGACATGGTGGTTGTGAGAGTGGTCCAGCATTTCTGTGTTCTCCAATAATACTATGCTGTGTCCAGGTTGGTTCCTCAGGTACTCTGCTATGGCTGACTTCTCTGGTTGAAGCAGTCTGCAGTGCCTTTCATGTTCCTTGATTCGTGCTTGGGCACTGCGTTTACAGAAAACCCACACACACAGATAGATATCTACATGAAAGCTCCAACCATCACCCAAGTGTTAGAATCATAGAATCAAAGAATTGGAAGAGACCTCATGGGCCATCCAGTCCAACCCCATTTTGCCAAGAAGCAGGAATATTGCATTCAAATCACCCCTGACAGATGGCCATCCAGCCTCTGTTTAAAAGCTTCCAAAGAAGGAGCCTCCACCACACTCCGGGGCAGAGAGTTCCACTGCTGAACGGCTCTCACAGTCAGGAAGTTCTTCCTCATGTTCAGATGGAATCTCTTCTCTTGTAGTTTGAAGCCATTGTTCCGCGTCCTAGTCTCCAGGGAAGCAGAAAGGAAGCTTGCTCCCTCCTCCTCGCTGTGGCTTCCTCTCACATATTTATACATGGCTATCATATCCCCTCTCAGCCTTCTCTTCTTCAGGCTAAACATGCCCAGCTCGTTAAGCCGCTCCTCATAGGGCTTGTTCTCCAGACCTTTTATCATTTTAGTTGCCCTCCTCTGGACACATTCCAGCTTGTCAATATCTCTCTGTTACAATATCTGTTGTTGTTATTGTTATTGTTGTTGTTGTTGTTGTTGTTGTTGTTGTGTGCTTTCAAGTCATTCCAGACTTAGGTTGACCCTGAGTGAGGGCTGGGAAAATTCCCTTGGAGGGCCGTATTTGGCCCTCGGGCCTTAGTTTGAGGACCTTTGGCAAAGAGCATCTTTAAGTAATTTGAATTTCAGAGATATGGCGAAGGAACTCTGACTATATAAACAGAGCATGATCTTATACTGCGTTTGTGCAGATGATCTCAGTGCATTATTATTGTAGCAGTAGTAGAAGAAGTAGTAGTAATGTTATTGATTAGCCCTTAGGCCATATCACAATATCAAGCGAAACAACAAGGCTTGATAAGACTTGATTTTGTTGCATGAAACTCCCTGGGCAAAAATATTATTTGTTCCCTTCGTGCCCGCAGCAGAGAGTTCCAAAGGCTGCAGACACTTAAAGTGTACCTAAAGTGACAAGCTGGAATGTGTCCAGAGGAGGGCGACTAAAATGATCAAGGGTCTGGAGAACAAGCCCTATGAGGAGTGGCTTAAGGAGCTGGGCATGTTTAGCCTGAAGAAGAGAAGGCTGAGAGGAGATATGATAGCCATGTGTAAATATGTGAGAGGAAGCCACAGGGAGGAGGAGGGAGCAAGCTTGTTTTCTGCTTCCCTGGAGACTAGGACGCAATGGAAGAATGGCTTCAAACTACAAGAGAGGAGATTCCATCTGAACACGAGGAAGAACTTCCTGACTGTGAGAGCCGTTCAGCAGTGGAACTCTCTGCCCCAGAGTGTGGTGGAGGCTCCTTCTTTGGAAGCTTTTAAGCAGAGGCTGGATGGCCATCTGTCAGGGGTGATTTGGATGCAATATTCCTGCTTCTTGGCAGAATGGGGTTGGACTGGATGATGGCCCAGGAGGTCTCTTCCAACTCTACGATTCTAGGATTCTATGAATCTATGATTTGGCTCTGCACATGTTCAGGCAATCAGGAAACCAACTACAGACCACCTATGATCCCTTAAGACATTGGTTACTCCAAACACTGTGTTTCTCTTGCCCCTTCCTTGCTGTAATGTATTTATTATTACATTATTATTACTATTACATTATTATAGTATGTACTCACACAGAAATTCCTCTGGAAATTGCAAATATTTGTCATTTTGTGAAGGGAAAGCTAGGGCAGATCCTACCTGAAGGATGGCCTTAACATGACACCTGGCACCTTTCTGCAGATTGCTGATATAGTTAAAATCCACTTGGACATTTTATGTGTACACAACTGGACGCATGATTGGGCTGCATAAATATCCATTTGCCGAGACACACTATGCTTGTGCTTCATAGCATGTGGAGTAACAATGCTGTGCAATTCACAGTAAATCAGTAAAGCAATTCACAATTCATCTTGGAAAGAAGTGACAAGTGGAGTGCCGCAGGGTTCCGTCCTGGGCGTTCCGGTCCTGTTCAACATCTTCATTAATGACTTAGATGAAGGGCTAGAAGGCATGATCATCAAGTTTGCAGACGACACCAAATTGGGAGGGAGAGCCAATAGTCCAGAGGACAGGAGCAGAATTCAAAACGATCTTGACAGATTAGAGAGATGGGCCAAAACTAACAAAATGAAGTTCAACAGTGACAAATGCAAGATACTCCACTTTGGCAGAAAAAATGAAATGCAAAGATACAGAATGGGGGACGATGCCTGGCTCGAGAGCAGTACGTGTGAAAAAGATCTTGGAGTCCTCTTGGACAACAAGTTAAACATGAACCAACAATGTGATGTGGCAGCAAAAAAAGCCAATGTGATTTTGGCCTGCATCAATAGGAGCATAGTGTCTAGATCTAAGGAAGTAATGCTACCCCTCTATTCTGCTTTGGTTAGACCACATCTGGAATATTGTGTCCAATTCTGGGCACCACAATTCAAGAGAGATATTGACAAGCTGGAATGTGTCCAGAGGAGGGCGACTAAAATGATCAAGGGTCTGGAGAACAAGCCCTATGAGGAGCGGCTTAGGGAACTGGGCATGTTTAGCCTGAAGAAGAGAAGGATGAGAGGAGACATGATAGCCATGTACAAATATGTGAGAGGAAGCCACAGGGAGGAGGGAGCAAGCTTGTTTTCTGCTTCCCTGGAGACTAGGACGCAATGGAACAATGGCTTCAAACTACAAGAGAGGAGATTCCATCTGAACATGAGGAAGAACTTCCTGACTGTGAGAGCCGTTCAGCAGTGGAACTCTCTGCCCCGGAGTGTGGTGGAGGCTCCTTCTTTGGAAGCTTTTAAGCAGAGGCTGGATGGCCATCTGTCAGGGGTGATTTGAATGCAATATTCCTGCTTCTTGGCAGGGGGTTGGACTGGATGGCCCAAGAGGTCTCTTCCAGCTCTTTGATTCTATGATTCTAAAGGATGGGCTCAGTGTGAAACATGTCCATGTGCACATCCCTGCTTCTTCTACTCCCAGCAGAACACATCCTTTGGGCAATGTCAAGAAAGTCACTAACAGGATCCTGCATGTCCCTAACAGGATCCAAGCCATTGTACTTTCACTAGCACATTAGTTATGCGCGAATACATCCCAGGCTCAGGATTAGTGTCTGGCTCCATGCTTTTGTTTCTTATTTATTCAAAGATCTGCTAACTAAAACAAAAGGGAAAATGTCCCATCTGGCTCAAGCCTGAGTGGGATGCAAAGCGCTTTGTAAAGGTGAACTGCTTAATTTCCTGCTCGGTGTCTGCAGACAACAAAGAGAGATTTGCGTAACAAAAGCAGCTGAAGTGTTGCCTTCTTCTCCCCAGAAGTCTCCCCATGTTCTGCCTGAAGACAGATGCGTCCTCTCCTATGCAGATCACTCAGGAATGTGCTCAGCTGTTTATCCTCCTTTAATAAGACAGCATTTTGTTTCATGCTTGCAGAAGATTATTTAAAAAAAATACAGAGATTAGAGATAGGTTCTTGTGGGTTTTTTCGGGCTATAGGGCCATGTTCTAGAGGCATTCTCTCCTGACGTTTCGCCTGCATCTATGGCAAGCATCCTCAGAGGTAGTGAGGTCTGTTGGAAATAGGACAATGGGTTTATGTATCTGTAGAATGGCTGGGGTGGGGCAAGGAGCTCTTCCCTGCTAGAGCTAGGTGTGAATGTTTCAACTGACCACCTTCATTAGCATTTGAAGGCCTGCCTGAGCCTGGGAAAATCCCCTGTTGAGAGGTGTTAAGATGTGCCCAGTTGTTTCCTCTCTGCTGTTGTGCTGTTGTAATTTTAGAGTTTTTTAATACTGGTAGCCAGATTTTGTTCAAGAACCCACAAGAACCTAGTGATTCCAGCCATGAAAGCCTTCGACAAGAGCACATCCTACCTGAAGGATGGCCTTAACATGACACCTGGCACCTTTCTGCAGATTGCTGATTGAGTTAAAATCCACTTGGACATTTTATGTGTACACAACTGGACGCATGATTGGGCTGCATAAATATCCATTTGCCGAGACACACTATGCTTGTGCTTCATAGCATGTTGAATAACAATGCTGTGCAATTCACAGTAAAGGATGGGCTCAGTGTGAAACATGTCCATGTGCACATCCATGCTTCTTCTACTCCCAGCAGAACACATCCTTTGGGCAATGTCAAGAAAGTCGTTTCCTCTCTGCTGTTGTGCTGCTGTAATTTTAGAGTTTTTTTTAATACTGGTAGCCAGATTTTGTTCATTTTCATGGTCTCTTCCTTTCTGTTGAAATTGTCCACATGCTTGTGGATGTCAATGGCTTCTCTGTGTAGCCTGACATGGTGGTTGTTGGTGTGGTCCAGCATTTCTGTGTTCTCAAATAATATGCTGTGTCCAGGTTGGTTCATCAGGTG
Source organism: Anolis sagrei (assembly GCF_037176765.1). Lineage (NCBI taxonomy): Eukaryota > Metazoa > Chordata > Lepidosauria > Squamata > Anolidae > Anolis > Anolis sagrei. Next base: position 37,101,525 of record NC_090029.1, read on the forward strand.
CTCTGCTATGGCTGATTTCTCTGGTTGGAGTAGTCTGCAGTGCCCTTCATGTTCCTTGATTCGTGTTTGGACAAGGCTGCGTTTGGTGGTCCCTCTGTAGACTTGTCCACAGCTGCATGGTATACAATGGTAGACTCCTGCAGAGGTGAGAGGATCCCTCTTGTCCTTTGCTGAACGTAGCATTTGTTGAATTTTCTTGGTGGGTTTGTAGATTGTTTGTATGTTGTGTTTCCTCATCAGCTTCCCTCTGCGGTCAGTGGTTCCCTTGATGTATGGCAGGATCACTTTTCCTCTGGGTGGATCTCAGATTAGAGATAGATTTTCAAGCAGGGTGTGTGTGTATGTGTCAAAAAGAAGCTTTCTTATTTGCAACTGTGAGACTTCAGTCACAAACATCACCCTGGGTTATGCTCTGATGTGCCGTCCTCACAGCGATTGGTATATAAAACCTTTCTTTGAACAGCCATTTCTATCTTCTCAAAACCTAGTGTGTTTGGACACTCCTTTGCCAATGGCGATAGAGAGGTTGTGCAGGCAGTTCGGAATAATTGTTTATCTCTGCAAGAAATAATATTGCCCCCAGTGGGCTTAATGGCATGCCATCTTGCACATTCCGTTAATTAATGAGAACCTGTGGAGTGGGCAACAAGCCACTTCCAACTCTATAATTCTCCTCTTCAGGGATGTGCCATTAATGTTTGATGGATGGAGCAAACTGGGGGGGAAATCATCCTTGGTGGCTTATGGAGCTGTCTCCCTCCTTTGAAATGATCCATCAGCATCGCAACCCATGTAAGAGCTGGCTCATGCTCTATAGTCATTTTTAAACTGGTAGCATCAAGTGGGTCCACACAGAGGTGGCCCTAGGTAATTTTTAACGGTAAGCAAAGGGTATTTTGGTGCCCCCCCCCCAACCAATCACTGATATATATTTTCTGTTCGTCGTGGGAGTACTGTGTGTTGGGGTTCAGCCTGAGTTTGAACTTGAACCTGATTCTCTGTTTGTTCCTCCTGATGCTAATGAAAGTATATTTACTGATGCTAATGGAAATGCACCTCTTGATGCCAATGCTCCTGAAATTAGTGAGGAAGAATCTGCTGTAGGTTTGGAAAATGCCAATGTTCCTGAAATTAGTGAGGAAGGAACTTCTGTAGATTTGGAAAATGAAAGTACCAGTGTTCCTGAGAATGTTTCAGAGGGAGACCTTGAACTTTCCCTCCCTTCTGCACCTGTTAACTGTAATGACAACAGAAGGGGCCAAATTTGGGAAGATAGAAGTAAATCACTCAGTTTGCGTCGATCCTCCCGAATTCAAGAACTAAAAACATTGGCTTCAAAACAGAAGGGCGGTTCACGGAACCGATTCTTGAGTTTTAATTGCAATACGCCAGGCTGATTGCCTCAGTTCAGGCATCGTTTCAGAATTGATGAAGACCTTGGCAGTTCTCCCGGTTCCCTGGCCATAGTTTGGGAAGATTTCTAGGATATCAAGTACGGTTAGTGGATTGCTAACAGATTCCAGTATTCCCCAGTGAGGCTTTTGGTTTTGCTTTGTCCATTTAAATTCATGTTTGCTGATTTTGCTGTGGCTTTTGACTTGCATTTTTCCTTTATGTTGTAACCAAGGATTGTTTTTCACAGCCAAGTGTGGTGGATAGTTATCTTAGGGCCTCGTTCCCTGCTCTGGATTGCAACACTGTGTGCCATATTTGGTTCAATTCCATCATTGGTGGAGTTCAGAATGCTCTTTGATTGTAGGTGAACTATACATCCCAGTAACTACAACTCGCATATGTCAAGGTCTATTTCCCCCCAAGAGCGCCTCAAGAGCGCCCCTGGGCAACATCAACTGTACTCCCCAGATTGTCTGGGGAAGCCCTGCTCTCGATCCCCCCGGCTTCACAAGCACGCCTGGCGGGGACAAGAGACAGGGCCTTCTCAGTGGTGGCCCCTCGGCTGTGGAACGCCCTACAGGGATTCTGCAGAAAGGTGGCTTCCTCTGGTTGCAGTCGTAGGGCAAGTCACCTGTCCATCATCATTAAGTTTTGGTTCCGCCCCTTGTTCAGGGCAATTGGGAAGGGAGCCATTTTTAGTTAGTCTCAGTAAGGAAAGCTAATGTACAGGACGTGTGCAAGCTTCCCCTGTACAAAAGCTTCAACCCTTAAGACTTTCCGGGGCAGAACAGTCTTAAGAGCATCCAAAGATTTCCAAAGATTTCCAGGGAAGCAGCCCTAAAGCTTTGAGGAATTTTGGAGGGTAAACAGTTTGGAAGACCAAAGAACTCCAGCTGGAGAATCTACTGGCCTTACTGGTAGGTCCACTCGGTGCTCGAGATGCAGTTCGACCCAGTAGCAGAGCCCACATCAGTAAGGCTTAGATTTCAGTCAGCCTGGGAGAAGTTAAAAAGGGATTTTCCTTAAAGTAAAGAAACGGTTATTGAAGACAGTTGCCTGTCATTCGTGGGTAAGATTAGGAAGTCACCAATTGCATAAAGCCTGGAATCATTTGTTTAACTTTACTGAAGACAAGAGAAGTTTCTGTTTGATTGTTCATTAATAAAGGACTTTGTTATACTTCACAAGCCATCTAAAGACCATTTGTGGTGGAAAATCTCTGAGAAATTCTCCTTGGGCCCCCTGGCTTCCCGCTGGACAAAGGTTGCACGTCCTGTTTGAAATGAAATTCTTTGCAGGCCTAGCAACAGAACATTATTTATGTGTATTGTCGAAGGCTTTCATGGCTGGAATCACTCAGTTCTTGTGGTTTTTTTCGGGCTATAGAGCCATGTTCTAGAGGCATTTCTCCTGACGTTTCGCCTGCATCTATGGCAAGCATCCTCAGAGGTTGTGAGGTCTTGAGTTTTGGAGCTGTAGTTCATCTACATCTAGAGAGCACCGTGGACTCAAACAATGATGGATCTGGACCAAACTTGGCACGGATACTCAATATGCCCAAATGTGAATCCTTGATGTTGCTTGGCCACACAGTCCTGATTTCCATCTTGGAGGGTATATTTGTAGTTGAGGAAGATAACACTGTAGCCAAGGGGAAACGAGTAACTTGTTGGATCCAAGCTAGTAGATGTATTTAACCTTTATCCTGCTCCAGGTAAACACAAATCACATGGTTTCCCCATTCTGCCAGCACTTCTGCCTTGTCCCAATAAAGTTTCTGCTTTTTATGTTCCTTAACATTATTATTTATATTATATTATTTATATTATTATTTATATTAATTTATTATTATTTATATTATATTAATATTTATATTATTATTATTTATATTATTATTTATTTATATTAACATTATTATTTATGTGTATAATGTGTTCAAGTTTGCATTGTTTTACTATGGGTTAAAAGTGCAATAGGGTGGCATAACATGCAACATCTCTTAAATGTCCAAAGAAGCTTCAGAGTTGTTTAGACAATGTATTCCATACTCTTTTCACTAAAAATGACTGCACAAGCCTTCCTCCTTTGGTATGTAAAGGCGATTGCTAAATATTAGGCCTGGGTAACAACGGAAAAATTTGTTTCTAAAATCGATTTGTATTTGGGGTTTTTTTTGTTTCGATATTTAAAATAATTACAAAATTTTCCCTTAAAAAAGTTTGATATTTACGAAATTTCGTAAATGGTAAAAAAATAACGAATCGATTTCCGAAACAATAACGAATCGATTCGTTTATGGCGGACGCGACCGCAAAATACGCTAAAAAACCTCCAAAAACTTCTGAAGCTTCCCTCTCCCTCTGTTGTTGACTGTTGGTGTGATATTATAATTTTTTTCACTAATTAAACCATAAAACTGGCCCAGACATGCGGAAATAATAACGAAACGACCTCAAAACAATAACGAAATGAACACAATAACGAAATACGAAGCATTTACAAAACGTTTTTGAAAATTCGTTTTTTTTAATAATTGCTCCAGAATGGTTCGTTATCGTTTTGTAATTGAAAAAATTAACGGATTATTAACGAATTACGAATTAACGAAACGAAACCTCCCAGGCCTAGTATTTAACCTTTATCCTGCTCCAGGTAAACACAAATCACATGGTTTCCCCATTCTGCCAGCACTTCTGCCTTGTCCCACTAAAGTTTTTGCTTTTTATGTTCCTTAACATTATTATTTATATTATATTATTTATATTATTATTTATATTATTATTTATATTAATTTATTATTATTTATATTATATTAATATTTATATTATTATTATTTATATTAACATTATTATTTATGTGTATAATGTGTTCAAGTTTGCATTGTTTTACTATGAGTTAAAAGTGCAATAGGGTGACATAACATGCAACATCTCTTAAATGTCCAAAGAAGCTCAGGTGTGGCCTTCACAGTTGTTTAGACAATTAGACAATGTATTCAAAAGCCTTTTGTCTCACCCTGGTCAGTCCACAGATATATAAACCCCTTTTTTTCCCAGCTCCAGCAGACCTCTGAGGAAGCCTGCCATAGATGCAGGCGAAATGTCAGGAGAAATGCCTCTAGAACATGGCCATATAGCCCGAAAAAACCCACAAGAACTGAGTGATTCCGGCCATGAAAGCCTTCGACAATACAATGTATTCCATACTCTTTTCACTAAAAATGACTGCACAAGCCTTCCTCCTTTGGTATGTAAAAGTGATTGCTAAATATACAGACACGGTATATTTAGTGCTTGGTTAGTAGGCGACTCATCTTCGAAAACCTAGTGGCGGCATACTGGAGAAATCGATTCCTCACCTGCCCTTCAGGAGTTCTATCATCTCTCCAATTTGATTGATGCTAATTAAATGAGCTCCCAGCCCTTTCCTCCTTGATTAAAACCGAAGAAATAATGGTCTGTGAAATGTCAGCCATTTCCCGTTAAATAGAGTTGGTTGAAGTGTTTCCCGTGGTCTGACACTGTCATTAGGCCACCTGTCACGAGCTTAGAAGAAGGGCGCAAGTTTCACGCCTTGGGGTCTCACCTGCTGCGTCTCCTTTGTGGAGTGGTTTGCCCTGGCATCCCCGTCTGGTGCCACCAAGGGGGCAAGGTTCACACAATCAAAGCACCAGGGTTTGTGAATTTAGAGGGAGCAGTCATGCCTCAGAGGCTTCTTGTCCAAGCTTAACCTCACTCTGTGAGAGGAAGGAAAGTATTTGGGGATAACATGGTCATTGTTGTTGTTGTTCATTCGTTCAGTCGTTTCCAACTCTTCGTGACCTCATGGACCAGCCCACGCCAGAGCTCCCTGTCGGCCGTCACCACCCCCAGCTCCTTCAAGGTCAGTCCAGTCACTTCAAGGATGCCATCCATCCATCCATCTTGCCCTTGGTCAACCCCTCTTCCTTTTGCCTTCCACTTTCCCCAGCATCATTGTCTTCTCTAGGCTTTGCTGTCTCCTCATGATGTGGCATTCAAAGGACTTCAACTTTGTCTCTAGTATCCTTCCTTCCAGTGAGCAGCCGGGCTTTATTTCCTGGAGGATGGACTGGTTGGATCTTCTCGCATGAATAGACAATCTAAACCCTTAAGCCAGGCATGTCCAACCTGTGGCCCGTGGGCCATATGTGGCCCAGGACAATGATGAATGCAACCCAACACAAAACCGTAAAGTTACTTAAAACATTAAGATGGGGAGAGGGAGTTGTAACTCAGTGGTGCAGTTCTCCAGTGCAAACTTTGTAGGTGACAACAGAATGGAATGGAATAATCAGAGTATACTACATCTATAAATATCAGAGTATTTGTTTGCGTTATAGTTGTGAACAATTAAAGAAGACCCACCCTCCAAATGGGGTGGCGCATAATTGGGAGAATTATGCAGGGACTTTTTTTTTTAGCTTACCTGTGGTGGAGGATATCATGAAAATTATGCACGAACTCTTTGGAGTTTTTTTTTCTCACCAATTATCATTAGTGTTAGTGTGTGGCCCAAGACACTTCTTCTTTCAGTGTGGCCCAGAAAAGCCAAAAGATTGGATACCCATTGTTGTCATTGTTGTTGTTGTTATTCTTTGAAACACAACAAGATGAGTCCACAGCAGACACTGCTGGCTGTTGTATTGGATCACACGTCGGACACTTCCCAAGTGTCTAGGAATGTGTGATGTATCGGCAAATAATGTGTGCAGATCCCAGTAAGGTGGCCTTCTGCAGCTGGCAGATGGTGATTTTGTCAGCACCGATTGTGTTTAAGTGCAGGCCAAGGTCTTTAGCCACTGCACCCAGTGTGCCGATCACCACTGGGACCCCCTTGACTGGCTTGTGCCAGAGTCTTTGCTGTTTGATTTTTAAATCCTCATATCCTGTCAGCTTTTCCAGTTGTTTCTCTTCAATCCTGCTATCACCTGAGATTACAACATCAACAATCCATACTTTGTTTTTTAACACAATCATGAGGTCAGGAGTATTGTGCTCCAAAACTCTGTCTGTTTGACTTTAGAAGTCCCAGAGTAGCTTGATGTGTTCATTCTCTGTAACTTTTTCTGGCTTATTATTATTATTATTGTTATTATTATTTTACTGACACAAAAACACAGTATGTCACAGCAAATGAGATCTCTATGCAAGATTTCGTATCACAAAATCACAAGTCAAACACATTATTATTATTATTATTATTATTATTATTATTATTATTATTATTAGATACACAACAGGCTTAGTACACAGCAAACAAGATCACTGTGCTTGTTGTTGTATTGGATCACACATCGGACACTTCCCAAGTGTCTAGGGCTATGTGATATATTGGGAAATAATGCATGCAGTTCTGAGTAGGGTGGCCTTTTGCAGATGACAAATGTTGGTTTTATCATCACTGATTGCTTTTAAGTGTAGGCCAAGGTCTTTAGGCACTGTAGTCAGTGTGCCGATCACCACTAGGACCACCTTGATTGGCTTGTGCCAGAGTCTTTGCAGTTCAGTCTTTAAATCCTTGTATTGTGTAAGCTTTTTGAGTTGCTTCTCATCAACCTTGCTGTCACCTGGGATCATCATCATCATCATCATCATCTTTATTTATATCCCACCTTTTTCCCAATGGGGACTCAAGGTGGCTAACATCTATCCATGGCTTAAGCTTTACAAAATACCTCCTTCTCAAGAAATTTGCTATAGCTGATATGGCTTGCATTTTTTGACCATCCTTGGTGGTTCAGAAACGACCACAATGAGTGCCTCCAATTCCAGACTCTGAATGCCCCTGAATGTGATAGCACAGCACTGCAGGAGGTGAAAATTGGCCTGCATATGTAAAAGAATACATTGTGCTGTCGCACGCTGGCCTGTGCATCAGACTGTAGACAGGACATAAATTCCATGTGCCCAACGGGATGCCGGGGCTGCCTCAGATTAAAGGCCCTTGGATTCCCCCAAACAGAGTCTTTGGATTGCTTAAAGGTTCAACAATGTTCTTTATTAATGAACACAAACAGGTACTTTAAAGCTTTCTTAACAGTCTATTGGCTCTTTCAATCTTGTCCACAGGGAACAGGCACTATCTTCATGACTGGTGTTTTAACTAATGGGGAAATCCTTAACTTCTAAGGATCTTCATGACTTAATGACTATCTTCATGACTGGTGTTTTAACTAATGGGGAAATCCTTAACTTCTAATCTGGGCAGTCTGTCTTTGCCTCTGTTGGTGTGGAGCCCCTACACCCAGTACCAACTGCGTCTGGCTTCCGCAAGTGACCCTTACCAAGCAGAGCTTTGTAGACTTCCAGGGAAAAAGGAGTTCAGGTTTCAGTGATGGCTGACTGAAGTCCCTCAGCGAAGGAGCTGTAAGGCTGTATATCTTTCGGCCAAGCTGTGGGGCTGTATCTCCCCGGCCTAGTCATAGAGGACGAAGCTCTCTACAGGAGCTCTTGGTATTATGTCCTGCATGAAAGGCTTCTCTGTGTGGGCTGAACCCAAAAAGGCTCCTATTCCCTCCAAAACCCCAAAAAGGGGGCAGGACCAGGGAACCTAACTATAAATGACAGGTGGCTTGCCCTATGATTGCAGCCAAAAGAAGCCACCTATCTTCAGAGCCCCTGAAACTCAGGACTACAACAAACATTCAGTGCAAAGCAAACAAAATTGGAGCTTCTGGTGCAGTTATACCTGCACAATACATCTTCAAGTGAGAGTGGGATCATGTTTAAATTTTGTTTATGTTGAATGGTTTTAATGATTTTAAGTCATAGTTATCGGTAGTAATTAGTTATTATTAGGCTTGGTTGATTTTAAAAAATGGTTCAAAACTCGTTTCAGATGTAGGGGGCACTGATGGATTCAATTTGGAATTGAATTCTGAATTTTTCCTAAAAATATTTCAGAACTTTCCAAAATTTTCAAATTGCTTCATTAAAGTTGATTTCACACCTTTAGGAAGGATAGTTTGTGTTCAAAGAGTGGCTTGAATTGATGGGATATCTAGTTCTATTGAGGCAATGTACAACACAAAGACCAGGCCAGAGAGACCTGCTACAACGCTGTGGCTTTTTCAAACGTTGGAGTGCTTTGTTTCCTTCGTGCTGTTCCTTTCTTCCACCCACACCACGCCATGTACCCTCACACCCCAATATTACCCACCTACGTGTCCCCCACCCGTTTCAAACCCAAACAGCAACAACACACAAGCAGCAAGGCAGGCAGCCCAGCCAGACAACAGCCCTTCTCCACTTGCCCTACTCTTCCAACCTCCCTTCACAATCTCCCTTTCTCTTTCCCTTTCCCTTCTCCCTTCCCTTCCCGGCTCCGAATGAGCCTCTGAGCCATGTGCTGCCCTTTATATAGCGCAATGGCTGCCATGCCAAAACCCCTCCCCTCCCCAAAAAAATCTCCCCCTCATTGGCTGGGAGGCAAGCAGCTTGCGTGCTGGTGGGCTGCTTGCCTCCAAACACTGACTCACTTCCGATTCACTTCCTGAGTCATATCAAAAATGGCAAGGGAAGCTTCGAAAGGGCAAAGGGACTTCCTGTTTTTAAATTATTATTATTATTATTATTATTATTATTATTATTATTAACTTTATTTATACCCTGCTAACATCTCCCGAAGGACTCGGTGCGGCTTACAAGAGGCCGAGGCCCAACACATCAATAAAACAACAGCATAACAAATACAACAATAAATAAACTCATAAAGCAAAACAGTAACATTAAAACAAATAGCAATAAACATTAGACAATAACACCATGACGCATTTAAAACTGAGGCCAGGCCAAATGTAATGGATAATTTTTTAAAAAAAATGCTGGACATGACAGGTGAAATGGATAGGTTTTTTGGAGATAGGTGCAGCGTGCAGACTTAAATCTCTAGTAAAGTGCATTTGGGACATGTTGCTTGGAGTTTCCTATTCAGGAAAGGCACACCGGAACAGCCATGTCTTCAAGCTCTTCCTAAAGACTGCCAACGTTGGGGCTTGTCTGATGTCCTTGGGGAGAGAGTTCCAGAGTCGGGGGGCCACCATGGAGAAGGCCCTATCCCTCATCCCCACCAATCACGCTTGCGACGTAGGTGGGATCGTGAGCAGGGCCTCTCCAGATGATCGGAGAGATCGTGTGGGTTCATATACGGAGATGCGGTCACGCAGGTAGGCGGGTCCCAAACCGTTCAGGGCATTGTAGGTAAGCACCTGCACCTTGAATTGATTCTATGATTCTATGATTAATTGGGACCGGAAGATGAACGGCAGCCAGTGGAGCTCCTTAACCAGGAGGGTTGATCTCTCTCTATAAGGAGCACCAGTTAACATCCTGGCCGCTGACCGTTGGACCAGTTGGAATTTCCGGGCTGTTTTCAAGGGTGGCCCCACATAGAGCGCATTACAGTAGTCCAATCTGGAGGTGACCAAGGCATGGACCACCTCCAGATAACTTCAAAATCGCTTCAAAAAGGTAACTTTTCCGATTTTATTCTGAGTTACGGGTATTCCGACGATACCTAACCATGCCTAGCTATTATGGTTTCTTTGTTTTACTGTATGTTGTAGGCTTGGGTAACCACGGAAAAATTTGGTTCTAAACTCGTTTCGTTTTTAGGGGGCCTTTGCGTTTCATTTTTTAAAATAATTCCAAAATTTTCCTTTTAAAAATTTCAAAATATACGAAATTTCGTAAAATTACGAATCGATTCGTTAATGGCGGACGCGATTGCGCAATATGCTGAAAAAACCCTCCAAATGGGACAGGGGGAACTTCTGAAGCTTCCCTCTCCCTCTGTTGTTGACTGTTGGTGTGATAAAACAAACAACAACTATAAAACTTGCACCAGACATGCCAAAATAATTACGAAATAATTACAAAATAATTATTTTGGGGTGAAAATTGCTGGAAGAAACATTAACAACCTCAGATATGCAGATGACACCACTCTGATGGCCGAAAGCGAGGAGGAGCTGAGGAGCCTTCTCATCAAGGCGAAAGAAGAAAGCGCAAAAGCCGGGTTGCAGCTAAACGTCAAAAAAACCAAGATTATGGCAACAAGAATGATTGACAACTGGGAAATAGAGGGAGAAACCGTGGAGGCCATGACAGACTTTGTATTTCTAGGCGCAAAGATGAGTGCAGATGCAGACTGTGGCCAGAAATCAGGAGACGCTTCCTTCTTGGGAGGAGAGCAATGTCCAGTCTCGATAAAATAGTAAAGAGTAGAGACATCAGACTGGCAACCAAGATCCATTGCCTAGTCCAAGCCATGGTCTTCCCTGTAGTCACCTACGGATGTGAGAGCTGGACCTTCGGGAAGGCTGAGCCAAGGAAGAGAGATGCTTTTGAGCTGTGGTGTTGGAGGAAAGTTCTGAGAGTGCCTTGGACTGCGAGAAGATCCAACCAGTCCATCCTCCAGGAAAGAAAGCCCGGCTGCTCATTGGAGGGAAGGAGACTAGAGGGAAAGTGGAAGTCCTTTGGCCACATCATGAGGAGACAGCAAAGCCTAGAGAAGGGAATGATGCTGGGGAAAGTGGAAGGCGAAAGGAAGAGGGGCCGACCAAGGGCAAGATGGATGGATGGCATCCTTGAAGTGACTGGACTGACCTTGAGGGAGCTGGGGGTGGTAACGGCCGACAGGGAGCTCTGGCGTGGACTGGTCCATGAGGTCACGAAGAGTCGGAGACGACTGAACGAATGAACAACAACAACAATTACAAAATAATTACGAAATAATTATGAAATAAATTGAAAAAATTGTTTCGAATCTAATTTACTCCTCACACTATTCCTGCATGGCTCAATATTGCATCGTAAGCTAATTTAAATACGAATTAATAACGAATTACGAAATTAACGAACGAAACCACCCAAGCCCAGTATGTTGGCATTGAATTTTTTTGCTATTAATATGTTGTAAACCACCTTGAGAAAGGTGGTATATAAATACTGCAAATAAATAAATAAATAAATATTAGGGCTGAGTGGTTTCGTTCGTTAATTTCGTAATTTGTTAATAATTCATTATTTTTCTTGATAACGAAGCGATAACAAACCATTCAGGAGCAACTAAAAAACGAAACGAATTTTTAAAGCTATTTCGTAATTGTTTTGTAATTGTTTCGTTATTATTTCCGTATGTCTGGTGCAAGTTTTATAGTTGTTTCCCTCCCCTCTCCCTGGTTGCAAGCGGTCGGCATTTACCCCTCTTCCGGGTCCCTGGCCTCTGCTTAAGTGGATCAAATTCTCCTCTCCTCCTGTCGTCACCTCACCTCGTTCCTCACTCTGGCCTGCGTGCATTGGGCAAAGAGACACAGCAGTGCAGCACTCAGAGACCTGCCTGTTGCCTGCCTCACCTCTTTCCTTCTCCAGGTTAAAACTATTATATTTATTATATTTATTATTATTATTAAGAATGGATGGCCATCTTTCAGTACTGCTTTCACTGTGCCTTACATGCACGAAGGCAGAAAGTGGTTTGTTATTATTATTATTATTATTATTATTATTATTGAGAAGCATTGTCAAACCAGAATAGAGATTTCACCCCTCCTCTCTCTCTCTTTCCCCCCTCTTTCCTTCTCCGAGGTTAAAACTATTATTTTCACGTTGCGCAACTGCGTCCGCCATTTTAACGAATTGATTCGTTAATATTAACGAAATTTCGTAAATATCGAACTTTTTAAAAGGAAAATTTCGGAATTCTTTTAAATATTGAAACGCAAAAAACCCCAAAAAACGAATCGATTTTAGAAACAAATTTTTCCGTTGTTACCCAGGCCTAATAAATATCATGCCTGAAGGGTATTTTCCCCATATTGAGAAGCAACACCGCAGCTCCAACAATCCAGAGGCAGATCTCTTCGAGAGAAGCGGCAGCGGTTGCCTTGGCAAGTTTTGAGAGAGCGTTCCCCTCCCAGGCTTCCTTTCCCCTGCTCTCGTTTTTGTCCCTCGCTTTTTCAGACGTGAAGGGCCCTCCATAGCCAAGCCTTGTGAGTGCTGAGGAATTAATCGGGGCAATTAGGCTGTGTTACATCATATGGCATTATCTCAGGGATGGTAATTATCCTAATTTTCTCTGTTTCCATCACCCTGAAACACCTGATCCTCTGATTCTCTTTCCCTACTCCACTCTCTCCCACCGGCTTGTCTGGCTGACGTTCTCGGATGTGCTGGATGTTCATTTTATTATAGGTAATGAGGGGGACGATGGCAGACAAGAGCTCCTCTCAGACCAGTGGAAGTCTCTCCTTTGGAGTGGTAGCAAAATGGGGTGAGAGTCGTGGTGATGGTGAGGTTGGATCTCTTTATGATGGAAATCCTTCAATTACGAAGGAGTTCAGTCAGCTGTGATCTGAAGCATCACTTACGGCAAGGATGGTCTCGTTTTGGAACAGTCATTCCCCTTCCCTTCCCTTCTTTAAAACACCTTTAAAAGCAATAGCCAGCTTGTGTAAATATAAAAACTCTTCAGGCACCAGAAACTGTCAAACCTTGAAAGCTAAGCATGATCACCTCTAGTTATTACTTGGAGGAGAGACATCAACAAATACCAGGTGGTATGAGCTCTATTTCAAAGGAAGACTCTGGCTACCCCTGAGCATGGAATTCATGAGGTCAGCACAAGCTGACAGGTGACTTGAAGGTACTTTCCTTCCTTAGGTGATCCCTCGTTGTCCAAGGATGATGGTCCTCCAAGTGTAGTGTCTTGACGGTGGATCTGTAGGTAGCTGTGGAGCCCTATTCTTGATCCGCATGTTATCTCACAGTGAGGATATCTGTTTCCAGGTGGAAGGTGGTCCCAGTTAGGGTTGGCTTGGTGTGCCTTCCTCTTGGCACGTTTCTCCCTTTAGCCCTCCATTCGTGCCTCTTCGAATTCGGCAGCACTGCTGGTCACAGCTGACCTCCAGCTAGGTCTATGCCACAATTTTTAAGGTTGGCTTTAAGCCCATCTTTAAATCTCTTTTCCTGTCCACCAACATTACGTTTCCCAATCTTGAGTTGGGAATATAGTAACTGCTTTGGAAGACGGAGATCGGACATTTGGACAACATGGCCAGTTGATGGCATAGGATTATTTCTTCAATGCTTGTGATCTTTGCTTCTTGCAGTATGCTGACATTTGTCTGCCTGTCTTCCCAAGAGATTTGCAGGATTTTTCAGTGGCAACCCTGATAAAATTGTTCCAGGAGTTGAGTGTAACATCTGTAGACAGTCCACGTTTTACAGGCATATACAGGGTTGGGAGGACAATGGCTTTAACAAGAAGCATCTTGGTCTCCCTATGGATGTCCCAATCCCCAAACATTCTCTGCTTCATTCAGAAAAATGCTGCACTTGCAGAGCTCAGGCAGTGTTGTATTTCAGTCAATGTTGGCTTTTGTGGAGAGGTGGCTGCCAAGGTAGAGGAAATGGTCAACATTTTCTAACGTTACATCATTAAGCTGTATTTTTGGCATTGCAGAGGGATTGGCTGGTGACTGCTGGAAGAGCACTTTGGTTTTCTTGATGTTGAATGAGAGGCCCAGTTTCTTGTATGCTTCTGCAAAATTGTTTAGAATGGCTTGTAGGTCTTTTTCTGAACACACATAGACTGCGTTACCATCAGCATATTGAAGTTCTATAACAGACCTTGTGACCTTGGTTTTGGTTTTCAGTCTGCTTGAAGGTACACATAAATGTATATGTAAACATGTTCAGTGTAGTGTGCTAAATATTTCCCAGGTACAGGATTCATACTGTATATCTCAAGGTCTGGCCATGGGCCTTGGAAGTCTGATACTGAGTGTCCATTCCACAAGGGGAAAGGGTGGAATTTCAGGGCAAAAGTTCTTTTTCTCACTTGTTTTCTCAATGGTATACTCAATGCAACTGTGGCTATTTTCTGAATGCACACAGACTACATTATCATCAGTATATTGGAGTTCTATAACAGATGTTGTTGTGACCTTGGTTTTGGCTTTCAGTCTTCTTTTAGGTACACATACGTGTATCTATAAACATATTCAGTATAGCGTGCTAAATTTTTCCCAGATGATTTGAGAACAGGATTCATATATCTCAGGGTTTGGCCATGGGTCTTGAAGTCTGATACTGAGTGTCCATTCCACAAGGTCAAGGGGTGGAATTTCAGGGCAAAAGTTCCTTTTCTCACTTGTTTTCTCAATAGTATACTCAATGCAACTGTGGCTATTTTCTGAATGCACACAGACTACGTTATCATCAGCATATTGAAGTTCTATAATAGATGTTGTTGTGATCTTGGATTCGGCTTTCAGTCTACTTGAAGGTACACATACGTGTATCTATAAACATATTCAGTATAGTGTGCTAAATTCTGCCCAGATGATTTGTGAACAGGATTCATATATCCCAGGCCATGGGTCTTGAACTCTGATAGTGAGTGTCCATTGTACAAGGGGGATGGAATTTAAGGGAAAAAGTTCCTTTTCTCACTTGTTATAGTATACTCAATGCAACTGTGGCCAATGCTTCCACGTTACCAGAGATTGCCCTTGGAACCTCAGCCCATAAGCATCACTGGGACCTGTAGTATCTCAAGGGCATGCCTATTCAAGACATCTCAGAGCCTGGCATTGCCTTGACTTGGCCACCCTACTTGTAAAAGGAAATGAAGGAGCTAAAGGGATTGCAGGAAAAGATTGGATGCAATGATCAAAAGAGGAAGGAATAGAGCATTTGGAGGAAGCCGTTGTTTTAAGAAGTAAGTGTGATCAACAGAGCCATCATCTTAATAGTTATGTGGGAGTGAACTCCTTCGAAACCCAGCGGGGCTTCCTTCTGAGTAAACATACTTAACTGTATATACATTTGGGGTTTGAGCCCTACGTACACTGAGCTGAGAGAAAGCTTCATTGGACATGCTTGCAAAACATATGTTAACTCCATAAAATGTTAAATGAGCCAGAAAGCAAAGAAGGAAATGTGTTATCTCTTTTGCATGATAACTTGGCAGAGGGAAGAGGTTGATTTACAGGATGTTTAGGACATCTCTCATTTATAGCCCCCCCCCCCCCAAAAAAAACCAGAATAATCCTTCCATGTGGAAATGCACAATCCTCCTGAATACTATGTGATAGAGAGAGTCAAAATGAAGAAGTCTGTGGCTCTTATGTAAGTGAGGGACGTCCATTAAATTTTAGTTGTAAAGTTATAATTTGTGTTTATATGTTGGGTTGTTTACATTTTGTTATTCTGGATGTATTGTTGTATTCGGGCATTGAATGTTTGCCTTTTATGTTTGGAACCTACCCTGAGTCCCTTTGGGGAGATAGAGTGGAAAATAAATAAAGTTTTATTATATACTAGCTGTGCCCTGCCACGCGTTGCTGTGGCTTTTAGTAAGAGTTTTGAAGTCTGTGCCTGGCCTCTCTTCCTTCCTTCACTCGCCCTCTTTCCCTCTTTCTCTCTCTCACACTCCTTCCTTTCCCCTCTTTCTCTCTCTCTCTCTCTCTCTGGCATCCCTCCTTCCTCCCCCTTCTTTATGCTTGTGTGTAAACTTGAGTATCTTCTGTTGGTCATGGGGGTTCAGTGTGGCATGTTTGCCCCAATTCTGTCGTTGGTGGGGTTCAGGATGCTCTTTGAGTCTTGGTAAACTCTGAATCCCAGTGACTACAACTCCCAAATGTCAAGGTCTATTTCCCTCAAACTCCATCTGTGTGGATATTAGGGCGTATTGAATGCTTTGGTCCGGATCCATCATTGTTGTCTTCCAAGTCGCCCCCTCCCTTCTCCCCACCCCTTCCCTCCCTGAGTCACTCCTTCCCTCCTCCCCCCCCTCCGGAAAGACACGCCCCCTCCCTTCGCCCCACCTCTTCTCTTCCTGATTGACTCCTGGAAGGAAAGGGGTGGGGCGAAGGGAGGGGGCGTGTCTTTCCGGAGGGGGGGAGGAGGGAAGGAGTGACTCAGGGAGGGAAGGGGTGGGGCGAAGGGAGGGGGCGAATTTGAAGACACGCCTCCTCCCTTCGCCCCACCCCTTTCCTCCGTGACTCACTCCTTCCCTCCTCCCTCCCTCTCCGGTTAGACACGCCCCCTCCCTTCACCCCACCCCTTTGTGTGTGCCACGCGGGGGGGGGGGTGAGGGGCGGCGCGTGCGCGCGTGGCGGGGAGTTTGCACCGCGCACGTGTGTGTGTGCCGCGCGGGGGGAGGGGGGGAGGGGCCGTGCGTGCGCGCGTGCCGGGGAGTTTGCGCCAGTGCGCATGTTCAGTTGTTTAGCGGTGTTTTTGTCGTTGTTGTGGTGTTTTTTTTTTAATTTGGAGTACATTAGTTTGTACCGAGTGGGTTGTCCTAGGGGCATGGCAATTCTGGTTCAGTTTCGTTGGGGGGTTGTGGAGTTATACGGCTCCGTACGACGCCCCTTACAGATTTATATTATAGATTATTATTTGAAATACAACAAAATTAGTACACAGCAAACAAGATCACTATGCTGGTTGTTGTATTGGATCACACGTCGAACACTTCCCAAGTGACTAGGACTACATGATGTCTCGGCAAATAATGCGTTCAGATCCTAGTAAGATGGCCTTCTGCAGCTGGCAGGTGGTAATTTTGTCAGCGCTGATTGTGTTTAAGTGCAGGTCAAGGTCTTTAGGCACTGCACCCAGTGTACCGATCACCACTGGGACCACCTTGACTGGCTTGTGCCAGTCAATAATAATAATAATAATAATAATTATTATTATTATTATTATTATTATTATATTTTTCTGTTCCTTTTTTAAAAAGGAAAATGTGATGGCAGTTTCTTCCCACTGCCCATTGGAGAGCATGGATGAAGGAACACTAAGTTCTTCCTTCATCCTTCTGTACACTTAGATGTGGTTTACAAAGCTTCAGGGCTTCCAAAGCATTGGCACTATGGAGCCGTAGTCCTCCCAAATGACAGTTATTGTCAACAATAAGCCAAAGAGGAAAAAGCTTTGCAGGATTGTATAGGGACCCTCCTCCAACCCAGATGTTGATCTGAGCCAGAGAAGACTTAAGAAGGCTTTGCAGAAAGAATAGAAAGACCTCTTGCTTGTAGGATAGATGGATTGATTGATTGGGGGAGTGTCTTGAAATATCCTTTCAAGAAGGCTACTAATTGTGTGAGGATCACAAAAATCATCATAGTCTGCCTGTGCTACGCTGGATGAACATTGCTTCCATCCAGTAACAATCTTTATGTATTTACAAGGAAGATATTCAACAGATGGAAGATTTTCCCATCCAGATCTAGAAGCTCATTATTCAGTTCTTGAGAGTGCAGCAATAAGCTTCCAATTGGCATTTTTTATTTTTATTTATTTTACTTTACTTCTATACCGCTGTTCTCAGCCCAGAGGCGACTCACAGCGGTTCACAAGACACAAGACACAGCAAAATTCAATGCACCAATATAAAAACAATTAACAACCTAATCTAATACACAGTTAGTACACAATTTTTATCATGACCATTCACTAACGTCTCATCACTAAAACATGATCCAGATTCGTCATCCATTGTTCCATTCCTATGTCGTTACCAGTCATTGCACTGAATTATTCGAACGCCTGCCCAAATAACCAGGTCTTTACTTTTTTGCGGAATGCCATTAAAGATGGTGCTAATCTGATGTCTGAGGGAAGGGCGTTCCACAGCCGGGGGGGCACCACCGAGAAGGCCCTGTCTCTCGTCCCCGCCAGCCGTGCTTGTGACGCTGGTGGGATCGAGAGCGGGGCCTCCCCGGAAGATCTCAAAATCCTGGTGGATTCATAGGCTGAGATGTGGTCGGATAGGTAGTTTGGGCCGGAACCGTTTAGGGCTTTAAAGGTCAACACCAGCACTTTGAATTGAGCCCGGTAGCAAATCGGTAGCCAGTGGAGTTGGCGCAACAGGGAGGTTGTATGCTCCCTGCGCTCCGCTCCTGTTAAAATCATGGCTGCCGAGCATTGGATTAGTTGAAGCTTCCGAGCTGTCTTCAAAGGCAACCCCCACGTAGAGAGCGTTGCAGTAATCTAGGCGGGATGTAACCAGAGCATGGACTACCGTGGCCAAGTCAGACTTCCCAAGGTACGGGCGCAGCTGGCGCACAAGCTTTAGCTGTGCAAATGCTCCCCTGGTCACTGCTGAGACCTGGGGTTCCAGGCTCAGAGAAGGGTCCAGGATCCCTCCCAAGCTGCGAACCTGCGTCTTCAGGGGGAGTGTGACCAGGGGCGGCTCATCCATTACGCGAAGTAAGCGGTCGCAGAACACTTTTTTTTGCCAGGGGCGCAGAGGCACCTCTGTAAATGCCCCTCGACCGCCACTTGAGGAGCCCCCCCCCCAGCTCACAACAGCCCTAGCAGTCCGGGGGGAGCCTCGGCTTTCTTGCCTCGCTGCCGGGCGATCCTCTTCCCAAAGGGCTGGGCCCTTGAGACTTGCCTAGCCCCTCTCGTTCCTGCTCCCCCTGGCCACCGGGTGCTCAAGCAGAGCCAAAAGAGAGAGAGAGAGAGAGAGCCCCTCCGGCTGGAGGTATCTCCCACCTCCGCTCCCTCCTTTGTTTTTGCGCCTACCTTCAGGAAAGGTGGGCATCTCCACCTCTCTCTCTCTCTCTCTCTCTTGGTCCCAATGGCTGAGGAGAAAGTCAGGAGAAGAGGTCACTTTTGGGGGTCTTCAGGCACGCCTCCAGACCCAAAGCGGGCCAGGCAAGGGAGTAAGTGTGGCAAGTGTAGTTACTGGGATGTATAATTCACCTACAATCAAAGAGCATTCTGAACTCCACCAATGATGGAATTGAACCAAATATGGCACACAGAACTCCCACGACGAACAGAAAATATATATCAGTGATTGGTTGGGGGGGGGGGGGGTGTGCCAAAATACTGTTTGCTTACCATTGAAAATTACCTAGGGCCGCCTCTGAGTGTGACCCCATCCAGCACAGGCTGTAACCCTATGCCCTGTTCGACCTTGCGACTGACCAGGAGTACCTCTGTCTTGTCTGGAATTCTATACCTAAGGATCACTAGTGTCCCTGGATGATATGGCTGTGAATTCAGCCCTCAAGCAGTAATCAAGCAACGACAACATTAATTTATGTCGTCATCCCTACACATGGCACTTTACAAATAAAATAACAGTAGTTTTGGGTTTGCAGATACTCCCTTCCCCTCCTGTCAGATGTTAAATATGTTGAAAGCTCTTTAACTGTGACAAATCTGAAGTCTTCCCTGATCTATTCAGGAAGACGTGTCGATGATTGGAGAGCACAAATTTGCATACAAATGGCCTTCTCTTCTGTAATTAAGATACTTGCATTAAAAGAGTCGTCTTCTCTATTTTTCTTTTTCTAAAATCCCCTTGACCAGAACATGGTTAGACATTATGCTTCCTGGGTCTGCTTCTTCTTTCAACAGAAATGAAGAAAATGTTGTGACTGATGGGTATTTTGGGGTGGCTTTTCTCTCAATGCATCTCCATTGTGGGCTCTCCCTTTGTGAGCAGCCCAAGTCGCAGTGGATCTCAGGGCATCACTTCTTTCTGACAACAAGTGGACAACAAGTTAGACGTGAGCCAACAGTGTGATGTGGTGGCAAAAAAAGCCAATGGGATTTTGGCCTGCATCAATAGGAGCCTAGTGCCTAGATCTAGGGAAGTCATGCTCCCCATGCTCTATTCCGCTTTGGTTAGACCACTTTACCTGGAATATTGTGTCCAATTCTGGGCAACACAATTCAAGAGAGATATTGACAAGTTGGAATGTGTCCAGAGGAGGGCGACTAAAATTATCAAGGGTCTGGAGAACAAGCCCTTTGAGGAGCGGCTTAAGGATCTGGGCATGTTTAGTCTGAAGAAGAGAAGGCTGAGAGGAGACATGATAGCCATATATAAATATGTGAGTGGAAGCCACAGGGAGGAGGAGGGAGCAAGCTTGTTTTCTGCTTCCATGGAGAATAGGACGCAATGGAACAATGGCTTCAAACTACAAGAGAGGAGATTCCATCTGAACATGAGGAAGAACTTCCTGGCTGTGAGAGCCGTTCAGCAGTGGAACTCTCTGCCCTGGAGTGTGGTGGAGGCTTTTAAACAGAGGCTGGATGGCCATCTGTCAGGGGTGATTTGAATGCAATATTCCTGCTTCTTGGCAGAATGGGGTTGGACTGGATGGCCCAGGAGGTCTCTTCCAACTCTTTGATTCTATGATTCTATTTATTTATTTATTTATTTATTTATTGCATTTATTGACCGCCCCTCTCAGCCCGAGGGCGACTCGGGGCGGTGAACAACAACAAAAAGACAGAGTACAATCAATCTAGACAATACAAACCAGACAATACAACGTAACATATACTTATACTAAAAAATCCGCTTCGTCGAGTCCTAAAGAGGAGCCAAAATTTTCCTTTTGTACTGTTAGAAACTCCCCGTTCTGGCTCTACCCACTAGAGTTGTGTACAGAATTACTTTATCCTGTTTCATCCATTCTTTCATTACCTTTGGGAGCACATAGCAAGAAGTCCCCTCCAGGTACGAAAATCAGCTTGACACAAAAGCAAGCGGGAGACAAATCCCCACGAGGATTCCAAGATCTTTTTCACACGTCCTGCTCTCGAGCCAGGCATCCCCCATTCTGTCTCTTTGCATTTCGTTTTTCCTGCCAAAGTGGAGTATCTTGCATTTGTCACTGTTGAACTTCATCTTGTTAATTTTGGCCCATCTCTCTAATCTTTCTTCTGCTTCTCCCTCTCCCCCTTTCTTCCTGCTTTGTCTATATAAGGAAAATGTATGAGATCATTGAAATTTATTTAGTCAGAAGCTATGATCGTTTCTTCATATTTACTCAAAGTGGGCTGTAAATCAACATTGAATTGCTGTCTCTCTAAGTTATTTGCATAGGAACATGCAGCAGGTTTTCATCCCAGTGCATTCTATGAGATTAGCTTTATTCTTTATTACATTTGCTTCCTGCTCTCCTTCCCCTGCACCAGCAACAGTTCCACTTTTGGATTGTTTTGCTCACTCTGAGTTTCCTTGTTTATGCATTACTGCAGGTGGGATTCTCATAACAGCCAATCTGTAACTTTTGGCTGGAAGGGAGATCGTTTACCTGCAGCAATAATGGCATTTGTCATACAATTTGATTCTTTTGCTGCCATTTAACTCTTTATGTCAGGAATCAGAAATCTGTAGCCCTTCAAATGCTGTTAGATGTAGCTCCCATCATTCCTCACTACCTATTGTGATGTCTATGTGTAATGGGAGTTGTAGTCCAAAACTATCTGGAGGGTCTTATGGTTTCCATCTCTGCTTTCAACCATTGAATCTCCCTGAACAAACCTGTCTTGGCTTTGAAATCATCAGCAGATTTCTACCACCATCAATTATTATATTGTTATTATATTTATTTATTTATACCCCACTTTATTTCCCCCAAAGGGGACTCAAAGCAGCTTAACATAATAATAATAATAATAATAATAATAATAATAATAATAATAATAATAAAGCTGACACGATATGAGGATTTAAAGATCGAATCGCAAAAACTCTGGCACAAGCCAGTCAAGGTGGTCCCAGTGGTGCTCGGTGTTCTGTTGTGTGCTGGGCCTGTAAAAAATTTCCTTTAGAACAGGACATGCCACCTTTGCCCAGTGGGAAGCCAGGGGGCCCAAAGAGAAGTTCTCAGAGGTTTTCCACCACAAATGGTCTTTAGATGACTTGTGAAGTATAGCAAAGTCCTTTATTACTGAACAATCAAACAGAAACTTCTCTTGTCTTCAGTAAAGTTAAACAAATGATTCCAGGCTTTTATGCAACTGGTGACTTCCTAATCTTACCCACGAATGACAGGCAACTGTCTTCAATAACTAATTCTTTGCTTTAAATGGAAAATCCCCTTTTTCAACTTCACCCAGGCTGACTGTAATCTAATTCTTACTGATGTGATCACAGACACAAAGCGCCAACTAGATCTGGCTTCAGCTCCAAGCTTCCTTATCAGTGAAGACAGCAGATACCTTGCCTCCCCTATGGCATATTTAACATACTTAGAGGTTCCTATTCATCGAAGGGCTTTCACCCTGGCCCGATGCCACGCTCTCCCATCAGCTGTACTCGAGGGCCGCTACCGGAAGATCCCTTTCCCAGAGAGACTCTGCCCCTGTGACTTGGGTCATGTAGAAACAATAGAACATGTGCTCCTTCAGTGCCCGTTCTACAGGGATACCCGTGCCAGGCTTATCTTACCTCTGATAGACAAGCACCCAGGCCATTCAGGACAATTTTACACCTCCCTGCTACTTGCAGATACTAATTCAGCTACAACCTACAATGTCGCAAAGTTCTGTGCAGCAGCATAAAAAATCCGGCAGGGAATGACTAGTTCCAAAAGTCAACTGTGTGTCCAGTAATCTTCTTCCCTGAATCTACAATTTGGTGATGGATCTGGGCATTGTCTGTTTTTACCCTGTTCCCCCTTCCGCTCCCTCACCCATATTGTGTTTTTAGTAGTTATATTTACATTTTTAATGTACCAAACATGCCAGGTTTGTCTGGAAATGTGACACTATTTCCTGTGCTGGTCAATGACCGAAATAAATATTTTGATTTGATTTGATACTGATGTGGGCTCCGCTACCGGGTCGAACTGCTTCTCGAGCACCGAGTGGACCTACCAGTAAGGCTAGTAGATTCTCCAGCTGGAGTTCTTTGGTCTTCAGGGCTGTTTCCCTGGAAATCTTTGGAGGCTCTTAAGACTTTCTCCCCCGGAAAGTCTTAAGGGTTTAAGCTTTTGTACAGGGGAAGCTTGCACACGTCCTGTACATTAGTTTTCCTTACTGAGACTAACTAAAAATGGCTCCCTTCTCTTCCCAATTGCCCTGAGCAAGGGGCGGAACCAAAACTTAACGATGATGGACAGGTGACTTGCCCTATGACTGCAATCAAAGGAAGCCACCTATCTGCAGAGTCCCTGAAACCCAGGACTGCAAGCAAACATTTAATACAAAGCAAATAAAGTTGGAGCTCCTGGTACAGCCGTACCAGAACACTTGGCACACTGGGTGCAGTGCCTCAAGACCTTGGCCTGCACTTAAACACAATCAGCACTGACAAGATTACCATCTGCCAGCTGCAAAAGACCACCTTACTGGGATCTGCACGCATTATTTGCTGATACATGACTCAGTCCTAGACACTTGGGAAGGGTCCAACATGTGATCCAGTACAACAGCCAGCAGAGTGTGGACTCATCTTGTTGTGTTTCAAATAATAACAATAGTAGTAGTAATAGTAGTAGTAGTAGTAATAATAATAATAATATTTTATTTATATTCCGCCCTTCTCCCCGTAGGGACTCAGAGAGGATTACAGTGTAAACAGATACCAACAAATATTTAATGCCTTGTTACAATACAATGAAACACACAAACACAAACAAAGGCAGAGGCTTCTCCTTTCATTTCCAGCTTTGGAGGCGGTGCTCATCTCTGGCTCTGTGGGAGGTGTTGTTCTCCATTTCCAAGTTGAGAAACCTGCGTTATCACTTTCTGATCGTGTAACCGGCATAACTGCTTGGAGCGTCCTATACTTTTCTCACCGAAGCACTACCTATTTAACTAGTCACAATGGCATTTTTTCGAACTGCTAGGTTGTCAGGAGCTGGGCTAACAGTTGGAGCTCACCCCATCCCACAGATTTGAACTTCTAACCTTCAGGTCAGCAGTTCAGCAGCACAAGGGTTTAATCCATTGCGCCACCGTGGCCCATCAGTATAACCACTTAAAATATACAAGTTTACGAACAGGATTAAATATAGACAGTATTTTATAATTCCCAGTTAAAAACCATTAAAACATTTTTACAGTTGAAGCCAAAAGCCACAGCACTCCCTGAATTGATCTTTAAAACCTTCATCTTTAAAAGCCTGTCTGAATAAAAAAGTTTTTTCCTCTTACTTTTTTGCATTTCTGCTCTCTTTCACCACACAAAGTTTTGACAGACCATGATAGAAGGAAGCATGTGCTTAGGAGAATTTTTTGCACCTTGGGACTTATTCTGCACAAAATTTACATGTGTTTTTTTTTTTTAATAAAAAAATAAAAAGGCACAGTGAAAGGCACGGCAGACTACTCCAACCAGAGAAGTCAGCCATAGCAGAGCACCTGATGAACCAACCTGGACACAGCATATGATTTGAGAACACAGAAATGCTGAACCACTCTCACAACCATTATGTCAGACTACACAGAGAAGCCACTGAAATCCACAAGAAGCATGTGGACAATTTCAACAGAAAGGAAGAGACCATGAAAATGAACACAATCTGGCTACCAGTATTAAAAAACTCTAAAATTGCAACAGCAAAACAACAGAGAGGAAAACAGGCAGGGACATCTAATCACCTTTCAAGAAGAGTTTGCTCCAGGCACAGTCAGCCCATTGTATGCTAATCAAGGTGGTCAGTTGAAAGATTCACTAGGGCTGGGCGGTTTCGTTTCGTTAATTCGTAATTAGTTAATAATTCGTTAATTTTTTTAATTACAAAACGATAACGAACCATTCTGGAGCAATTTTTTAAAAAAATGAATTTTTAAATACGTTTTGTAAATGCTTCGTATTTCGTTATTGTATTCGTTTCGTTATTGTTCCGAGGTCGTTTCGTTATTATTTCCGCATGTCTGGGGCAAGTTTTATGGTTGTTTTTTGTTTAATTAGTGAAAATAAAATTATAATATCACACCAACAGTCAAGAACAGAGGGAGAGGGAAGCTTCAAAAGTTTTTGGAGGTTTTTTAGCGTATTTCGCGGTTGCGTCCGCCATTAACGAATCGATTCGTTATTGTTTCGGAAATCGATTTGTTATTTTTTTTACCATTTACGAAATTTCGTAAATATCGAACTTTTTAAAAGGAAAATTTTGTAATTATTTTAAATATCGAAACGCAAAAACCCCCAAAAAAACGAATCGATTTTAGAAACAAATTTTTCCGTTGTTACCCAGGCCTAGTATTTAAAAATTCTAAAATTGCAACAGCAAAAACAGCAGAGAGAAAAACAGGCAGGGACATCTAATCACCTTTCAAGAAGAGTTTGCTCCAGGCACAGTCAGCCCATTGTATGCTAATCAAGGTGGTCAGTTGAAAGATCCACACCTAGCCCAACTTACAAAAGCCCTTTGTCTCACCCTGGTCATAAACCCCCTTTTTCCCAGTTCCAGCAGACCTCACTACCTCTGAGGATGCTTGCCATAGATGCAGGCGAAACGTCAGGAGAAATGCCTCTAGAACATGGCCATATAGCCCGAAAAAACCCACAAGAACTGAGTGATTCCAGCCATGAAAGCCTTCGACAATACATTTTTTTTATTATCAGGAAACAAGGTTTTCTACAAGGAAATACTATTGTCTATGCTGTAACTATTGTTTCCTGTGCAGAAAATTGTATATTCTGTGTAAAACAACCACATAATATTGTCGAAGGCTTTCATGGCCGGAATCACTCAGTTCTTGTGGGTTTTTTTGGGCTATATGGCCATGTTCTAGAGGCATTTCTCCTGACGTTTCGCCTGAAGCTTGCCATAGATGCAGGCGAAACGTCAGGAGAAATGCCTCTAGAACATGGCCATATAGCCCGAAAAAACCCACAAGAACTGAACCACATAATAGTTCCATGCAGAATAAACGCTGCATTGAAAAAAGGCTTCCTAGTCTTCAGACTATATTTCAGCTGGAAGATAATTCCCCCAAATTACTAGGCACTTCCTTTGAGAAGAACTTTAGTGAAAAATTGTATACTCCTGGTCTCCCCTTTTGTGCAAGTGTACACATACATATATGTATGTCATAGTAAGTAATGATCCAATGTTGCAGACCTCTATTCTCCCATTAACAGTACTTAGGTCCATGATGGTGAACCTATGGCACACGTGTCAGCACTGACACGCATGGCTATTTTTGATGACACGCGGCCACATGCAGCCGCATACAGAGAAGTACACCTTATAAAAGCCAATCTAATTCCATCCTTAAATTTATAAAAGGCTCTACAAATTTAACATCTGCACCTTTGAGCATTGTTCACTCCATAACTCAGCATGGAATATACATTTTTCTTATTTAAACTATAAATATTGCAAAATTATGGGGTTTTTTCTCTGAAGTTGACATCCCACCCAAGTTATGCTCTGGTTTTTGGCAAATTTTGACACACCAAGCTTAAAAGGTTGCCCATCACTGACTTAGGTGATCCCTCATTGTCCAAGTATGATGCTTTCGAAGTGTAGTGTCTTGCCCGTGGATACGTAGGTGACTGTGGAGCCCTATTCTTGATCCACATGTTCTTCCGCAGTGAGGGCATCAGTTTCCAGGTGGTAGGTGATCCCAATCAGAGTTGGCTTGACACACCTTCCTCTTGGCACATTCCTCCCTTTTGCCCTCCATTTGTGCCTTTTTGAATTCCACAGCACTGCTGGTCACAGCTGGCCTCCAGTTAGAGTGCTCAAGAGCCAGGGCTTCCCAGTTCACGGTGTCTATACCACAATTTTTAAGGTTAGCTTTAAGTCCATCTTTAAATCTCTTTTCCTGTCCAACAACATTCCATTTTTCACTCTTGAGTTGGGAGTATAGTAACTTCTTTGGGAGACGGTGATTGGGCATTCATACAACGTGGCCAGTCCAGAATTGATGTCACAGGAGCATTGTTTCAATGGTGGTGGGTTTTGCTTCTTCCAGCATGCTGACAATAGTTCACCAGTGTTCCCATTAACAGTATCTATCTTACCCATACCTTCTTTCCACTTCTCAAAATAAATCTTTCCAGCACATCATTGTTATATTTCTCTAATGTGAGTTAATTTGCAGTGGTGAATGGGAAGTGATTTTCATAAATTTGTTGTTGTTGTATTCAAACCTAAGGTGACCTTATCATGTTTATTTTTCTTGGAGAGATTTGTTCAGAGAAGATTTGCCCTTGCCTTCCTCTGAGATTGGAAAGGTCACCCAGTGGCTTTCCATCGTTGAGAAAGGATTCAAATATTGGTCTATTTATTTATTTATTTATTTACTTTATTTGTATACCGCTGTTCTCAGCCCTTAGGTGACTCACAGCGGTTAACAACAGGAACAGCAAAAATTCAATGCTAACAACACGGTATTTAAAACAATTGACATCATAGACACATTATACAGTTAACAACAATAACCATTCACTGGCGTCTCATAACTAAAAACATGATCCAAATTTGTCATCCATTGTTCCATTCCTATATTCATTACGCTCATTGCACTATCTATTCAAACGCATTTTCAAATAACCAGGTTTTCACTTTTCTCCGGAATACCATTAGTGATGGGGCCGATCGAATGTCCGTGGGAAGGGCGTTCCACAGCCGAGGGGCCACCACCGAGAAGGCCCTATCTCTCGTCCCCGCCAGCCATGCTTGTGAAGCAGGCGGGATCGAGAGCAGGGCCTCCCTGGACGATCTCAAAGTCCTGGTGGGTTCATAGGCAGAGATGCGATCGGATAGGTAACTTGGGCCGGAACCGTTTAGGGCTTTATAGGCCAATGCCAGCACTTTGAATTGTGCTCGGTAGCAAATTGGTAGCCAGTGGAGTTGGCGCAACAGGGGGGTTGTATGCTCCCTGCGTCCCGCTCCTGTTAGAATCATGGCTGCTGAACATTGGGCCAATTAGAGCTTCCGAGCTGTCTTCAAAGGCAACCCCACGTAGAGAGCGTTGCAGTAGTCTAGGCGGGATGTAACCAGAGTGTGGACTACCGTGGCCAAGTCAGACTTCCCAAGATACGGGCGCAGCTGGCGCACAAGTTTTAGTTGTGCAAATGCTCCCCTGGTCACCGCTGTAACCTGGGGTTCCAGGCTCAGTGATGAGTCCAAGATCACACCCAAGCTGCAAACCTGCGTCTTCAGGGGGAGTGCGGCCCCATCCAACACAGGCTGTAACCCTCTGCCCTGTTCGGCCTTGCGACTGACCAGGAGGACCTCTGTCTACAGAGCCACGGTTCCAACACTCAACCCAGTTCACCATGCTGAGTCAATATATACGTCCCATCTGTATACATTTTACTTGAGTTTAAGATGGATTAAATACAGTTGGACACATGAGAGTTTGAAATTCTATATCATATTCCCAAGACAAAGAAGTGTGGTCCTTCCAAAAGGTTTTAATTTCCTTTTGGAAATTAAACTATTGCTACTTTAAACTACTTGATCATAAATGTTTACTGTTTCATTCTGTTTCCCTTTTATTAATTCCTATGCCTTGGCTCTGTTCTTTCTTTGCACTGTATTCTAGTAATCTGCTCCATGTAAACCAGTGGCTCTCAACCTGTGGGTGCCCAGGTGTTTTGGCCTACAACTCCCAGAAATCCCAGCCAGTTTACCAGCTGTTAGGATTTCTGGAAGTTGAAGGCCAAAACTGTTGGCGTTTAGCGGAAGTTTTGCAGAGGCTTGGTAGAAATCATGGAGTCTGGAGACTTCTGATTACAAAGCAGGTTCAATTTACTTAGAGCAGTTCAAAACACATCCATTCTAGTAAGCGACAAAACATGAAGTACGCAGAAGGCAGAACAAAGGAAGGAGAAGTGTAAACAAGCCTGCAGCTGCTTGGCAGATATCAGATACTCCCTAATTTCTCTCACAACTCTGCTCAGAGTATCTCAGGGCTACTATCTCACAGCCTCAAACATAAACATACATCGCAGCAATACAATCTTGTGGCACCCATTTTACAACTACATGAAATTACATTTAAAACACATTACATACTTTAACATATTCTGACAAAAACATCTGAGGACCCACAGGTTGAGAACCACTGCTGTAGTGCAACCTGTCCTGAAGAAGACCCCTCTGGACCTAGAGGTACCTGATAACTAACACTTATATCTGATATCTGAGCAAGGTGATTTTTATTTATTTATTTATTTATTTATTTCGAGGTTTTATATGCCGACCCTCTCACCTTCAAAGAGGGATTCGGACTGGTTCACAACATGTGTTAACATACAAAAAATATACAATAACAACACAATGCCACTTAATTACACGATTAAAATATCAGCACTATACACATTAAAACATTATCATCCCAGTTAATAGAGCCAAATCATCTGACACCATCACAATCCCATTCATCCTCCTCCTTTCATGTGGGCAAAGAATTCAATCAGTTGTCAAATGCCGCGTTCCACAACCAGGTCTTTGTTAGTTTCCTGAACGTCATGAGGGAGGGGGCAGTTCTGATCTCTAATGGCAGGGAGTTCCAAAGTCGAGGGGCCACCATTGAGAAGGCCCTGTCCCTCGTCCCCACCAGCCGTGCTTGTGCAGGCAGAGGGACCGAGAGCAGGGCCCCTCCAGATGATCTTGGTGGTCTTGATGGTTTGTAGGGGAGAATACGTTCGGAGAGGTAAACTGGGCCGGAGTCGTTTAGGGCTTTATAGGTTAACACCAGCACTTTGAATTGTGCTCGGAAGCTAATTGGCAGCCAGTGGAGTTCGAGTAACAGCGGAGTGGTGTGCTCCCTGGACCCCGCACCCGTTAGTAATCTGGCTGCCGCGCGTTGTACTTGCTGCAGCTTCTGGGCAGTCTTCATAGGCAACCCCACGTAGAGAGCATTGCAGTAATCTAAGCGGGATGTAACCAAAGCGTGTACTACCGTGGCCAAGTCAGCCCTCCCAAGGTACAGACGCAGCTGGCGCACAAGTTTTAATTGTGCGAAAGCTCCCCTGACCACCGCTGAGACCTGGGGTTCCAGGCTCAGCGATGAATCCAGGAGAACTCCCAGACTGCGTACCTGAGCTTTTAGGGGGAGTGTGACCCCGTCCAGCACAGGCTGTAACCCCGTACCCTGTTCGGTCTTACGACTGACCAGGAGTACCTCTGTCTTGTCTGGATTTAGTTTCAATCTGTTGTCCCTCATCCAGTCCGTGTCAGCGGCCAAGCACCGGTTCATGACCTGAACAGCCTCCTTAGTGGCAGGTGGAAAAGAGTGATAGAGTTGGACATCATCTGCGTACAGATGACATCGCACCCCAAAACTCCGGATGATTGAAGGCATGGTGGTTGTGCAGCTCCAAATGTTGTTAAGGGGACAGAAGATCTGGACAATATCCTGACCTAGACAGTCTACTCAGAAAATAGGTGTTGCTCTGAGCAACTTATTCCAGGAGGATGAAATGATTCTCTGTAGATCCTCCTGAATCCCTCAGTGAACCCTGGTACCATTGGCGACATTATAGGGCCAAGTCTAATGGATAGGAGATCTCATCAGGAGTTTTGGGGTTGGATGTAATCAGTATGTTGGTGGAACTCAGCTCTACTTCTCCTGGGGCTGTTGAGGTTCTGGAGCATTGCCTGGATGCTGTGATGTTCTGGATGAGGGTGAATAAACCAAAAGTGATGCCAAGCCATTGAATGTCTGAGTATTGGTAATTCTTGATTTCAGGAATCGGGTAACTTATCTACACTGGGCAGGGTTGTTTGGAAATATTACTAGATCTATCCTAGTCATTGGAGGCCCAGATAGACTCTAACTGCACTTGTTGCCTGAAGTTTGCTGCAGTTGTGTTGCTTTCCTCTGCATCCTTGAGCCTGGTCAGTCTGTATGTATCTCTTTCCCTTCTTGAAGGCCACAGTGGGAGTTGATCTACTTGTAGAGTTGTTATTATTATAATTTCTCCTAGTTAGAGTTGAGTCCAGAAGAACTAGAATTCAGGTTGAACCAAACTCATGGAACAATGAAGAAACGTAGAAGGTGAAGCCTGCTCATGTCTAGGAAAGACGAATAAATAGAAGTCAAAGGAGGCTGCAATGGTGGGGGTAGAGTGGCAATATCAGACATCGTAAATACATTGACATCGTAGTACATTTTGGCCAATGTCTACAAAAGAATGGCAAAAAGGTCTCTCAACACTGGTCAACCAATCTGTGAATCTCTGCATTATTGGTTTCTGGCACATAGTTGGCTTACAAAGGGGAAAAAAACCTTATGGTTGCTTCACCATAATCAGCCTAGTAAAAGGTAAAGGTAAAGGTAGTCCCCTGACATTAAGTCCAGTCATGTCTGACTCTGGGGTGTGGTGCTCATCTCCATTTCTAAGCCGAAGAGCCAGCATAGTCCGTAGACACCTCCAAGGTCATGTGGCCGGCATGACTGCATGCAGCACCGTTACCTTCCCGCCGGAGCGGTACCTATTGATCTACTCACATTTGCATGTTTTCAAACTGCTAGGTTGGCAGAAGCTAGGGCTGACAGCGGAAGCTCACGCCGCTCCCCGGAATCGAACCTGCGACCTTTCGATCAAATCAGCCTAGTAGCCACTATTTATGTGTAAACTGGAAAAATGCTTGGAGCTCTTGGAATGTTGCAGCCAGTGATTGCAGTTAAAGACACACCCTTTCCCTTCTTGTCCCCTGCTTCATACTTCCATCTACCCCCATCCTCCCTCTCTGTTTCCTCTGTTCTTTTCCTCCTTCCTCCTCTTTTTCCTTGTCTCCACCCATTCACTGTCAGGAAGTGCCGCATCCGAAGGGCTATTTCAGCACAACGTGGCAGCAGCAGAGACTAGCAGCAATGGCAGCTTCAACAGTGAGTGGATTTTACTCTGATGGGGACAGTTGTTTGATTGATTATTTATTTATTTGGTTTACTTTTACCCCACCCTTCTCACCCCGAAGGGGACTCAGGGCGGCTTACATATCCAAGGCACAATTAGATGCCCATAACATACAACAATAATAAAACACAATAGTACAAAATAGCAAACAACAACAGTACATCATATCTATACCCAATAAAACCCATAAAAATTTCATACAAACCGATACAAACCAATTATTCCTTATTGCCGGTCAATATTCGCTATCTCATAGTTCACAGTTTCATTCCACAGTTATCAGTCCTGCCGGTCCTATTTGTCTGGTTGTCCTTACTTAGTTGGCAGATTGCCTGAAGCCCTGGTCCCACAACCACGTCTTTACCTTCCTCCTGAAGGTAAAGGATGTTGATGCCCTGATTTCCCCCGGGAGTGAGTTCCACAGGTGAGGGGCCACCACTGAGAAGGCCCTGCTCCTTGTCCCCACCAGCCTCACTTGTGATAGTGGTGGGGTCGAGAGCAGGGCCCCGTCAGATGATCTTAAATTCTGTGGTGGGACGTAGAGGGAGATACGTTCGGACAGATACACTGGACCGGAACCGTACAGGGTTTTGTAGGTCAAAACCAACACCTTGAATTGGGCTCGGAACTGAACCGGCAGCCAGTGGAGCTGACACAGCAGAGGGGTGGTATGCTCTCTGTATGTCGCTCCAGTGAGCAGCCTGGCTGCTGCTCGCTGGACCAGTTGAAGTTTCTGAACAGTCTTCAAGGGCAACCCCATGTAGAGTGTGTTGCAGTAGTCTATCAGGGATGTGACAAGAGCGTGGACCATTGTGGGTTGGAATGGACTAGCAATTCTATCAAGCATGCTATGGAGTAGGTACTTGGGCAGATTGCATTTCCTGCTACAGCAGTGTTTCTCAACCTTCCTAATGCCGTGACCCCTTAATACAGTTCCTCATGTTGTGGTGACCCCCAACCATAACATTCTTTTGCTACTTCATAACTGTAATTTTGCTCCTGTTATGAAACAATTTGGGAGTTGTAGTTGTTGAGATTTATGGTTCACCTACAATCAAAGAGTATTCTGAACTCCACCAATGATGGAATTGAACCGACCTCACTACCTTTGAGGATGCTTGCCATAGATGCAGGCGAAACATCAGGAGAGAATGCCTCTAGAACATGGCCATATAGTCTGAAAAAACCTACAACCCAGTGATTCTGGCCATGAAAGCCTTCGACAATACATTGAACAAAACTTTGCACACAGAATGCCCATGAAGCAGAATGTTTTCTGCTTCCCTGGAGACTAGGATGCGAAACAATGGCTTCAAACTACAAGAGAGGAGATTCCATCTGAACATGAGGAAGAACTTCCTGACTGTGAGAGCCATTCAGCAGTGGAACTCTCTGCCCCGGAGTGTGGTGGAGACTCCTTCTTTGGAAGCTTTTAAGCAGAGGCTGGATGGCCATCTGTCAGGGGTGCTTTGAATGCAATATTCCTGCTTCTTGACAGAATGGGGTTGGACTGGATGGCCCAGGAGGTCTCTTCCAACTCTTTGATTCTATGATTCTATGAAAACACTGGAAGGGTTTGGTGGGCATTGACCTTGAGTTTGGGAGTTGTAGTTCACCTACAGAGAGCACTATGGACTCAAACAATGATGGATCTGGACCAAACTTGGTACGAATACTCAGTATGCTAAATGTGAACACTGGCGGAGTTTGGGGGAAATAGGCCTTGACATTTGGGAGTTGTAGTTGCTGGGATTTTTAGTTCACCTACAATAAAAAGGCATTCTGAACCCCACCAATGATAGAATTGGGCCAAACTTACCACACAGAGCCCCCATGACCAACAGAAAATACTGTCCTCAGTTCTTGTGGGGTTTTTTGGGCTATATGGCCATGTTCTAGAAGCATTTCTCCTGACATTTCGCCTGCATCTATGGCAAGCTTCCTCAGAGGTGAGGTCTCACCTCACCTCTGAGGAAGCTTGCCATAGATGCAGGCGAAATGTCAGGAGAAATGCTTCTAGAACATGGCCATATAGCCCGAAAAAACCCACAAGAACTGAGTGATTCCAGCCATGAAAGCCTTCGACAATACAGAAAATACTGTGTTTTCTGATTGTCTTTGGTGAGGTGACCCCTCTGGCACCCCCTGGCGACCCCTCCAGGGGTCCCGACCCCCAGGTTGAGAAACACTGTGCTACAGTATGGCAATGCCGGAGCACTTGTGCAATCTGTTGATTTTCTCACATTCCCATCTAAAAAGAAAAAGAAGGAGCGGATACTATCTGTAATCGTCACCCATGACTTTGTGTTTAAAGTAGAGTGCTCCAGTCAGAGATGTGATGAGTTTTCTTTCAGACCTTTACCACTGCGGCTCTTCGTTCCGCCAATGGTGCTTTCCCCTTTTGGATTCCTCTGCCTGGTCTGTATTCTTCTCTATCCCAGTCCCCTTGACCAACTGCCCATTCCCATCCTGCCTCTTTCCCTGTGTCCTCTTGTTCGTCTTGGACTCGGCCTTCTCAAGACCACAAGCAACATTTCCCACAGTAGAAACCAGGGGTTCTCAAACTAAAACCCGAGGGCTGGATATGGCCCATCAAGGTCATTTAACTGGCCATTGCTCAGGGTCAACCTAAGTCTGAAATGACTTGAAAGCACACAACAACAACAATCCTATCGCATCATCCAAAAAGCAGACCCAGGCTTCCCATTGAAATACTAATATGTTTATATTTGTTAAAATTGTTCTTCATTTTAATTATTGTATTGTTTTTAAGGGTTTTTTTGCACTACAAATAAGAGATGTGCAGTGTGCATAGGAATTCATTCATAGAATCATAGAATCCAAGAGTTGGAAGAGACCTCCTGGGCAATCATCCAGTCCAACCCCATTCTGCCAAGAAGCAGGAATATTGCATTCAAATCACCCCTGACAAATGGCCATCCAGCCTCTGCTTAAAAGCTTCCAAAGAAGGAGCCTCCACCACACTCTGGGGCAGAGAGTTCCACTGCTGAACGGCTCTCACAGTCAGGAAGTTCTTCCTAATGTTCAGATGGAATCTCCTCTCTTGTAGTTTGAAGCCATTGTTCCATTGCGTCCGAGTCTCCAAGGAAGCAGAAAACAAGCTTGCTCCCTCCTCCTCCCTGTGGCTTCCTCTCACATATTTACACATGGCTATCATATCTCCTCTCAGCCTTCTTTTCCTCAGGCTAAACATGCCCAGTTCCCTAAGCCGCTCCTCATAGGGCTTGTTCTCCAGACCCTTGATCACTTTAGTTGCCCTCCTCTGGACACATTCCA
Source organism: Anolis sagrei (assembly GCF_037176765.1). NCBI lineage: Eukaryota > Metazoa > Chordata > Lepidosauria > Squamata > Anolidae > Anolis > Anolis sagrei. Next base: position 37,136,832 of record NC_090029.1, read on the forward strand.
GCTTGTCAATATCTCTCTTGATATGTTTTTTCGAATTATACTCCGGCCCTCCCAACAGTTTGAGGGACTGTGACCTGGCCCTCTGTTGAAAAGGTTTGAGGACCCCTGGTATAAACAATACTGGACTCAGTGTCCCTATGGATATCCCTTATAGCTTTCCAACAAAAGCTATAAGGGGCAATCTCAGGTTTGTAGGATTGATGGATGAGAAATAAGACTGAAAAAATTGGGGAAAATGCACACTTAGAATTACAATTGGCACTTGCTTTCTCCTGGGGTTTTGTTCCAGGATGGACGGACGCATGCATGCCATGGATACCACCATCTGTGAATGCTCAATTCCCATTTGATACAATGAATACTCTATAGACCAGTTGTAGTCTTCCATATCCAGAAGGGAACCGGTGACCTGCGCCTTGTGATATGGTGGTTGGATCAACCACAGAAATCTGATAGTGGCCTGCGTGAAGTATGGTGGCCTTAGCATCCACTGGAGTTTTGTTCCAGGACCATCCCTTTGACACCAAAATCTTTTTTTTTTTTTTGGGGGGGGGGGGGGGGTATTTTCAAGCTGTGGATGGTTGAATCCATGGATACAGGTCTGACTGTAATTAATAGGCATGGTTAGAGTCACTTGGATAACACGAGGCTTGTAATAATTTCATTAAAATTACCTTTTTGAAGCGATATCGAAGCTTTTTTCTAAAATCGGAAGTACCTTTGCCCTTCCGAAGCTTTTTCCTCCATTTTTGTTACAACTCAGGAAGTGAGTCGGAAATTGTTCAGCTTTTCCCCGCTTCTGGTCCCTGGCCTCAGATCAAGCCTGTGCCGTCACGCCCAGATGCTATAACGGTAAAACTAAGATGTGCTTCTCTCTTTATCTGGGCGAACTGCTGGGGGTCTTTCTTTGAAGCAATAACTCAATACTTTCAGCAACTGATGCCAGTCAAGATAGGAACATCAACCAAATGTTTATTTCCAAAGTCCTTGGCAAACTTGGCACAGCTTGATAAAGTTACAACATAAACAGTCAATTTAAAAAGCCATAGAGATGTTCTTTCTTTCCCTTTTCTTCAATTACTGAGGTAACCTTTCTCCAAATGGTAGAAAAAATCCTGAGATATTTCACCCCAACCCTGAGCTGCTATGGTTAGAAAGAACAGGTCTTCCTCTATCTAAGCACAAGGTTAGCTTTGGAGATGAAGTAATGCTCAGTAGTACTCAATAACTATTTCTCTCTATAACTCAATTACTCAATTACTATCTCAATATCTTAATCTCTCTCTATATATAACTCAATATCTATCTATAACTCAATAGTGCTCACAATGGGTTTTTCAGAGCTCCCTACCTGACCAACAGCACATCTGAGGTTCTTTTCTCTACTGAAGGAGGCAGGGGAGATTCCAACATGGAGATCTCAACCACAGGAAAAAGGGCGGACTCCTAACCCATAGAGATACTTTCTAAACCAATAACTGCATAGGGTTTGCAGCCTGGCTCTCCAGACTCTGATACAGTTTAACTTCCAGGGTGCTGCTGGGTCTATAGCAACCCTGAGGAAATGCAAAGGAATGCTATCCCATGCAGCTAAAAGGCAACGTAAACCATGCTCCTGGAAGACAGAACAAAGCCAGAGAAGCCAGTTTTAAACCAGAGAAGGAAAGAATTTCCTGCCTACGGCTCAAGGCCAGAGAATCCAGTTTTAAAGCCAGAGAAGCCAGTTTTAAACTGTAGCAGGAAGGAATTTCCTCTGTTTGCTTTCCCCCGTTTCTGGTCCCTGGCCTTGGCTCAAGCCAGAGAAGCCAGTTTTAAACCAGAAACGGAAGGAATTTCCTTCGCTTGCTTTCCCCCGCTTCTGGAGTAAAACAACTACTTGTAGTTGTAGTTCAAAGACCACCCAATAAAACAGGAAATAACACTTTCAAATCATTAACGAAAGGATTCAGAAGTCTCTGAAGTTTCGGAAAGTTTTGAAAAAATATTTCTGTGAAAATCGGTATTGACTTTAGAATTGAACCACCAGCACCCCCTACATTTGCAATTAGTTTTGAACCCTTTTTTTTTTGTGGACCAACCAAGCCTAGTAATGAATTCTGATCTAGTAATTAGTTTTAAGGAATTGAACTAAATGGATCCTGTCTGATTTTGGAAGATAAGCAAGGCCATCCCTGTTCAGCACTTAGGAGACCAAGAGTTGATACCCGGTGTTGTCGGCTATGTTTCAAACTGTCTCAGTGTATTCTTTGCCTAACAAAACTTTATGAACTTCATGAGGTTGTCCTAAGTTGATAGGTGACTTGAAGGCACAGGCATCGACACACACACAAATCCATCTCCTCTGTCCTATGTGAAATACAATGCAAGCAATGCTTGGCTCTCACATTGAGCCAAAGCTAAAACCGTCGCCCCCACAGTATTCATTAAAGCTCACTATGAATTTCTTTCTCATAGGTATCATCCATGATAACAGTTATTTGCCTCCCGATCAATTTCAGCAGAAACGAAGCACCTAGGAAGAGCATTTTGACAGTCTTTTTTTCATAATAGGGAGGAAACTTCAAGGATGTTTTCATAACACAGAGTAAGAGCACAATCTTAACTCACCGAAATGCCCGAGGGCCAACTGAGCTGACAGTCGGAGAGCTGAAGCTAGGCTGAATCCAATTTGTTCTTAGTTTAGAGGTTTGACTTGAAAATGGCTTCAGACTCGCCCCACACTGGTCGAACTTTGTGTTGGCCCTATGACTCTGTCCCTGGGCCCAGGGTATTATTTATTATTTATTTCTTACCTTTCTACCCCGCCCTTCTCCCCATAAGGGGACTCAGGGTGGCCTCACATAAGCATCAAATGATGCTAACAACATAACAACGGAAACATTTGTTTCTAAAATCGATTTGTATTTGGGGGGTTTTTTTGTTTCGATATTTAAAATAATTACAAAATTTTCCTTTTAAAAAGTTCGATATTTACGAAATTTCGTAAATGTGAAAAAAATTACAAAACATTAACGAATTGATTTCCGAAACAATAACGAATCGATTTGTTAATGGCGGACGCGACCGCGAAATACGCTAAAAAACCTCCAAAACCTTCTGAAGCTTCCCTCTCCCTCTGTTGTTGACTGTTGGTGTGATATTATAATTTTTTTTCACTAATTAAACCATAAAACTGGCCCAGACATGCGGAAATAATAACGAAACGACCTCAAAACAATAACGAAACGAATACAATATCGAAATACGAAGCATTTACAAAACGTTTTTGAAAATGCGTTTTTTTAAATAATTGCTCCAGAATGGTTCGTTATCGTTTTGTAATTGAAAAAATTAACGAATTATTAACGAATTACGAATTAACGAAGCGAAACCGCCCAGGCCTATAGATTAGGCAAGCCAGACACTCTCCATATCAACACTGACAAAAAAAAGCAAGAAATACTGTTGACCCACAAGCAGAAAGAAATGACATATATTAGAAACCAACACTTTCTCATTACTTTATTTTCCATATCAACAGACTGGGCCACAGCAACTCGTGGCAAGATTGCTAGTACACCATAAAATTACAATTAAAACAGTAAACCTGTTTTAAAAAACATTATAGAAAATCATCAATACGTTCATTTAAGGATACATTAACATGCCAGTAAACCAAAACCAAGCCAGGAGTATCTAATGTCACAAAATTTCCAAAATTCCTTTCCCTATTGCCGCTATTCTCTAGCCGAATGCCTGGCCCCAGAGCCAGGTCTTCAGTTGTCTTCTGAAGGACAGGAGAGAGGTGGCCAACCTGGAGGTGGCCAACCTGATGTCCTTAGGGAGAGAGAGAGTTCCACAGACGGAGGGCCACTGCCAAGAAGGCCCTGTCTCTCGTCCCCACCAACCGCGTTTGCGAGAGTGGTGGGATCAAGAGCAGGGCCTCTCCTGATGATTCATAACAGGAGATACGTTCAGACAGGTGATCTGGACCAGAACCGTTTAGGGCTTTAAAGGTTAAAACCAGCACTTTGAATTGTGCTTGGAAGCTCATTGGTAGCCAGTGCAGCTGGTGCAACAAAGGAGTGGTCCGCTCCCTGTATGCCACTCCAGTTAACAACCTGGCTGCCGACCGTTGGACTAATTGAAGCTTCCGAGAAGTCTTCAAAGGCAGCCCCACGTAAATTGCGTTGCAGTAGTCTATTCGGGATGTAACCAGAGCTTGGACCACTGGGGCCAAGTCAGACTTCCCAAGGAACGGGTGCAGCCAACATTGCCATTCCTTCAGCTCATGTCCAGTAAACTACCTTTCCAATTAAAAATTAGTTTGGTGGGTTGCTGCAAGTTTTCCGGGTTGTATGACCATGTTCCAGAAGCATACAGTCCTGATGTTTCACCCACATCTATGGCAGGCATCCTCAGAGGTTGAGGGGTCAACCTCTGAGGTTTTTTGTTTTGTGTCAGGAGAAACTTAAGAAACTGCAAGTCACTTCTGGTGTGAGCGAATTGACTGTAATCTGCAAGGACGTTGCAAGGACGCCTGGATGTTTGATGTTTTTACCATCCTTGTGGGAGACTTCTCTCATGTCCCCTCATGGGGAGCTGGAGCTGACAGAGGAAGCTCAACCTGCTCTCCCTGGATTCGCCTGCCGGCTTAAGGGTTTAACCCATTGCACCACTAGGGGTCCTACCTCTGAGGATGCATGTCCTAGATATGGGTGAAATGTCAGGAGAGCATGCCTCTGGGACATGGCCATACAGCCTGGAAAACTTACAGCAACCCATTGATTCTGGTCATGAAAACCTTTGACAACACAAAAATTAGTTCTGCAACATGAAAGCAACATAACAGGCAAATAAATACATTAGATTGTGGGGGCATCAAGGTGTCAACATTGTCCTTGACTCTCTAAGCTGGCTATTCCCTGGTTTTCTCATTAATTGATTGTTCAGTGTTTGATTCCTCAACATTTGCAACATTGAGCAATTGATTACTCAATAAGGTTGGGCTAACTGGGATGTTATATCACCCGGTCAATAAATAATCAGATTAGTGTTTATGATTTCTTCTTTTTAGGAAGAGTTGTAAAACGAATGCTTTAGCAAACATCCATTACTTCACTATCTGTAAATAGTTATCACCACCGAGGCACTAATTTCTAAGCTGGGCGAGCACGTTGACAGTCCCATTGACATGTATTGACATTTTCACCCTAGGAAACAACACCGGGGAAATAAATGTTTTGAGCACATACAAAGGTTTGAAGGGGGAGTCATACTGGACTCACTTAACAAACTGGACTCCACTCTTACTTTTGCTTTTGCTTTTTAAATTGGACACACAGCAAGTATTTGGCACTTGCATGTATAAAAACACAATTCTAGACTAAGTGCCCCTTTGAATTCTGGGGGTGAATCTAGCCATCCATAAATAGTATGCAGGCTTGAAAAGGGAACCATGAGCAGCTATTTTTAAATGTCAGAAAAGCCATTTAATAGTGGCCTGAATACTTTGTAAAAATATTAGATCTTCTAATTTGATGTAGTGGAGGACTTAGAGATTCCTAGAGAGGACATTTAATTGAATCAATGAATAATCAAATCTGCAAAAGTCAAATCTGAAAATGTGGGCAGCAACTGTCACGCTGTCGTTTTGGGGTTCCATCTCCAGATCTATTTACCTGTCAAGAAAAACTTCAGAGTATTCTCGCAAATGATAGGTTCAGATCAGGAGGAACGATGTTTGTGTCCATCTAACAGGCTAGATTGGGCATGGACACACTTTCATTCTCTGCCAGGAAGACTGGCCGCCCGGTGATGGAAGGAAAGAGGGAAGGAGGAAGGAGCGAGAAAGGAAGAAAGGACAAAAGGGGAGAAGGGAAGGATAGAAGGACAAAGAGGGGGAGATGTAAGGAGGGAGGAAAGAGGGAAGGAAGGAAGGAAGGAAAGACAAAAGGGAAAGAAGGAAGGGATAGATAAAGAAAATAGAGGAGGAAAGAAAGAAAAAAGGAAGGAAGGAAAGAAGGAAGGAAGGAAGGAAGGAAGGAAGGAAGGAAGGTGAAAGAGAGAGGGGGAAGAAATAGGGAAGGAAGAATGAAAGGGTGGAATAGAAGGATAGAAGGAGAAAGAGAGGGAGGGAGAAGGAGGGAGGAAAGAGGGAAGGAAGGAAAGACAAAAAGGAAGGAAGGAAGGAGAAAGAGGAAAAGAGGGAAGAAAGGATGAAAGGGTGTTAGGGAAGGATAGAAGGAGAAAGAGGGAGAGAGGGAAGGAGGGAGGAAAGAGGGAAGGAAAGACAAAAGAGAAGAAAGGGATAGATAAAGGAAAAAGAGGAGGAAAGAAAGAAAAAAGGAAGGAAGGAAGGTAGGTGAAAGAGAGAGGGGGAAGAAAGAGGGAAGAAAGGATGAAAGGGTGGAAGGGAAGGATAGAAGGAGAAAGAGAGAGAGTGAAAAGGAGGGAGGAAAGAGGGAAGGAAAGACAAAAGAGAAGAAAGGGATAGATAAAGGAAATAGAGGAGGAAAGAAAGAAAAAAAGGAAGGAAGGAAGGAAGGAAGGAAGGAAGGAAGGAAGGTGAAAGAGGGGGGGGAAGAAAGAGGGAAGAAAGGATGAAAGGGTGGAAGGGAAGGATAGAAAGAGAAAGAGGGAGAGAGGAAAGGAGGGAGGAAAGAGGGAAGGAAGAAAAGACAAAAGGGAGGAAAGGAAGAGAGAGAAGGAAGGAAGAATAAAGGTAAGTCAGGGGTAAAGAAAGACAAAAAGGAAGGAAAGAAGGAAGGAAAAAGAGGAAGAGAGGGAAGGAAGAGGGAAGGAAGGATGAAAGGGTGGAAGGGAAGGATAGAAGGAGAAAGAGGGAGAGAGGCAAGGAGGAAGGAAAGGGAAGGAAAGACAAAAGGGAGGGAAGGAACAATAAAGGAAAGTCAGAGGGAAAGAAAGATAAAAAGGAAGGAAGGGAGGAAGGAAGGAAGGAGAAAGAGGGAGGGAAGGGAGAAAGGGAAGGAGGAAGGAAAAGGAGAAGAAAAGACAACAGGAAGAGAAGGATGGAAGTGAAGTGAAGAGAAAGGAATGAAGGAAGGAAGGGTGGAAGAAAAGAGAGAAGGAAGGACGAAAGGGCGGAAGGGAAGGAGAAAGAAGGATGGAAGGAGGAAAGAAAGAGAGGAGGAAGGACGAAAGGGCGGAAGAGAAGGAGAAAGAGGGAGGGAAGGAGGAAGAAAAGAGAGAAGGAAGGACGAAAGGGTGGAAGGAAAGGAGAAAGAGGGAGGGAAGGAGGAAGGAAAGAGAGGAGGAAGGAAGGAAAAGATTATGTGAGAGAGGAGGGCCTGAGAAAAGAGCACAAGGGACCGCACCTGGCCCCGGGGTCTAGAGCTAGATCAATCTTAGATCATTATTTTCTACTCGAATTGGTATTGACTACTTAGTATCTCATGCTGAGGTCTTCAACCTTCCCTTGCAACTTCTGACCCTTCCCACTAAGCTGGATGTTTCCTTTGTGTTTTGAGGTTGTGGGCCGAAATCTAGCCTGTGAAAAATATGTGAAATACTTCTGGAGATGGAAAATGCTCTTAATTTCACCTCCCTCACATTCCCATTTAAATCCTTAAGTACTTCCCATCCCCTAAACGAAGATATTGTTACATTCTCAATAGAAAATTAGTGGGGGGAAATCGGTTTGCCCTGCTCGCCATAGCCTTTCCACACCTAAAACAGAATGTAAAAAATAATGCTTCAAAGTTTAACATAACGTTGATTTATTGCTTCTTAAAGAAGACACAGTAGATGAAATCCAACATCTTCTCTGAGTGGCATAAATATCTGCAGGTAGAGATCATTCCTATTTCAACATTATGTAAAACAGACATGGGCAAACTTCAGCTGTGCAGGTGTTTTGGACTTCAACTCCCACAATTCCTAACAGCTGGTAGGCCATTAGGAATTGTGGAAGTTGAAGTCCAAAACGCCGGGAGGGCCAAAGTTTGCTCATGCGCGATGCAAATCCTCTGCAGATTTCAACATCAGTGTTTACCATACAGCCACAATGTGAAACAGCAATATGAAATGCACAACCACAACGCACTATGGGCAAACACAGTATGTCATGTGCATACCAGTGTTACAAGGCAGAGGTCCTCTTGGTCGATCATAAACCAGATCGGGGTATAGGGTGGCAATCTGTGTTGGATGAGGTTGCACTCCCCCTGAAGCCACAGGTCCGCAGTCTGCAGTTTGGGTGTCCTCCTGGACTCATCACTTACGTTTGAGGCTCAGGCGTCTGCGGTGGCTGGGAGGACCTTTGCACAACTAAGACTTGTGTGCCAACTGCGACCGTACCTCGTGAAGGCGGATCTGGCCAGGGTGGTCCATGCCTTAGTCACCTCCAGATTGGGCTACTGTAATGCACTCTACGTGGGGCTGCCCTTGAAAACGGCCCGGAAATTTCAATTGGTTCAACGAGCGGTGGCCAGATTGTTAACTGGTGCTCCTTACAGGGAGTGGTCAACCTGTTTAAGGAGCTCCATTGGCTGCCGTTCATTCAAGGTGCTGGTGCTTACCTTCAAAGCCCTAAACGGTTTGGGAGCTGCCTACTTGCGTGACCGCATCTCTGTGTACGAACCCACACGATCTCTTCATTCATCTGGAGAGGCCCTGCTCACGATCCCACCTCCATCGCAAGCGTGATTGGTGGGGACGAGGGACAGGGCCTTCTTGGTAGTTGCCCCTCGACTCTGGAACTCGCTCCCCAAGGGCATTAGGCATGCCTCAACTCTGGCAGTCTTTAAGAGGAGCCTGAAAACATGGTTGTTCCAGTGTGCCTTCCCAGAATAAAGAAACCCTAAGCAACATGTCCCTAATCACACTTTACTAATGATCTCGGATTGTCTGCTCGCCCCATCTCTCTCCAAATACCTATCCTAGTTATATGTCACCTGGTCAAGCATTTTTTTTAAAATTAATTATTACATTTGGCCCTGCCATAGGTTTTTAATGCGCCGTGGTGTTATTGTTACTGTTTATTGCTTTGCTTATGAGTTTATTTATTGTCTGTATTGTTGTTGTTGTTGTTTTTACTGATGTACTTGGGCTCGGCCTCTTGTAAGCCACACTGAGTCCTTCGGGAGATGGTAGCGGGGTATAAATAAAGAAGAGAAGGCTGAGAGGAGACATGATAGCCATGTATCAATATGTGAGAGGAAGCCACAGGGAGGAGGAGGGAGCAAGCTTGTTCTCTGCTTCCATGGAGACTAGGACAAGGAACAATGGCTTCAAACTACAAGAGAGGAGATTCCATCTGAACACGAGGAAGAACTTCCTGACTGTGAGGGCCGTTCAGCAGTGGAACTCTCTGCCCCGGAGGAAGTGTGGTGGAGGCTTCTTCTTTGGAAGCTTTTAAACAGAGGCTGGATGGCCATCTGTCAGGGGTGCTTTGAATGCAATATTCCTGCTTCTTGGCAGAATGGGATTGGACTGGATGATGGCCCAGGAGGTCTCTTCCAACTCTTTGATTCTATGATTCTATGAAAGGTTTATTATTATTATATTATGTACTACACAGCTTCTATGTATGGAGTATATCTCTTGCACTAGAGTGAATAATTCACCCCAGATGCATAGCACGACCTATGCATGTGTAGTAGGGCTGGGCGGTTTTGTTTCGTTAATTCGTAATTCGTTAATAATTCGTTAATTTTTTCAATTACAAAACGATAATGAACCATTCTGGAGCAATTATTTAAAAAAACGAATTTTCAAAAACGTTTTGCAAATGCTTCGTATTTCGATATTGTATTCGTTTCGTTATTGTTTTGAGGTCGTTTCATTATTATTTCCGCATGTCTGGGCCAGTTTTATGGTTTAATTAGTGAAAAAAAATTATAATATCACACCAACAGTCAAGAACAGAGGGAGAGGGAAGCTTCAGAAGGTTTTGGAGGTTTTTTAGCGTATTTCGCGGTCGCGTCCGCCATTAACGAATCGATTCGTTATTGTTTCGGAAATCGATTCGTTAATTTTTTACCATTTACGAAATTTCGTAAATATCGAACTTTTTAAAAGGAAAATTTTGTAATTATTTTAAATATCGAAACAAAAAAAAAAAACCCCAAATACAAATCGATTTTAGAAACAATTTTTTCCGTTGTTACCCAGGCCTAATGTGTAGGTCACTAACAGACAGCCAACCGGAATGATTCAACGGTTTTGTGCTGCACTGCTGCCAGTCCCTTGGAGCCTTTACAAGATGACTTTGACCAGTTAAGTCAGCTCAGCCTCTTGGTTTCCGTAATGACTGCAATGGAGGGCTGCTCCCTGACCCTCTAGAGAGAGATGCGGTGCCCCTCGAAGGTTATTAAAATGCCCAAGCTAGGAAGTGTCGAGCAGGTTAAGAGATTAATTACCGCTTGGGGGGCCATGTTTCAGTTTCTGGATGAGGTTGTAGTGGTGCAGACAGAAAGACCCAGATAATTTACCCTGCAATGATATGGCAGATTACCCTGTACTTACAAGGTCACCGGCGACGGGATAATTTCTATAATGTGCTCACCTCCGACAGGCTTTCAGAATGCTGCATTACTACCTGGTGTCATAATAGCAGAGAGGCTGGAGTATGCGTATGCATGTGTGCTCCCTCTCTCCCAGACACACAAACACACACAATAATAGTTGTTATCACACAACAGCCTGCTAGATGCCTCAGGGAAACCAACTAACTTTTGGTTAGACCACATCTGGAATATTGTGTCCAATTCTGGGCACCACAATTCAAGAGAGATATTGACAAGCTGGAATGTGTCCAGAGGAGGGCGACTAAGATGATCAAGGGTCTGGAGAACAAGCCCTATGAGGAGCGGCTTAGGGAACTGGGCATGTTTAGCCTGAAGAAGAGAAGGCTGAGAGGAGACATGATGATAGCCATGTATAAATATGTGAGAGGAAGCCACAGGGAGGAGGAGGGAGCAAGCTTCCTTTCTGCTTCCCTGGAGACTAGGACGCAAGGGAACAATGGCTTCAAACTACAAGAGAGGAGATTCCATCTGAACATTAGGAAGAACTTCCTGACTGTGAGAGCCGTTCAGCAGTGGAACTCTCTGCCCCGGAGTGTGGTGGAGGCTCCTTCTTTGGGAGCTTTCAAGCAGAGGCTGGGTGGGCATCTGTCAGGGGTGATTTGAATGCAATATTCCTGCTTCTTGGCAGAATGGGGTTGGACTGGATGGCCCAGGAGGTCTCTTCCAACTCTTTGATTCTATGATTCTATGATTCTAACTGGGCATGACTGTAAAACCCTTCCATTTTTAAAAAAATCGACCAGTTATGATTTCATCATTTCCTGCTTCTGAATAAGAAGAGGTGAATATTATTGGGACATTTAAGAAAAAACACAATGGAAATTAATTTACCACATTTGAGGATAAGAGAAAGTAAGTGAAACTGAGAGATGTCTCTATGCGGCGACAATCTATATAAATTTTCATTATTATTATTGGAATATTTGGAATATTATTGGAATGTCCGTTTGTGGGATTAACATAACTCAAAAACCACTGGGCGAATTGATACCAAATTTGGACACAAGACATCTCTCAGGCCAACGAGTGACCATCACTCATAACAACACTGAAAAACATAGCGGAAGGTGGGATCAAGAGCAGGGCCTCTCCTGAAGATCTTAGATTTTGTGATGGTTCATAACAGGAGATATAACATAGGAGCATAGTGTCTAGATCCAGGGAAGTCATGCTCCCCATGCTCTATTCTGCTTTGGTTAGACAACACCTGGAATATTGTGTCCAATTCTGGGCGCCATAATTCAAGAGAGATATTGACTCTAAGATGGAATGTGTCCAGAGGAAGAGGGCGACTCAAATGATCAAAGGTCTGGAGAACAAGCCCTATGAAGAGCGGGTTAAGGAGCTGGGCATGTTTAGCCTGAAGAAGAGAAGGCTGAGAGGAGACATGATAGCTATGTATAAATATGTGAGAGGAAGCCACAGGGAGGAGGAGGGAGCAAGCTTGTTTTCTGCTTCCTTGGAGACTAGGACGCAATGGAACAATGGCTTCAAACTACAAGAGAGGAGATTCCAGCTGAACATTAGGAAGAACTTCCTGACTGTGAGAGCCGTTCAGCAGTGGAACTCTCTGCCCCGGAGTGTGGTGGAGGCTCCTTCTTTGGAAGCTTTTAAGCAGAGGCTGGATGGCCATCTGTCAGGGGTGATTTGAATGCAATATTCCTGCTTCTTGGCAGAATGGGGTTGGTCTGGATGGCCCAGGAGGTCTCTTCCAACTCTAGGATTCTATGATTCTATGATTCTCTCCTGACGTTTCGCCTGCATCTATGGCAAGCATCCTCAGAGGTAGTGAGGTCTGTTGGAACTAGGAAAAAGGGTTAATATATCTGTGGAATGACCAGGGTGGGACAAAGGACTCTTGTCTGCTGGAGCCAGATGTGAATGTTTCAACTGACCACCTTCATTAGCATTTGATGGCCTGGCAGTGCCTGGGGCAATCTTTTGTTGAGAGGTGATTAGCTGTTCCTGACTGTTTCCCCTCTGTTGTTGTGCTGTTGTTATTTTAGAGTCTTTTTTTAATACTGGTAGCCATATTTTGTTCATTTTCATGGTTTCCTCCTTTCTGTTGAAATTGTCCACATGCTTGTGGATTTCAATGGCTTCTCTGTGTATTTTCCATCTCCAGATGTATTTCATATATTGTTCATAGGCTAAAATAATTCTTCTAATGCCAATAAATGGAATGGGAGAAGATATTAGGTTCCGACCTACAGTCATTTAGGAAATCTATGACTTTATAATGCCCTCGTTTCCCTTGATATTCCCCCCCCCCCCCCCCGCCCTCCCCTTTGCGGCATCCTGCTTAGAAGGGCCATGGCACCATCCATTCCAGCAGCCTCGTTGAAACGAGAGTGCCTTTCCTTTCTTATGCTTTCTGTCTGCTTCCATCTTCCATTTGTGGCTAACCCTAATGGGGAGAGAGCTTGCCCACAGACACATCTGGGAAAGTTTAGCTGGTTAAGTCATCCAGCTAACCAGGGGCTAATGAAAGTCTTACGGCAAAAGCTTTCAGTTGCATCCCACCTGGTAGATCATTTGAGCAAAATGCTTCCTTTGGGGGCCTGGGGGGCTTAAAACCCCCTTTTACTTTCAGGAAGAGAAGGAAATAGTGGTAAAGGGGATATCGGAGGTGAGCGCTCCGATGCTTCCTTGGCTCTTTGTTCTCCTAATGGCCTTTACGGCTCAGGCAGCGATTGGCATTTATCTTCTCCTTTTTCCTCTTCTCCATTTCTTTTCGTTTATCTAAAATGAAGCCCCATTACAGGACATTAGCATTAACATTATGCTAACTTGACGTTACATTCTGACAAGGTTCCTGAGACAAAAAAATAATAATAACAAAAAGATCTACATCTCATTCTCTGATTTTTGCCATTAGAAGTATTATAGAGTGAAATTCAAGGTGCAGGTTATGACCTATAAACAGTAGGCCTGGGTAACAACAGAAAAATTTGTTTCTAAAATCGATTCGTTTTTTGGGGGTTTTTGCGTTTCGTTATTTAAAATAATTACAAAATTTTCCTTTTAAAAAGTTCGATATTTACGAAATTTCATAAATGTGAAAAAAATTACAAAACATTAACAAATCGATTTCCGAAACAATAACGAATCGATTCGTTAATGGCGGACGCGACTGCGAAATACGCTAAAAAACCTCCAAAAACTTCTGAAGCTTCCCTCTCCCTCTGTTGTTGACTGTTGGTGTGATATTATAATTTTTTTTCACTAATTAAACAAAAAACAACCATAAAACTTGCCCCAGACATGCGGAAATAATAACGAAACGACCTCAGAACAATAACGAAACGAATACAATAACGAAATACGAAGCATTTGCAAAACTATTTAAAAAATTGTTTTTTAAAAAAATTGCTCCAGAATGGTTTGTTATCGTTTTGTAATTAAAAAAATTAACGAATTATTAACGAATTACGAATTAACGAAACAAAACCGCCCAGCCCTAATAAACAGGGGCGGCTCGTCCATGACGCAAAGTAAGTGGTCGCAGAACACTTTTTTTTGCCAGGGGCGCAGAGGCGTCTCTGTAAATGCCCCTTGACCACCACTTGAGGAGTGTCCCCTCAGCTCACAACAGCCCTAGCAGTCCGGGGGGAGCCTCGGCTTTCTTGCCTCGCTGCCGGGCGATCGTCTTCCCAAAGGGGCCGGGCCCTTGAGCCTCGCCTCGCCCCTCTCGTTCCTGCTCCACCCGGCCACTGGATGCGTGAGCAGAGCCGGCGCTCAATTGTTCTCCGCGTTCGACCCCTTCCCCATGACCAGCTCCCTTTCCCGATCCCCCGGCACTCCACCCGCCTCCTCTCCTCTCCCCAATCCGCGGGTGGGCCAAGGGGTGGAGCCACCATGCCTGGCCCACTTCGGGTCCGGAGGCGTGTCTGAAGACCCCAGCGTGCGCACCAAAAGTCGCCTCTTCTCCTGACTTTCTTTTCAGCCATTGGGACCAAGAGAGAGAGAGAGAGAGAGAGAGAGAGAGCCCCTCCGGCTGGAGGTATCTCCCACCTCCGCTCCCTCCTTTGTTTTTGCGCCTATCTTCAGGAAAGGTGGGCATCTCCACCTCTCTCTATCTCTCTCTCTCTCGGTCCCAATGGCTGAGGAGAAAGTCAGGAGAAGAGGTGACTTTTGGTGCTCATGCCGGGGTCTTCAGGCACACCTCCGGACCCGAAGTGGGCCAGGTGTGGCGGCCCACTTCCTAGACTGGAGTCTAGGTTTACATTTTTCAAAGCAGGCCAGGCAAGTGAGCAAGTGTGGCAAGTGTAGTTACTGGGATGTATAGTTCACCTACAATCAAAGAGCAGTCTAGGTTTACATTTTTCAAAGCGGGCCAGGCAAGGGAGCAAGTGCAGCAAGTGTAGTTACTGGGATGTATAGTTCACCTACAATCAAAGAGCATTCTGAACTCCACCAATGATGGAATTGAACCAAATATGGCACACAGAACTCCCACGACGAACAGAAAACATATATCAATGATTGGTTTGGGGGGGGGGGCACCAAAATACTGTTTACTTACCGTTGAAAATTACCTAGGGCCGCCTCTGCCTATAAAGCCCTAAACAGTTCGGGCCCCGCCTATCTCTGCGATCGCATCCTATGTTTCATGCAGAACACTGTGCAATGCTGTTCACCTGCCCCATGTATCCAGTGAATCAGTTCCAATAACTCATATCCTCGGCTTAAAGTTCAGAAAACCATCTTGGTCTAAACTCACCCAACCTTTCTTTGACCACTGTAGCGATGACCTCTGTGCCATTCCTTATGCAGGAATGAAAGGCCTCTCATCTCGAGGGAAGCGGCAGAGGTGGTGTTGCCTGGAATATTGAAACTGGCTGGACAAAGCCCTTGGAAATGGACAGTTGCAGAATTCTCCTGTATGACTTCATGGGAGATTGACTAACTGCCACTCGGATAGGCTTTGATGCGACTGGGGTGATTTAATGAGGACAATCCATCTCTCCATCATAAAGAGACATTCACCTTGTCAGTGCAAAGGAGAGAGCCTGCTAGGGAACTTTGCAGGACAACAAACTAATTTTGGAGAATTAGTGCTGTCACTTTTCTTGTTTATCGCTAGCTACGCTTGTGGGGCTGAATGGATAAACAAGAATCAATAACAACCTAGGGACACTCCGAAATGTCCAACTATGAGTTCATCTATGCTGTAGAATTAATGCAGTTTGACACCACTTTAACTTCTATTCAACCAGATGTGCATTTGCATGCATAATGGCACCACATGTGCAACTCTACTTCTGTGACATTAAACATAAGCCTTGCACATGAGACTTCCTTTGATAACCTGAACCTCTTGGCTCAGCTCTCACATTGTCCTGAGATGTTGTGCAATCGCACAAAATACCAGCAAGTCTTCAAGGTCAGGAGACATGATACACCCGTCTGGCTATTCCTTGGATGGTTCTTCTGTAGGGTCAGTGGCTTCTATAAGGGAATTGCATATGGATGCTGAGCATTTATTTATATGTATGTATGTATGTATGTATGTTTACAGCTTTTATATTCTGCCCTTCTCATCCCGCAGGGGACTCAGGGCCAATTACAGTGTACACATATATGGCAAACATTCAGTGCCAATTTTGACATACAACATATACAGACATACACAGAGGCTATTTAACTTTTTCTGGCTGCCAGGGGAGCTGTCGCTTTCATCGTCCATCTGCGACGCTGATGAAGCACTTCCGCATTCCCCACATGCTTCCCCGCTGGAATGCTTTGCTGGAGTCTTTTTTATGGCCTCATAAATCAGTCAATTTAGCCTCCCCACACTTTGAGGTGGTACCTAAATTTCCTACTTGACAGATGCAACTGTCTTTCGGGTTGCAAAGGTCAACAACAGGCTACACAATTGGTTGGAAACCCACTCCAACCCGGGCTGGCTTCGAACTCATGACCTTTTGGTCAGAGTGATCTCAAAAAAGCCAATGGGATGTTGGCCTGCATCAAGAGGAGCCTAGTGTCTAGATTTGGGGAAGTCATGCTCCCCATGCTCTATTCCGCCTTAGTTAGACCACATTTGGAATATTGTGTCCAATTCTGGGCACCACAATTCAAGAGAGATGTTGATAAGCTGGAATGTGTCCAGAGGAGGGCGACTAAAATGATCAAGGGTCTGGAGAACAAGCCCTATGAGGAGCGGCTTAGGGAACTGGGTAATCACCTCCCAACAAAGGATTCCCCCAGGCAGTGGCAAGCCACACCTAAACATTTCTGACCATGAAATGCTAATCAAGGTGGGCAATTGAAACATTCACCCCTAGCTCCAACAGACAAGAGTTCTTGGTCCCACCCTGGACCTTCCACAGATATATAAACCCAATTTTTCTAGTTCCCAACAGACTTCACAACCTCTGAGGATGCCTGCCATAGATGCAGGTGAAATGTCAGGAGAGAATGCTTCTAGAACATGTCTTGAGTCTGTTTTTGAAAAAAATGTATCTCCATCATCACCACTTATGGAAGATCTTAAGAGGAACCAAAATATTGAGATTGAAAAATTAAGCTTGAAGAATCGTGGTAAAATTGGGTTTTCAGGTGAAGCTGAAAAGACCACAATGAATGTGCCATTGCAAATAATGCCCTTTTTTTTCTGATCACCTCCACCAGACCTCATTTAGTTGTGAAAGGGGTCTCCGAAAGTGACCTCAATATATCACAGAGTGGGTGATGCCAGCTAATTATGTCCTTGCATGGCCGACTAAGTGTCAGTTGAGAAAAGCCTTAAAGACTCATCATCATAGAAAGAATGAAAAAAAAAAAACATTAAATGACGAAAAGGTTTCTGGGACTATTGGTTTTCTTACATTCCTAAGTCTCTTTTCAGTCACCAAATCCATGCTCCATGAATTTGATATTAATGGGAAATAGATTTCAAAACAATGAAGACTAATGAATTTTGAAAACCATTATGATTAATGGCTAGGTGGCAAAATTGATTGTGTAGCATCCCAGGGCTATGGGCATGCCTTCTTTAATTCCTATGTACTTTCACACTGATGCCGCTACCATTTCTTATGTCAACAAAGTCGTCTAAACTGGGAGAAAGAAGGTAACAGTTGGGAAGGTTTTGATGAACGAACAAAGCCTCTTGAATGAAGATGTTCGCATTTATAGGGTACCCTCTACATGTAAAAGTTAGGCCCCAGATTATCTGCTTTGAACTAAATTATATAAGGGCCCTTCCACACAGCCCCACATCCCAAGATATCAAGGCAGAAAATCCCACAATATCTTCTTTGAACTGGGTTATCTGGGTCCACACTCAGAAAATGTGGGGTTTTCTGCCTTAATATTATGGAATATAGAGCTGTGTGGAATGGCCCTAAGTCTCCGCTGCCAGATAATCTGGGATAAGAAGATAATATGGGACCAGATCCTGGGATATAGGGGCAGTGTGGAAGGGGGCTCAGAAGCAAATGTCCTACAACTGCCCCTAGAAAACAAACCATTTCACCCATGCCCCAAAGGCACTTTATGTGCATTGGTTGTTGTTGTTCATTCGTTCCGTCGCTTCCAACTCTTTGTGACCTCATGGACCAGAGCTCCCTGTCAGCCGTCACTAACCCCAGCTCCTTCAAGGTCATGCCAGTCACTTCAAGGATAACATCCATCCATCTCCTCCCACAACAGGATGCTCCTGATACGACAAAAAAAAATCCATCCATCTTGGTGGGCACCTCTTCCTCTTTCCTTCCATTTCCCCCAGCATTATTGTCTTCTCTAAACTTTCTTGCAACAAAGATCCACATAGTCAAAGCAATGGTTTTCCCTGTAGCAACCTACGGATGTGAGAGCTGGACCATAGGGAAGGCTGAGCGAAGGAAGAGAGATGCTTTTGAACTGTGGTGTTGGAGGAAAGTTCTGAGAGTGCCTTGGACCGCGAGAAGATCTAACCAGTCCATACTGCGGGAAAGAAAGCCCAACTGCTCATTGGAGGGAAGGATAGTAGAGGCAAAGCTGAAGTCCTTTGGACACATCATGAGGAGACAGGAAAGCTTAGAGAAGATAATGATGCTGGGGAAAATGGAAGGAAAAGGGAAGAGGGGCCAACCAGGGCAAGATGGATGGATGGCATCCTTGAAGTGACTAGCTTGACCTTGAAGGAGCTGGGGGTGGTGACGGCCGACAGGGAGCTCTTCCAACTCTTTGATTCTATGATTCTATTCTATGATTCTATGAGAGAAAGGGAAGGGAAAAAAGATTAAAAAGGTGATTCTCTGTCTCCAAGCCCCCATGCGCACACCCCACCCACTGTCCCTTAGGTCACCAACTCCTAGTCAGTCCCACTAAATAAAAGGAATCAGAAAAATAAAAGAAAATAAAAAAAAAGATTCAACTGTGATGCCGAACAGGGGAGGAAGAGCTGAGATTGGCTCTCGCTTGTTTTTGTGTCGGGTGGGTTTTTGTACCGGGATGGCCCTTACCATTACCAGCTCCCGAAGTACTGAAGGTACTGAAGTATTAGGGATTCCTCATCTTCGGAGGAGGAAGGGGATCAGGGAAGTTGTTCAGGAATTGGAGAGAGAAGAAGAATCAGACGATGAGAGTTTGAAAGTGCCCACATTTCTCGAGAGACATAAATAGACAGAGCACAGACGACGTTGAGCTAGAATACCTGCTAAAAACGCTGAGCTAATTGGGAGACACCCTAGCACCTCCTGCGTGGGGAATTCAGGGCTATAAATCAGTGGCAGGAGCAGGTAACAACGATCCTGGTACTGATGTTTTCACTCTAATGGAATCTGCTTTGTGTCTGCTGCTAAGAACTTAGTTCATCGTCCGTTGTCTGATGGAGGACTGGTGTTTCTTTTAGGACTTCGTAAGAGACTTTAATTTGTGTCTGGATTAAGACTTCCTTGCTTTTTTCTGCACTTTTCAACTGCATTTGCTTATTCTTTGTGTTTGCTAAAGTAAAGCATTTTTCCTTTACTTTCAACATTGTCTAAAGGCTGTTTTTGAGGGGTAACTCAGGACATGAGGAAATGGAGGAAATGAAATCCGTGCACAACCCTACAGGAGAACCAGCCAAGGAATGGCCATATGTGTATAACATGTCTCCTGACCTTGAAGGCTTGTTGGTATTTTGTGAGATTCCACAACATCTCAGGAGAATGTGAGAGCTGGGCCAAGAGGTTTGGCTTATCGAAGGAAGTCTCAGTGGCCAGAATTCCAGATCTTTATTGCTGTGGGAGCACAAGGATAAACACAAGGACAGACAGGGTCGTGGATTCATTGATTTTACTCCCTTTTAGAAGTTCTGTTTTATCTGTAGAAGAACATCAGACTATATTTCAAATGCTGCCTCTGGTGTAATTTGGGATATGGCTCCACTGAAGCTATGATTTAGAACGGAGAAAACTTTTGGAAAAGTATTAATTTATAAACTTCCTCAACTTGCTCACTTGAGCAGATTTGCAACCTCAGAGAGGGCTCAGGATACAATGCAGTTGGAACTAGACCTTTCTCCAAAGCTTCCTTTTCAAATTGCATGCAAAACACATAAACCATCCCAATATATTATTGCTGACATTTCTAAACAGTACATGTAAGAGATGGCCCTTGGGTACAGACGTCTTGCTGAGCTGCTGCTCTGATTTATCTCACCCACTTTTAAGGTAGCAGACGTTGACTTCCAGCAAACCCACTGCCAGCCGACACTGCTTCATTTGCATAGGTAATTGGCAGCTTCTTAAAGGCTCATTAGGATTGTTCAAAACCTAGGGATAAACACAAACCTAACAGAGCAGAGACCAGAGGAAGCACAGGCTGGCCGATTTCCATAGGCTTCTTCTACTCTAGAGTGAGATAAGGGTTTGATTGCAAGGGAGTGCTTTGATTTTGCTTTAGGATTGGCGTCTCCAAGTTGACTTGATTCAGTAAACTGAATATAAATACTGCAAATAAGTAAAGAAATAAATAAAATACCCAGGAATGGTGGACTAAAACAAGCTTAATGGCCACCTACTGAGCCTAGTCCCTGGGCCAGGTGTCATTCCCTCTGACCACCTCCAAGGACATGCGTGCAGTTGTATTACATTTTTAACAAAACAAACAAACAGACAAAACACAAAGTTTGCAAGCTTGGTAGTTGATTAGATGTCCTTTGACCAGTATCTGACCACTTGGAGTGCCTCTGGTGTTACTATAAGGAAGACCTCCCTTGTGCATGTGGCAGGGCTCAGGGTACATTGCAGCAGGTGGTCAGTGGTTTTCTCTTCTCTGCACTCGCATGTCGTGGACTCCACTTGGTGGCCCCATTTCTTGAGGTTGGCTCTGCATCTCGTTGTGCCAAAGCGCAGCCTTCCAAGTCGCCCCGTCTTCTGTGTGCCCAGGGGGGAGTCTTTCATCTGGTATCAGCCATGGATTGAGGTTCTGGGTTTGAGCCTGCCACTTTTGGACTCTTGCTTGCTGAGGTGTTCCAGCGAGTGTCTCTGTAGATCTTAGAAAACTATTTCTTGAGTTAAGTCATTGACGTGTTGGCTGATACCCAAATGGGATGATCTAGAGATCCCGGCTGATCATCGTTCTGGAACTCTCTCCCGCTGGAGATTAGATCTGCCCCTTCTCTACTGACTTTTAGAAAGCTGGTGAAATCTTGGCTTTGGAATATGGCATTTGATGAGTGAGTCAATAACTCTTGACCACACTGACGGATGGTGATGGATTGTGATTTCACTCTGACAAACTGGCCTTATGTAATTGTATGATTGTATTTTAATGTATTTTATGGATTAGTGTATTATGAGGCTGTGATCTTCTGTTGTGAACCGGCCTGAGTCCCTCTTCGGAGGTTGAGAAGACCGGGTTATAAAAGCTCTAAATAAATAAATAATAGGGCTGGGCGGTTTCGTTTCGTTAATTCGTAATTCGTTAATAATTCGTTAATTTTTTCAATTACAAAACGATAACGAACCATTCTGGAGCAATTTTTTTTAAAAATGAATTTTTAAATAGTTTTGTAAATGCTTCGTATTTCGTTATTGTATTCGTTTCGTTATTGTTCTTAGGTCATTTCGTTATTATTTCTGCATGTCTGGGGCAAGTTTTATGGTTGTTTTTTGTTTAATTAGTGAAAAAAATTATAATATCACACCAACAGTCAACAACAGAGGGAGAGGGAAGCTTCAGAAGTTTTTGGAGGTTTTTTAGCGTATTTCGCGGTCGCGTCCGCCATTAACGAATCAATTCGTTATTGTTTCGGAAATCGATTCGTTAATGTTTTGTAATTTTTTTCACATTTACGAAATTTTGTAAATATCGAACTTTTTAAAAGGAAAATTTTGTAATTATTTTAAATAACGAAACGCAAAAAACTCCAAAAAACGAATCGATTTTAGAAACAAATTTTTCCGTTGTTACCCAGGCCTAATAAATAATAGTTGGAAGGCCATCCTGAGGATGCTCCCTCCCAAACCTCAGAGTTTTTCAAGAGTGAGAACCCACAATCCAGCCCCAAGGGTAGCTCCCATTGTATGAAAACCTATGGCGGGGGTGCCATGGTGCCTACCATAACTATTTAACCTTTAACATGCCTTGTAAACTTATTAATACTCAAGGAAACCTATTTAAATGACACCACTCCAAAGCCAATTACCACACCCATCTGAAACAGTATGGGGTAGGCGAAAACCCCCCCAATGCAAACTTGGGGGCGGGGGGAAATCCTATCCGGCTCATGTGCAACCAGTCTATACTCCCACTGTCCATAGGGAGGGAGGGTGGGTCATGCCGACAAAAGGAAACAAAGAGGGGAGTGGAGCAGCCTTATCCAATAGGCCTGGGTAACAACGAAAAAAATTGTTTCTAAAATCGATTCGTTTTTTGGGGGTTTTTGCGTTTCGTTATTTAAAATAATTACAAAATTTTCCTTTAAAAAGTTCGATATTTACGAAATTTCGTAAATGTGAAAAAAATTACAAAACAATAACGAATCGATTTCCGAAACAATAACGAATCGATTCGTTAATGGCGGACGCGACCGCGAAATACGCTAAAAAACCTCCAAATGGGACAGGGGGAACTTCTGAAGCTTAATTAAACTAAAAACAACTATAAAAACCCTTAGAAAACCAAAAATAAACTATAAAACTTGCCCCAGACATGCGGAAATAATAACGAAACGACCTCAAAACGATAACGAAACGAATACAATAACGAAATACAAAACATTTACGAAACGATTTAAAAATTCGTTTTTTTTTAAAAATTGCTCCAGACTGGTTCATTATCGTTTTGTAATTGAAAAATTAACGAATTTTTTAATGAATTACGAATTAACGAAACGAAACCGCCCAGCCCTATTATCCAACTTGTTGCTCTGCCCCCTTCACATGCATGGGTCAGCAAACTAGCTGGCCCAAACCAAGTCTGCCTCCTTCATGGGGTCATTCAAACTGCCCCCCTCCCCACATCTTAAGATTTGCTTGGCTGCGGGTGGGGCAACAGTAAAAAAAAAAAAAGCACTGAAACCAGGGATTATATTATCCCCCTCACTTTGCATTCAGGTCCTTGCTCCATTCCCGTTTCCAGGAGAACCTGCAGCTCCGTTCTCACTCTGCACAAACTCCGGATTGACTGATTGACTAGTGGAAACGCTCAGCTTCCACGGCATAGAAATACATAATGATGATCTCCAGAGTCAAGGACATGAAATATAAATTGGCGCTGCAAGACAGGGGGAAACAAAGCCAGCGTTCACACAGAGGCTTGTTTCGCCCTCCCCAGTTTCTTCTCGTGCCTTTGGCTACCAATGTTTCCCTGGGTGGCCTGAGGTGCCATGTGTGCAGGTATGGAAATGGATGCTCGGTGAATGAGACTGTTTGTGAAAGAATCCTCCGGTGTTCCAAACATATTGAAGTGGAGACAAGAGAATTCGTCTTGCTTCTTGAAAGTGACGGCACAACATTCATAACATTCAGTTTCTATATTGAGTGCCAGAAGTTTTCTTGCTTTAGGCAAATAATTTTCTCAGGTGGGAGGGATCTCTTCCACTCTTCCACTAAACATTATTCCTTGATACTATTTTGAGTACAACAAATCAGGTATTAAGTGAGGAAGATTGTATCTTGCCTTTATCATGAATGCATTCGGTTTCAGCCATTCTCTCGTTCTCAGTGCCTGCGTGTGATCTCACAAACGCATGAATGGAAGTGGTTTTTGTTTCAGTTTGTATTTTTTTCACCATTTACTAATGTTTGTGTGCCGTCACGCCTGGGGGCTCGATAAAGGAGGGGTGGACGTGGCACCTTTCCCCCAGGAAACTGGAACTCCCAAAAACCCAAAACGCTGTAAATAGCTCAAGATAAGTTTTATTGATCACAAAGTCATTTCTTCAAAGCAATGAGCTGGAAAACTTCAGAGGGGTGAAGGAAAACATACGTTACAGTCTCAATTAGTCCTGGGTCCAAGGGGTTTGAAGCTGAGCAGCCTCACCAAGATTCCTCTTTCCTCAATGGCTGTGAATGCCGGAGCAATCCACAACCCCAGTTCAGATGGCCTATGTCTTGAAGACTCAGGATCTTCCTTTGGTGCCAAAAGAACCGGCTTGAAGGCGCTTGGGAACTCCTCAATGTTATCCAGGATGATCTGGACATAAAGCATGAGTCCCAAGGGTAAAAAACCTCAGAACTCGTGCTTAGTAGGCCTGGGTAACAACGCAAAAATTTGTTTCTAAAATCGATTTGTATTTGGGGGTTTTTTTTGTTTCGATATTTAAAATAATTACAAAATTTTCCTTTTAAAAAGTTCGATATTTACGAAATTTCGTAAATGGTAAAAAAATAACGAATCGATTTCCGAAACAATAACGAATCGATTTGTTAATGGCAGACGTGACCGCGAAATACGCTAAAAAACCTCCAAAACCTTCTGAAGCTTCCCTCTCCCTCTGTTGTTGACTGTTGGTGTGATATTATAATTTTTTTTCACTAATTAAACCATAAAACTGGCCCAGACATGCGGAAATAATAACGAAACGACCTCAGAACAATAACGAAACGAATACAATAACGAAATACGAAGCATTTACAAAACGTGTTTAAAAATTCGTTTTTTTAATGATTGCTCCAGAATGGTTCGTTATCGTTTTGTAATTGGAAAAATTAATGACTTATTAACGAATTACGAATTAACGAAACGAAACCGCCCAGGCCTAGTGCTAAGAGGTAACTTAAATCAGGGTCCTTTAGAGTCAGGTCTCTTACTCATGTCCATATGGTACAAACTCTGAAGGCAGAATGAAGAAGAAAAAGGAAGTTCTCCCCTCTTGCAGGAAGAGGTGGAGCCAAACAGTAGTGATTGACAGCTACAAGCAACCAATCCATACAACTGTACACAAGCAATGTAAAAAGGGGGCAGGATTAAACATGATACAACAGTTTAAGTCTAACAACTAACAGTTCTATACATAGGTGGTGCCACTCGCGCCATCACAGTTTGAAAGTTTGTCTATGTTTAGAATAGATTGATGTCAAACAAAATAGTGTTTTTAAAAAAGAATGGAAGAAGACTTGCTTACCTGTCCGAACGCATCTCCCCTTATGAACCATCTAGGACCTTAAGATCGTCTGGAGAGGCCCTGCTCTTGTTACCGCCTTCGTCACAAGTATGTTTGGCGGAGACGAGACACAGGGCCTTCTTGGTGGTGGCCCCTTGTCTGTGGAATGCCATCTCAGTAGATATTAGATTGTTCACTTAATCATAGAATCATAGAATCAAAGAGTTGGAAGAGACCTCCTGGGCCATCATCCAGTCCAACCCCATTCTGCCAAGAAGCAGGAATATTGCATTCAAATCACCCCTGACAGATGGCCATCCAGCCTCTGTTTAAAAGCCTCCAAAGAAGGAGCCTCCACCATACTCTGGGGCAGAGAGTTCCACTGCTGAATGGCTCTCACAGTCAGGAAGTTCTTCCTCATGTTCAGATGGAACTTCCCTTTTAATATTCCAGAAAAAAAGTCAAGATGTGGTTTTTTGAACAAGCGTTTGCAAATGCAGAGTAACTGACACAGGGAAATGGAATGACTAGACAATGAGTCTGGACAACATTTTTAACAACACCTTAGCAACCAACCTGGACATTATTATTTGAGAACAGAGAAATGCTGGACCACTCTAACCACCATGTCAGACGACACAGAGAAGCCTTTGAAATCCACAAGAAGCATGTGGACAATTTCAACAGAAAGGAGGAAACCATGAAAATAAACAAAATCTGGCTACCAGTATGAAAAAACTCTAAAATCATAACAATAAATTAAAACAGGAGAGCTCCAGACAAGAAACAATCAGAGACAGCTAATCACCTCTTAACAAAGGATTCCCCCAGGCAGTAAGAAGGCAGACCTTTAAACTGCTAGACCATTAAATCCTAATCAAGGTGGCCAATTGAAACATTCACACCTAGCTCCAGCAGACAAGAGTTCTTTCTCCTACCCCGGACAAGAACTGCAAATCTCCAAATTATTATTTCTGTCCAATGTTATTTAGTTTATTTTTTCCCCTTAGTTTAGCTTGTAACTGGATAGTATATAATTGTATTGTCGAAGGCTTTCATGGCTGGAATCACTAGGTTCTTGTGGGTTTTTTCGGGCTATAGGGCCATGTTCTAGAGGCATTTCTCCTGACGTTTCGCCTGCAACTATGGCAAGCACCCTCAGAGCTAGTGAGGTCTGTTGGAAGTAGGACAATGGGTTTATATATCTGTGGAATATCTGGGGTGGGGCAAAGAGCTCTTCTCTGCTGCAGCTAGGTGTGAATGTTTCAACTGACCACCTTAATTAGTATTTGAAGGCCTGGCTGAGCCTGGGAAAATCTTTTGTTGAGAGGTGTTAAGATGTGCCTGGTTGTTTCCTCTCTGTTGTTTTGCTGCTGTAATTTTAGAGTTTTTTAATACTGGTAGCCAGATTTTGTTCATTTTCATGGTCTCTTCCTTTCTGTTGAAATTGTCCACATGCTTCTTGTGGATTTCAATGGCTTCTCTATGTAGTCTGACATGGTGGTTGTTGGTGTGGTCCAGCATTTCTGTGTTCTCACTACCTCTGAGGATGCTTGCCATAGATGCAGGCAAAACGTCAGGAGAAATGCCTCTAGAACATGGCCCTATAGCCCGAAACAACCCACAAGAACCTTATCATATAATTATTTTTGTAAGGTCTAGTAATGCTTTCCCAGAGTTAATTACAAAACAAAACAGTGCTGTCACGATATAAGCTGAGTTTATATATTGAAGGCCTTTTATACATACATTTCCTGTAATGTTTGACACAGTCGATGCGTGATTTCATTGGAAGCTTCTTTTCAGATCACACAAATTTCATCAGAATACGAGCTTTGGGCGGTGTAAATATATTTCCAGATGGGTTTCTACAAATTAAATGTAGCCCGATAGAATAAGAAGGAAACATTATGGACCTAACATATTGTAATATCTCCATCACTCTGCCAAAACTAACCAAATAAAGGACAGTAGACATTTCCATGTTTTCTTTCAAATCCTATTTCCAAACCCACAAGAACCTAGTGATTTCAGCCATGAAAGCCTTCGACAATACAATTATATGATATCCAGTTACAAGCTGAACTAAGGGGAAAAAATAAACTAAATAACATTGGACAGAAATAATAATTTGGAGATTTGCAGTTCTTGTCCGGGGTAGGAGAAAGAACTCTTGTCTACTGGAGCTAGGTGTGAATGTTTCAATTGGCCACCTTGATTAGGATTTAATGGTCTAGCAGTTTAAAGGTCTGCCTTCTTACTGCCTGGGGGAATCCTTTGTTAAGAGGTGATTAGCTGTCTCTGGAAGTATTTCCTACTTAATTTTGTGTGGATTTAATTTAAGGAATAGAAACACACACATCACGACATATTTTATACGAAACCTCTTGATCCCAGACCATTTTTATTTCGATTTCAGATGGTGTTCTCTCTTTCAACAGCATGTTCGACATGTCTAATATTCAAAATGCAAAATAGCTGTTAAACAACTTTCAAAAAAGACAAAAGAGCAGATTTTTAAAAGGCAGTATCTGTATCTTGTTTACTTAATTATTTCATCAATTGATATTGCAATGTGGTCGCTTTATCTTTTCTGCAGTTTTCATATTAATTAATGTGCTCTTTGTCTGCAATTTTGAAAATGTTCGTTTCATATCCATTTCATGCACAGCATCAGTGTGGCATTTGTAATAGTTTAATAATATAATAATGAAACATGGGACAAAAAGATACCTGATGTTACCTGCATGGTTCTACTAATGGAAAGCGCTTCTTCTCAGCCGAGGGTCATTGCCCCCTGCGCTAAAGGTAATTGAGGAGTACATCTATACAAGAGAATGAATGCAGTTCCATATCATGGCTCAATGCTGTGAAAACTTGGGGGTTGTAGTCAGGTCTTTAGCCTTGCCTGCCAAAGAATGCTGGTGACTCATCAAGGAACTCCCATGATCCCATCACCTTGAAACATGGCTTCATTGTCATTCGTTTGCTCTTGTGCATTCCTTGCTATGCAATCTATATAAATAAAAATGTAATATCCGTTCGTGGGATTAACAGAACTCAAAAACCACTGGGGGAATTGGCACCAAATTTGGACACAAGATACCTAACAACCCAATGTATGTCCTTCACTCAAAAAAAGCCACAGGGAGGAGGGAGCAAGCTTGTTTTCTGCTTCCTTGGAGATTAGGACATAATGGAACAATGGCTTCAAACTACAAGAGAGGAGATTCCATCTGAACATTAGGAAGAACTTCCTGACTGTGAGAGCCGTTCAGCAGTGGAACTCTCTGCCCCGGAGGGAGTGTGGTGGAGGCTCCTTCTTTGGAAGCTTTTAAGCAGAGGCTGGATGGCCATTTGTCAGGGGTGATTTGAATGCAATATTCCTGCTTCTTGGCAGAATGGGGTTGGACTGGATGGCCCATGAGGTCTCTTCCAACTCTTTGATTCTAGGATTCTATGATTACACTAAACAAGCACTTCCACATATCAAATTAGCTGCTAATGGACAACTCTGCCACATACATTTAGGAAATTGGCTCAGCTAACTTCAACTTGCAAGTATGCAACAAATACAAAAGAAAAAAGGTATTCCCCACATTTTGAAAATATGAATGCACTATAAGTAAGTAAGTCAGTAAGTAAACTGTCTGAAGTATTTGTTGATCCCATACTACTTGAAAGAGAGTAAAACCCACGTGCCCAAACTCAAATATCAGGCACTGCGTTGATCCATTGGATTAGTAAATGAAGAAACAATTGACTAAAAATGTAGCATAGGTTTCCTTCCACCCACCTGAAATATTTATTTATTTATTATTTATTTCGGGTACTTTTACCCCGCCCTTCTCAACCCCCGAGGAAGGACTCAGGGCGGCTTACAAAAAAGGCACAATTCGATGCCTATATACACTTTACACATAATATACAAAACCATAGTTAAAAACAGTTATCACAATTAAAACAATCCAGAACTAGTACATAACACATCATATTAAATCATATAAAAACTATTCTCGTGCTCAGTGTTCCATCTTTCAGAGTTCCATAGTTCTAATCCATTAATCATTTCCTAATCATCCTCAAAGATCTTTCTTCATCTGCCCAATTGTCCAAACGCCTGGTCCCATATCCATGTTTTCAGTCTTTCCCTAAAGGAACTCTCTGCCCCGGAGTGTGGTGGAGGCTCCTTCATTGGAAGCTTTTAAGCAGAGGCTGGATGGCCTTCTGTCAGGGGTGATTTGAATGCAATATTCCTGCTTCTTGACAGAATGGGGTTGGACTGGATAATGGCCCATGAGGTCTTTTCCAACTCTTGGGTTCTAGGATTCTATGAAAGAGCATTCTGAACTCCACCAATGATGGAATTGAACCAATCTTGGCAGATAGGACTCCCATGACCAACAGAAAACACTAGAAGGGTATGGTGGGCGTTGACCTTGAGTTTGGGAGTTGCAGTTCACCTACATCCAGAGAGCACTGTCGACTCAAACAATGATGGATGTGGACCAAACTGGGCATGAATATTCCATATGGGTTGTTGTAGGTTTTTCCGGGCTATATGGCCATGTTCTGGAGGCAATTTTTCTCCTGACGTTTCGCCTGCATCTATGGCAAGCATCCTCAGACCTCACTACCTCTGAGGATGCTTGCCATAGATGCAGGCGAAACGTCAGGAGAAAAATTGCCTCCAGAACATGGCCATATAGCCCGGAAAAACCTACAACAACCCAGTGATTCCGGCCATGAAAGCCTTCGACAATACAATATTCCATATGCCCAAATATGAACACAAATGGATTCCATCATTGGTGGAGTTCAGAGTACTCTTTGATTGTAAGTAAACTATAAATCCCAGCTACTACAACTCCCAAATGACAAATCAAATTTTTTGAGTGATGATCGCTCCTTGGGTTAGTAGGTGTCTTGTGGCCAAATTTGGCAGCAATTCGTTCAGTGGTTTTTGAGTTCTGTTAATCCCACAAACAAACATTACATTTTTATTTAGATTGATTAATTAATAGCTTTGTTTTACATGCCTTGCATTGTACATGCTTCCCTAAGAACAAGACTCACTGTAGTCAATGGGGTTTACTTCTGAGTAAACATGCACCAAAGTGTGGTGTCAGTTATCTATTCTGCTTTGGTTAGACCACATTACCTGGAATATTGTGTCCAATTCTGGGCACCACAATTCAAGAGAGATATTGACTCTAAGCTGGAATGTGTCCAGAGGAGAGCGACTAAAATGATCAAGGGTCTGGAGAACAAGCCCTATGAGGAGCGGCTTAGGGAACTGGGCATGTTTAGCCTGAAGAAGAGAAGGCTGAGAGGAGAGATGATAGCCATTTATAAATATGTGAGAGGAAGCCACAGGGAGGAGGAGGGAGCAAGCTTCCTTTCTGCTTCCTTGGAGACTAGGACGCAAGGGAACAATGGCTTCAAACTACAAGAGAGGAGATTCCATCTGAACATTAGGAAGAACTTCCTGACTGTGAGAGCCATTCAGCAGTGGAACTCTCTGCCCCGGAGTGTGGTGGAGGCTCCTTCTTTGGAAGCTTTTAAGCAGAGGCTGGATGGCCATCTGTCGGGGGTGATTTGAATGCAATATTCCTGCTTCTTGGCAGAATGGGGTTGGACTGGATGGCCCATGAGGTCTCTTCCAACTCTTTGATTCTATGATTCTATGATTCTATTGTATCCAGTTTTCCAGAATGATTTCTTTGATGTGGTTTTTCAAATACACTTATCTCTAGAATAAGTGTTTCTTGCATCGAAGGAAAACGTACCGTCTCTCTCCACACTTTCAAAATGTTGGCATCTCCATATGTATTGAACCTGAGAATCTCTTATTTCGTTCTTAAATAACTTCGTGACATATCTTTGTGATTTTCTATTTCTTCCAGCTCAGTCTAATGTATTATCTATGGCCACATTCATATCACCTCCTAAAATAATTTCCCCTGCTGCAAAACCTATTTGAATGCTTGCAGGGCTCTAAAGAAATCAT
The DNA here is from genome assembly GCF_037176765.1 of Anolis sagrei. Lineage (NCBI taxonomy): Eukaryota > Metazoa > Chordata > Lepidosauria > Squamata > Anolidae > Anolis > Anolis sagrei. The sequence continues at coordinate 37,167,895 of NC_090029.1, forward strand.
AATCTTTGTTCAGAAGGGTATGTGCAGCTCATTCCTGGCTCCTTTTTTGATGTCTTTCCTTTCATAACAATTTATCAATCTGCTTTATTCAAATATATGCCATTAACCTCTAAGCGAAGGTTCTTGAATTCACTCTTTTTTCCTGCGTGTTATCCATTGTGGCGTATAATTCTCCATATTTATTATTCCTAGTCATTGTTTGCAACAGAACCTCTTTCCTTAATACGGTGTTTTTTTTCCTTCCTTAATTCCCTACGTCTTCCCTTCTACTTATACATATGATTCCATCCATTTGCATTTATTGATTATCTGTGCATGGTTGCCTTAATTGCTGACAGGGTATAGAGTGTGTAATACACGGAAATAAAAGTAGGATGAATAAAGGCTTGCTTAAAAAGGAGGCAATATTGAGTTTCAAATCTTAACTCTCAGAATCAGGGGGTTGAGATAACTTGAGGTTGTTGTTCATTCATTCAGTCGTCTCTGACTCTTTGTGACCTCATGGACCAGCCCACGCCAGAGCTCCCTGTCGGCCGTCACCACCCCCAGCTCCTTCAAGGTCAGTCCAGTCCCTTCAAGGATGCCATCCATCCACCTTGCCTTTGGTCGGCCCCTCTTCCTTTTGCCTTCCACTTTCCCCAGCATCATTCCCTTCTCTAGGCTTTGCTGTCTCCTCATGATGTGGCATTCAAAGGACTTCAACTTTGTCTCTCGTCTCCTTCCCTCCAATGAGCAGCCGGGCTTTCTTTCCTGGAGGATGGACTGGTTGGATCTTCTCGCAGTCCAAGGCACTCTCAGCACTTTCCTCCAACACCACAGCTCAAAAGCATCTCTCTTCCTTCACTCAGCCTTCCCTCAGGTCCAGCTCTCACATCCGGAGGTGACTACAGGGAAGACCATGGCTTGGACTAGGCAATGGATCTTTGTTTCCAGTCTGATGTCTCTGCTCTTTACTATTTTATCGAGACTGGACCTTGCTCTCCTCCCAAGAAGGAAGCGTCTCCTGATTTCCTGGCCACAGTCTGCATCTGTACTCATCTTTGCGCCTAGAAATACAAACCCTGTCACGGCCTCCACATTTTCTCCCTCTGTTTTCCAGTTGTCAATCATTCTTGTTGCCATAATCTTGTTTTTTTTGATGTTTAGCTGCAACCCGGCTTTTGTGCTTTCTTCTTTCACCTTGATGAGAAGGTTCCTCAGCTCCTCCTCGCTTTCGGCCATCAGGGTGGTGTCATTTGCATATCTGAGGTTGTGAATGTTTCTTCCAGCCATTTTCACCCCAGCTTTGCATTCCTCAAGCCCCGCACATCCTCGCATGATGTGTTCTGCATACAAGTTAAAAAGGTTGGGTGAGAGGATGCAGCCTTGCCGGACGCCTTTCCCAATCTGGAACCCGTCTCCTGTTCCGTGGTCATAACTTGAGGAGTGGGACCCAAATACTGAGTCAGGATTCAGGTTGTCTCCTGAGTTAGGGCTTGACAGGATATCTGGACCGGTTCCTAAATGGAACCTGTTGGAAATGTCTTAACCATCTTCCCATGAAACCCAGAGAAATGTGGCCAGGGAATATGGGATGACAGTCCTTTCCTGTCCCTTCTATGTCAGTGGTTCTCAACCGTCCTAATGCAGCAATATTCAAACATTGGAATTTGTGCCAAATTTCATCCAATTACTTGACTTAGGCTTAGGCAATCCCTCGTTGGCCGAGTAGGATAGTCTTCCAGGATCAGAATTGTTGTGAGTCTGTGGGTGGCTGTGGAGCCCTATTCTTGACCCGCATCTTCTTCCACAGTGAGGGCATCGGTTTCCAGGTGGAAGGCGGTCCCGGTCGGGGTTGGCTTGACGCGCCTTCCTCTTGGCACGTTTCTCTCTTTCACCCTCTATTCATGCCTCTTCAAATTCTACAGCACTGCTGGTCACAGCTGACCTCCAGCTGGAGTGCTCAAGGGCCAGGGCTTCCCACTTCTCCATGTCTATGCCAGAGTTTTTAAGGTTGGCTTTGAACCCATCTTTCAACCTCTTTTCCTGCCCACCAACATTCTGTTTTCCGTTCTTGAGTTCGGAGTAGAGCAACTGCTTTGGGAGACAGTGGTCAGGCATCCGGACAACATGGTCGGTCCAGCGGAGTTGGTGCTGGAGGACCATCGCTTCAATGCTGGTGGTCTTTGCTTCTTCCAGCACACTGACGTTTGTCCGCCTGTCTTCCCAAGATATTTGCAGGATTTTCCGGAAGCAACACTGATGGAATCATTCCAGGAGTTGCATGTGATGTCTGTAGACAGTCCACGTTTCACAGGTATATAGCAGGGTTGGGAGGACAATAGCTTTATAAACAAGCACCTTGGTATCCTTACGAATGTCCCGGTCCTCAAACACTCTCTGCTTCATTTGGAAAAATGCTGCGCTCGCAGACCTCAGGCGGTGTTGTATTTCGTTGTCGATGCTGACTTTTGCAGAGAGATGGCTGCCAAGGGAGCAGAAATGGTCAATATTTTGTAATGTTACACCATTAAACTGTATCTCTGGCATTGGAGAGGGGCTGGCTGGTGACTGCTGGAACAGCACTTTGGTTTTCTCGATATTCAATGACAGGCCGAGCTTTTCGTATGTTTCTGCAAAGGTGTTTACAGTGGCTTGTAGATCTTCTTCTGAATGCACACAGACGACGTTGTCATCAGCATACTGGAGTGCTATAACAGATGTTGTAACCTTGGTTTTGGCTTTCAGTCTGCTGAGGTTAAACAGCTTGCCATCTGTCCGATGGATGATTTCCACTCGGGTGGGAAGCTTCCTATCAACAAGGTGAAGTATCATAGCAATTAAGATGGAGAATAAGGTTGGGACAATAACACATCCCTGATTCCACTTTAAATGGGTCGCTTTGGGAGCCACTGCTGTCCTTACTTAGGCGATCCCTCGTTGGACGAGTAAGATGGTCTTCCATTATGCATTTCCTTGTGGGTTTGTAGGTGGCTGTGGAGCCCTATTCTTGACCCGCATCTTCTCCCACAGTGAGGGCATTGGTTTCCAGGTGGAAGGCGGTCCCGGTCGGGGTTGGCTTGATGCGCCTTCCTCTTGGCACATTTCTCTCTTTCGCCCTCCACTCGTGCCTCCTCGAATTCTGCAGCACTGCTGGTCACAGCTGACCTCCAGTTGGAGCGCTCAAGGGCCAGGGCTTCCCGGTTCTCAGTGTCTATGCCAGAGTTTGTAAGGTTGGCTTTGAGGCCATCTTTAAATCTCTTTTCCTGTCCACCAATGTTCTGTTTTCTGTTCTTGAGTTCAGAGTAGAGCAACTGCTTTGGGAGATGGTGGTCAGGCATCCGGACAACGTGGCCGGCCCAGCAGAGTTGGTGGCGGAGGACCATCGCTTCAATGCTGGTGGTCTTTGCATCTTCCAGCACGCTGACGTTTGTCCGCTTGTCTTCCCAAGAGATTTGCAGGATTTTCTGGAGGCTGTGCTGATGGAATCGTTCCAAGAGTTGCATGTGACGTCTGTAGACAGTCCACGTTTCGCAGGCATAGAGCAGGGTTGGGAGGACAATAGCTACTGCTGTCTAGGACTGTTGCAAACAATTACTTAGAGAAGTAATTGTTTCATAAGGGTGTATACAGCTACAAAAAGAGAAGCAATATGTTGTGATGGCCACATTGCCCATTACAGAAGGAAACAGAACGCGAGCTACAAGGAGAAGGCAACTTCCAGTTTTCTGACATACTTGACATTGATCCAATGGAGCCACTCAGACTATTTCCTAGATTTCTCTCATGTAGTCATAACATTTTAGACTGTTTTCTCTGGTTTTATGCTTCCACCTGGTTTATGGTAACATTCTCTATAAGAGAGGAAATGGGTCCTAAAAATGTTCTCCCTCTCCTGCAATCTCTTGGAATCTGGATGCAGATGTTTCAAGAGCTATACAAACACCAGGGCTTCAGAAGGACAACAAGCCTTTAATCTTCCTTGTTACGCTCCCATTACTACACTGTGCATAAGAGCCAACTTATCTTCCAAAGGCTACAGCTGCAAGTCATGTGCACATGCAGCATGGCTTCAAGTGGAATGATGTAATATTCAAGATTTGATTGAATCAAGCCAATGCAGAGGCACACATGCACACGCCTTAGCACAAGGATGGGAAAAGGGATGTATGCTTAATAGAATGTAATTTAAAACAGAAAACCCATGCACCTTTCAGAAGGATTGGTTTCAGGCTCTGGGCTGATCAGGATTCTATAGAAATGTATACATTAGGCCTGGGTAACAACGGAAAAAATTGTTTCTAAAATCGATTCGTTTTTTGGGGTTTTTTGCATTTCGATATTTAAAATAATTACAAAATTTTCCTTAAAAAAAGTTCGATATTTACGAAATTTCGTAAATGGTAAAAAAATTACAAAACAATAACGAAACAATAACGAATCGATTCGTTAATGGCGGCCGCGATCGCGCAATACGCTAAAAAAACTTCTGATGCTTCCCTCTCCCTCTGTTGTTGACTGTTGGTGTGATATTATAATTTTTTTTCACTAATTAAACAAAAAACAACTATAAAACTTGCCCCAGACATGCGGAAATAATAACGAAGCGACCTCAAACCAATAACGAAACGAATACATAACGAAATACGAAGCATTTACGAAACGTGTTCAAAAATTCGTTTCGTTTTTAAGTTGCTCCAGAATGGTTCGTTATCGCTTCGTTAATCAAAAAAATAACGAATTTTTTAACGAATTACGAATTACGAAACGAAACCGCCCAGCCCTAGTATACATGTAACACAGGACACAAAATATAATATAGTATTCCTGAACAACTTGGATAGGTGTGAGTGAGGGCCCTTCCACACAGCCCTATATCCCAGAGTATCAAGGCAGAACATCCCACATTATCCGAGTGTGGACTCAGATAACCCAGTTCAAAGCAGATATTGTGGGATTTCCTGCCTTGATATTCTGGGATATAAGGCTGTGTGGAAGAGCCCTGAGCTCTCCCAAACATGTACGAGGGTTGAATGAAAAGTAATGCCTCCACCTTCGTAACTCCTCAACAGATGGCAGTACTGGTATGCTGCAGGTACTGGCTTGTTCAGTAGGCTCTCCTCTGCAGTTCCATTTTGGCAGAAAGCCTTAGCATTGAACGGTTGTGTTGTTAAAGTGCAAAGTATGGAACTCTGAGCAGATGGTCGGTCAATGCGACTTAAGCAACGTGCAGTCATTGAATTCTTGACAACAGAAAATGTCACCCCAAAGGAGATTCATCAGATAATGCAAGCTGTTTATGATTATTGTGTTGGTGTGAGTACTGTGCATCATTGGGTGACTAAGTTTAAAGATGTTGAGGTGGGAACATCTGACTTGCATGACAAACAAAGAGTTAGATGTCCTGTAACAGCAACCACTGAGTTTCACAAGCAAAATGTTGACAGATTGTTTCAGAATGATCGTCGTATCACTCAGAGAGAAATGTCAAGCATAACTGGCATTTCACAAGAACATGTGGGTCACATTATGGCTTTGCTTGGCTATCATAAGATCTGCGCATTATGGGTACCTAGGATGAGAGAACTGTGATACACTGTTTGAGGAAACAGACTGCTGACTCAGTTCTTGTGGGTTTTTTCGGGCTATAGAGCCATGTTCTAGAGGCATTTCTCCTGACGTTTCGCCTGCATCTATGGCAAGCATCCTCAGAGGTGAGGTCTGCTGGAAATGGGAAAAAAGGGGTTTATATATCTGTGGAATGACCAGGGTGAGACAAAGGGCTTTTGTAAGTTGACTGTTGACTTCTTCCACAACGGTTACAGAAAACTTGTTCATCGTTGGCAGAAATGTATCCAATTGTCTGGTGATTATGTGGGAAAGTGAATAGTGGTAGTTAAAGAGCACATTCTAAGGATTATTTCTGTGTTTAATTTATTCAAATATTCCCATCCAAACCCAAGTAAGGAAGGTGGAGGCATTACTTTTCATTCAGTCCTTGTATTTCATAAATTTGTTATTAACTGATTTATGGGTGAGTGGAAGAAAAGTTTTAGGATTGGGAGTCTAGGTCAGCTACTTCATTAAGGAGTTGTAATTAATTCCCCTCCTGGTCCACCTTAAGAGCCAGCCACCAAATCGATCAAAAATGGTCAGTTCAGCTTGTGATCCAATACAAGGAGGAGGATTGTTGTCGGTTTTTTCGGGCTGTATGGCCATGTTCTAGAGGCATTCTCTCCTGATGTTTCGCCTGCAGCTATGGCAAGCATCCTCAGAGGTAGTGAGGAGGATGTTTCTACTACACTAGTTCTCCAGTGAGGATACAACAAAAACGTGTGATAGGAGCCCTGCTTCTAATGGCCATAGGCTCACTCACTTGTAAGAGGGTGTGTAAATGTCATCCTTTGCACCCTAGCGGCCAACTGAGGCCCCTTCTACACTACCATATAATCCAGATTATCAAAGCAAATAATCCACATTATCTTCTTTGATCTGAAATATTTGAGTCTACACTGCCATATAATCCAGTTCTAATCAGATAATCTGGATATTTTATATGGCAGTGTAGAAGGGGCCTCAAAGCATCTTCTTCACCAAGTGCAGTGAATGGCTCTTAAGGCTCTTAAGGGAGGCTGTGGTGGCATTTGTATCTTAATGATAAGACTGAATTCTTACTGAATAAGTATCCATTGCCAAGGACAAGATGGATGGATGGTATCCTTAGAGGGGGCCCTAGGTAATTTTCAATGGTAAGCAAACAGTATTTTGCCCCCCCCCCCCAACCAACCAATCACTGATATGTATTTTCTGTTCATCGTGGGAGTTCTGTGTGCTATATTTGGTTCAATTCCATCATTGGTGGAGTTCAGAATGCTCTTTGATTGTAGGTGAACTATACATCCCAGTAACTACAACTCACATATGTCAATGTCTATTTTCCCCCAAGAGCGCCTCAAGAGCGCCCCTGGGCAACATCAACTCTACTGCAAAGGCTTACTTTGCGTAATGGGTTGAGCTGCCCCTGGGTATCCTTGAAGTGACTGGCTTGACCTTGAAGGAGTTGGGGGTGGCAACGGCCGACAGGGAGCGACTGAACGAATAAACAACAACACATTCATAACTTTCTCTTATTCTTGCTGCAGTATTGAATACCATCCTAGAATAATTATTCCAAGCTGTGCTGCTCCGGCTGTACCAGGAGCTCCAAACTCTCTTTCATTCTTTGAGTGTTTGCATGTTCTTGTTCTGGCCATGCACTTTGCAGTTGGATGGTTCCTGCTAGGCTGCAGTCATGAGGCTGCAGCACAACACCTGTCTATCATCGTTAAGTTTTAGTTCCGCCCTTTTTTCCAGGTTCAGGAGGGAAAGGGAACCATTTTAGTTCAGTCTTACAGTTGGAAGCTCAGCTACAGGACATGAAAGTTTTCTACCTGTAGAGAAGCTTCGTTTCTTACAAAGTCCAGGGGATAACAGCCCCAAAATCTCTGGCTGGGGAATTTACAGCCTCACAGCTTTAAGAACGGTCTCTAAAGAAAGGCTTTTAAGAGAAACAGCTTTACAGCACAACCCTTGTTGGGGTTAGAGAAACGGACTTACAACTTTTGTGGGGAAAATCCTAAGGACTCCAGCTGGAAATTCTTCAGAGCCTTGGCTAGTAGGTCTACTCGGGTACCCAAGAAGCAATTTGGAGCCAGGAGTAGGGCCCACACCAGCAAAGCCTAGAAAGCAGATTGCCCAAGGAGGAGTCAAAAGGGTTTTCTTCGTAAAGGAAAGAACTAGTTCTCCAAGCAAGTTGCCTGTCCATTGTAGACAAGTTAAGAAGCATTTGTTTGATTTGTTGAAGACCTAAGCAATAATAAAGAACTTTGTTAAACTTTTAAGCTTCTAAATACTTTGTATAGGAAAACCCATAGGGCCTCTCATCCGAGGCACCCCAGCTTCCCGCTGGGCACAAAGAGCACATCCTGTTCAAAAGCCAATTGCTATAGGCCCAGCACACAAGCAAATCCAATTATTTGAATCTCTTAAAATTCCACTTATTGTATTTGGAGAAGGGAGAACTCTAATAAAAATTAGGATATTATGGAGGCAATTCTTCACCATGATGTTCCCAGGTCTACTAGTATTTTTTAAGGATGGAAGTAGACCATTCAGCTATGAATACTTTGATTGGTCTGATTTGTATTTAAAAGTGGGATTGTTCACACCAGATTTTCTTTTGTGTACAGACTGGGCCTTATCTGACTATCACAAACACAATAAAATACAATTAACGCAGATCAATGTGCTTCAAGAAAAGATGTATTAAACAGTTACTTACTTCCTGAAAGTGCTAATAGTTCTTTGTAATGAGCGCCTAAAAGGCAATGATGTGAGAATTAGCCCATGTTATAAAAGAATGAGGTGCCAAGATAGTTCTTGGAGATTCCACCTGAACATGAGGAAGAACTTCCTGACTGTGAGAGCCGTTCAGCAGTGGAACTCTCTGCCCTGTAGTGTCGTGGAGGCTCCTTCTTTGGAAGCTTTTAAACAGAGGCTGGATGGCCATCTGTCAGGGGTGATTTGAATGCAATATTCCTGCTTCTTGGCAGAATGGGGTTGGACTGGATGATGGCCCAGGAGGTCTCTTCCAACTCTAGGATTCTAGGATTCTATGATTCTATAACTTCCTGACTGTGAGAGTCGTTCAGCAGTGGAACTCTCTGCCGTGGAGTGTGGTGGAGGCTCCTTCTTAGGAAGCTTTTAAGCAAAGGCTGGATGGCCATCTGTCAGGGGTAATTTGAATGCAATATTCCTGCTTCTTGGCAGAATGGGATTGGACTGGATGGCCCAGGAGGTCTCTTCCAACTCTTTGATTCTAGGATTCTACGATTCTATAACTTCCTGACTGTGAGAGCCGTTCAGCAGTGGAACTCTCTGACCTGGAGGGAGTGTGGTGGAGGCTCCTTCTTTGGAAGCTTTTAAACAGAGGCTGGATGGCCATCTGTCAGGGGTGATTTGAATGCGATATTCCTGCTTCTTGGCAGAATGGGATTGGACTGGATGATGGCCCAGGAGGTCTCTTCCAACTCTTTGATTCTAGGATTCTATGATTCTATAACTTCCTGACTGTGAGAGCCGTTCAGCAGTAGAACTCTCTGCCGTGGAGTGTGGTGGAGGCTCCTTCTTTGGAAGCCTTTAAGCAGAGGCTGGATGGCCATCTGTGAGGGGTGATTTGAATGCAATTTTCCTGCTTCTTGGCAGAATGGGGTTGGACTGGATGATGGCCCAGGAGGTCTCTTCCAACTCTTGGATTCTATGATTCTAGGGTTCTATGATTCTGTCCTGTATTGTAGCCCAGTAAGTCACACATATGACTATGATGTGTTTCCACTGACCACAGTTTCTCTATGTCTTTTATTCTATTCTTCAGGTTGGAGGGCATACTATGCTTCCCATCCGTTGGATGCCTCCTGAGAGTATCATGTACCGGAAATTCACAACAGAGAGTGACGTCTGGAGTTTTGGGGTGATCCTCTGGGAAATCTTCACATATGGGAAGCAGCCTTGGTTCCAACTGTCAAACACAGAGGTATTGGGGATGCAAGGATCAGCAGAGATAACACTCTCCAATTGAGAGAAAGATGGTGTGGATGTGTGTCGGCGTGAAATAGAAAGAATCTTCACTACTTTTTCATTTCTGGTAGAAAGAACCGCAATCTTCACAACAAAAATCACACACACAAAAAAACTCTTTGTGCCTGTTAACTTCAAACGTGGAACAATACCTCCCATAACCAAATTAAACACTACAGACTAGTTCTCACATTATTTATTTATTTATTTATTTATTTCGCGGATTTCTACCCCGCCCTTCTCAACCCCCGAGGGGGGACTCAGGGTGGCTTACAAAAAGGCACAATTCGATGCCAACACAAACCATAAGATAAAAACATATATCAACAGCAACAGCAGTTATAAAACAATTAAAACAATCAATTATACATCACAATCCATAAAACCAGTCTAATGCTCAACATTCACCAGCTCAGAATCCGTACGTTCATTCCACATTGTTAAATCCTATCAATTCTAGTCGTCAATTGTCCTTTGTCTATCTGCCAAATTACCCAAAGGCCTGGTCCCATATTCATGTTCATGTAAACGAGAGGAGGGATGTTGATGACCTAATTTCCCCGGGAAGTGAATTCTACAGGTGAGGGGCCACCACCGAGAAGGTCCTGCTCCTTGTCCCCAACAATCTCACTTGTGATAGAGGTGGGACCAAGAGTAGGGCCTCCCCAGATGATCTCAGACTCCGGGGTGGGACGTAGAGGGAGATGCGTTCGGACAGATACACTGGACCGGAACCGTATAGGGTTTTGTAGGTCAAAACCAGCACTTTGAATTGTGCTCGGAACTGGATCGGCAGCCAGTGGAGCTGACATAACAGGGGGGTGGTATGCTCCCTGTATGATGCTCCAGTGAGTACTCTGGCTGCCGACCGCTGGACTAGTTGAAGTTTCCAAACAGTCTTCAAAGGCAACCCCATGTAGAGTGCGTTGCAGTCATCTATTCGGGATGTAACAAGAGCGTGGACCGCTGTGGCCATTACAGGAATACTTCAATTTCATAATAGGTTGTACTCATCACAAACACAAAAATAAGAATATCTATGACTGACATTTCCAAATCTTCTTGTAACTCAGTGTAGGTAAAGGGTAGAGTTTGTTAATAAATGCTACCCCAAACATAGCATGTCTATTATTTATTCATTCATTTATTTACTTTATTTCTATCCCGCTTTTCTCAGCCCTCAGGCGACTCAAAGCGGTGGACAACATCAGTACAAAATATCACAAAACAAGTATAGGGCAATTAAAAACAATTATCACATAAATCATTAAACATCCGTATAACAATCATGAGCGCCTCAACAGTAAAATCAGAATCCAGTCTCATCATCCATTGTTCTGTATTCCTATGTTCAATTACACTGTTTAATCGAATGCCTGTTCGAACAGCCAGGTCTTCACTTTCCTCCGAAATGCCAGCAAGGAGGGGGTCGATCTAATATCAGCAGGCAGGGCGTTCCACAGCTGAGGGGCCACCACTGAGAAGGCCCTGTCAAGCGCGTCTGTGATGCAGGCGGGACCGAGAGCAGGGCCTCCTCAGATGATCTTAGTGTCCTAGTCGGTTCATAGGAGGGATGCATTCGGACAGGTAAGTCAGGCCAGAACCGTTTAGGGCTTTATAGGCTAAAGCCAGCACTTTGAATTGTGCCCGGTAGCAAAGTGAGGTTAAGATTGTCCAGGGAGGCCCTGCTCTCGATCCCATCTCTTTCGCAGGTGTGACTTACCAGGGACAAGAGACAGGACCTTCTCAGTGGTGGCCCTTCATCTATGGAACTCCCTTCCCAGCAAAATTAAATCAGACCCCTCCCTACTGACCTTTAGGGAAAAAAAGTAAAGATATGGTTGTGGGACCAAGCTTTTGGCTAGTACTGAGCAATGCAATAAGCTATTATGAAACTAATGCAATGACAAATGCAATGGCCCCAGATAATGATTTGAGGTTCCATTATTTTATGATGTTTTAAAATGTTTGGTTTTTAATGTATTTGTTTATTTTATCGATATGTAACCGGATGGCATTGAATTGTTGCCTTTTGTACGGCCGCTCTGAGTCCTTTTCAGAGTGAGAAGGGTAGGGTACAAATGTAGTAAATAAATAAAATCCTTCAGAAACATTAGAAAGACTGGCAAAAAGGATTCACTGCCTTCTTAAGAAGCATTGGAAGTGTGTGTAGTGTCAAAATTCTGTTTCATTTTGAAATATGAATTTTATATGCCCCTTGTTTTGTTTCATAAATGTTTCTAAACTATCTTGAGGGGTCCGTTTTGTTTCAAACTCAAAACACCAAACATTGGTTAATATTTTGTTTACTAAATCTGCCCATTTGTGCCAATGGGAACACTTCCAGGCTAGTTTATCTCATTTTTATGGTTATCAAGATGAAACCTGCTACACTTATAGGACCACTGTAAGGCCCCCAAGTTTCAGAAAGTTTCTCTCATCCAATGATTTTTGGAATTTTTAAAAAGTTTTGATGAAAAGTTAAAAAAAAACTACAGGAGCTATTGCTTTGAATGTCTCTACATTGACACAATATAACCAAAGCACACTTCCTCCTAAGTTTCAGAAAGATTCGCACATCCACTGATTTGTAAGGATTTTTCTTTTTCAATTTCAGCACCTTGGCCAAGTCACTCTCCAAACGAATCCTAGTAAACAGAAACTCCTGGCACCTCTATTGATCTCTCTCTTAGAGTGTTGATTGAGGAGGCAACATGGCTGCTGGCTGGCTCTGGCGGCTGTGTGTAAAGCCACTGGAAAACAGACCAAAAATGAGCTCCTCCTGATCCCGCAATCAATTTCCCTCTCAGAATGACAAGAGAGGAGACAGCATGGCTGCTGGCTGCTACGATGGAAAAATGCCAGCAGTCAGGTCCCCGTCTCCTCTCTTATTTATCATTTATTTACATTCTTTATATCCCGCCCATATCAGCCCGCAGGCGACTCAGGGTGGTCTACACGGTAGTCCACGCTCTGGTTACATCCCGTCTAGACTACTGCAACGCTCTCTACGTGGGGTTGCCTTTGAAGACGGCTCGGAAGCTCCAGCTAGTCCAACGCTCGGCAGCCATGATACTAACAGGAGCAGGACGCAGGGAGCATACAACCCCCCTGTTGCGCCAACTCCACTGACTACTGATCTGCTACCGGGCTCAATTCAAAGTGCTGGTGTTAACCTTTAAAGCCCTAAACGGTTCGGGCTCAAGCTACCTATCCGAACGTATCTCTGCCTATGAACCCACCAGGACTCTAAGATCTTCTGGGGAGGCCCTGCTCTCGATCCAGCCTGCATCACAAGCACGGCTGGCGGGGACGAGGGACAGGGCCTTCTCTGTGGTGGCCCCTCGGCTGTGGAACACCCTTCCCATGGACATTAGATCAGCTCCTATGTTAATGGTGTTTCGAAGAAAACTAAAAACCTGGCTGTTTGAACAGGCATTCGGATAAACACTGCAATGAATACAATGAATATAGGAACGGAATTATAGACGACGAATTGGATCACGATTCTAGTTACGAGACGTTAATGTGTTGTTATTGATGTGCCATTACTGTATATTATGCTCTCATGGTTTTTAAATTGTATATTGTTATATTGTTATGACTGTCTTTTTGCTCTTGTTGTGAACCGCGTTGAGTCGCCTACGGGCTGAGAAACTGCGGTATACAAGCAAAGTAAATAAAATAAATAAATACATATCGGCAGAATTCGATGCCATCAATACATACATTCAAAAAGCAAAAACAATGAAGTGCAATTATACAAAAAAGACAGTGCAATAACAATTTTAAAAGAGCTGTATCCTCTCCTTCCAATCCTCATCCGTTTCATCGTCTTGGCCGTTCCTGGGTCATTCTCCATCTCAAGCTTGACTATTTATTCCGGGGTTTGGAATGCTTGCTCGAAGAGCCAGGTTTTTACTTTCTTCCAAAAAGTCAGGAGGGAGGGGGCTGATCTAATATCCCTAGGCAGGGAGTTCCACAGCCGAGGGGCCACCACAGAGAAGGCCCTGTCCCTCGTCCCCACCAAGGCTGTGGAGAGCATGTGATGGAGCATACTTGGCTGCACCTCCCAGGAGAGTTTGCTTGTGTCAAATAACTAGTTGAGTCTTGGAGACATACAAAAACAAACAAACTTCTTCCAACGTTTTTGGAGATGTCGTTTGATTCATTTGCATTCAGCGGGTGGGTAGGGGGTGCTCTGAGTTTGCAAGTTGCATTGCAAGTATGAATTTGCCAAAATACAACCCGCGTCCTAATTTGCGCACAACTCTATGAAGCATCTTTTTCATCTGGATGAGAAGAATTAAAAAAATAGGAAAAATATGTTTAGAAATTACTTTGGTTAGTAAAGCTGCCTGACTTTCAAGGTAGAGTTTGTGGGGTTGGTTTGGGAAATGAACTGTAGATATTAGGGCTGGGCGGTTTTGTTTCGTTAATTTGTAATTCGTTAATAATTCGTTAATTTTTTCAATTACAAAACGATAACGAACCATTCTGGAGCAATTTTTTTAAAAAACGAATTTTTAAACACGTTTTGTAAATGCTTCGTATTTCGTTATTGCATTCGTTTAGTTATTGTTCTGAGGTCGTTTCGTTATTATTTCCGCATGTCTGGGGCAAGTTTTTTGTTTAATTAGTGAAAAAAAATTATAATATCACACCAACAGGCAACAACAGAGGGAGAGGGAAGCTTCAGAAGTTTTTGGAGGTTTTTTAGCGTATTTCGCGGTCGCGTCCGCCATTAACGAATCGATTCGTTATTGTTTCGGAAATCGATTCGTTAATGTTTTGTAATTTTTTTCACATTTACGAAATTTCGTAAATATCGAACTTTTTAAAAGGAAAATTTTGTAATTATTTTAAATATCGAAACAAAAAAAAAACCCCAAATACAAATCGATTTTAGAAACAAATTTTTCCGTTGTTACCCAGGCCTAGTAGATATATCTTCATAATTAGCTATGTTACATACAAGATCATGATGGAAAGGAATGGTTGTGGGCCTATACGAGGTTGACCCCCTGTGTTTTTCTCCGCAGGTCATTGAGTGCATCACCCAAGGCCGTGTCTTAGAGAGGCCTCGAGTCTGTCCCAAGGAAGTTTACGACATCATGCTGGGCTGCTGGCAGAGGGAACCTCAGCAACGCCTGAACATCAAGGACATCTACAAGATCCTTCTCGCTCTGGGCAAAGCCACCCCAATCTACCTGGACATCCTGGGCTAGCTGCAGCTGCTTTTCAGATATTGTTGCGTCCTTCTTCTCCTGTCCCTACCTCTCCCTTGACCTCAAGCCAACATATTCATATAAACTCAAGTGCCTGCTACACATACAACACTGAAAAAAGAGAGACAATAAAATATACAAGCCCCCTCCCCTTGAAGAAACAAGCAGTAAGACCATTTGGATTATATATAGCTAGAAATGATAGAGAGAGAGGATATCCATCTTCCAGCCAGTAGCTGCTGTTCCAGAAAATGTAAAACACAACTGGAAAGGAGAAGACAAGAGAACGAGAAAGCAAATCCTCGACAGTATTTGAGAGAGAAATGGAAAAAGACAATATTTAACTCAAGGTGTGGAAGTGACTGTGAATCCTCTTGTTTTCTTTTGCGTCCCAGCTGCTGGTTAGAGCTCGGTTCACTTGGGAAAGCTAAAAGACAATCCTGTTAAAGGAGGAAAACCTGGAAAGGCTGTGCCTGATCTGGAGCTGCACTGTGCGGAATCAATCCCCTTAAATCGAACTGGGGTGGGGGAGGAACAATGGCATTGGATCCTGGATAGTCCCCTGCCCCTACTTCTGGAGTCATGTTCTCTGCGGATCTCACCTACATTCCTTTTCGTCCCTTCTCCTTCCTCCCACCCAGAATACCAGAAGTTTTCGGATGTTTTCACATGTGCAGACTCTACCCATTTTGGAACCCTTTTGGAACATTTACAGTTCAAAAGGTGTGCATCACCTACGGGTAAATGAACATGTCTGACTCCAAGAACTGGATTTGGCATTTTTCTGCCTCTCTCTTTTCTTTTTCTTGGTTTTCTTAAACGAATGTCTTGGGAATGGTGCTGAGGAGCCAAACGACGGTCTTTAAGAGCCATACAGGGAAATGCGCACGAGACGGATGTCTGGAATGTAACATCTCTCCTGTTCCCGATTTCGCTCCTGGAATAATCATCCACGTGCACACACAGATCTAGCTCAGCACAAGCATCATTTCCAGACATGGCGGCTTGGAAGCCACAATCTCAATGGTAGTGGACAGATGATGAAAAAAATCAAACCAGTTCTTCACATAATCTACGTGATACAAACACATATATACACACACAGACCAAATTGGTTCCATCTCTTAATACTGCTTATGGTAATTTATATCATACTGTTTTTTCTTGTACAAAACTATCTTACAATCTGTAGCGAGTTGAGTCTCCCATCAGTATTGTCCAGTAGGTAATGGGGGATGTCCATGTGGATTCTGGACATGTTGTGTGGAGGGGAGTTTGAGGCCAAGAGAGTGAGAGAGGTTGAGAAAGTAAGGCACAGAGTTCATGGTGAAGCACAAACGTTGAATCCAAATATCCCACGGTCCATGTCCCATGGCTGTGTCGTGGAGCAAGCAGCTGGCAATGGGACTCAAATGCTCGCTGTGGAAAGGTGACAATCCAGCTCCTGTCCTACATCTCCTGTTTTGGAGGGTGCTGTACCATCCTTTGTGTTGAGGAGTAATACCACTGCCAAGGGTTTGAAACACTGTCCAGTTTTCTACATGGAATGGGAGGGGGTATTGTGTTGTTCTTGGCCTCAGGGAGCAAAATATCTTGAGTCGGCCTTAACCCTGTCTCTCTTTTACAATGGTGTCTAGCTGGAATGTAAACTGGAGAGGGTAGAGACTGGAGACTTCTGTTCCTTCTCTGGAGAAGCTAGAACGTGTTCATTTGTAACCCCATAATTGGATCAGTAAGTAGTGGGATGGAGTTGTGTTTCACAGCCCTGCACCAAGGATGAGATTGGAAAGCAGGAAGAATTTCCCCGTCCCCTAAAATGTCCTGGTGGAAGCTTTTTCATATTACATCACATTCTCAAGGTGTTGTAGTCCAAACATAATTTTCCCCAGTTCTGGAACTAGGAAGCTGAGTTCTTGGCCAGTCCACTGTGTCTCATTTGGTGATGCCAACATTCCTTCATTTCCCATCCTTCTAACAGTGGTTCTCAACCTGTGGGTAACCAAGTGCTTTGGCCTACAACTCCTAGAAATCCCAGCCAGCTTACCAACCGTTAAGATTTCTGGGAGTTGAAGGCCAAAACATCTGGGGACCCACAGGTTGAGAATCATTGTTCTAACAGGTAGTCTAATCAGGATTTTATTAATTATTTATTAGCCACATTTATATACCACTTTTCCTTTAATACGCTCAATCTTATATTCATTCCTTTTTGGGGGGAGGATAAACACAGTGGTTGCAAAAGTAATTACACTAGACAGTTAACTGGCACTGTGGAGGATTGATAGACGTTGGGTAAATGTGGTTTCTGGTTGCTTGAGAGTCACTATTAAAAATAGGAATGACCAGGGTGGGACAAAGGACTCTTGTCTGCTGGAGCTAGGTGTGAATGTCTCAACTGACCACCTTGATTAGCATTTGATGGCCTGGCAGTGCCTGGGACAATCTTTTGTTGAGAGGTGATTAGCTGTCCCTGATTGTTTCCCCTCTGTTGTTTTGCTGTTGTAATTTTAGAGTTTCTTAAATATTGGTAGCCAGATTTTGTTCATTTTCATGGTTTCTTCCTTTCTGTTGAAATTGTCCACATGCTTGTGTACTTCAATGGCTTCTCTGTGTCGTCTGACATAGTGGTTGAGAGTGGTCCAGCATTTCTGTGTTCTCAAATAAAATGCCGTGTCCAGGTTGGTTCATCAGGTGCCAGGTTAGGTCCAGATCCATCACAGTTTGAGTCCACAGTGCTCCCTGGCTGTAGGTAAACTACAATTCCAAAACTCAAGGTGGAAGGGTTTGGTGGGTTCCAAAGCTCACCAAACCCTTCCACTCTTTTCTGTTGGTCATGGGAGTTCTGTGTGCTAGGTTTGGTTCAATTCCATCGTTGGTGGAGTCCAGAATGCTCTTTGATTGTAAGTGAACTATGCATCCTAACAACTACAACTTCTAAATGTCAAGGTCTATTTTCCCCAAACCCCACCAGTGTTCGCATATGGGCATACTGAGTATTCGTGCCAAGTTTGGTCCAGATCCATCACAGTTTGGTTCAATTCCATCGTTGATGGAGTCCAGAATGCTCTTTGATTGTAGGCGAACACTGTGGACTCCAACAGTGATGGATCTAGATTGTACCAAACTTGGCACAAGCAACTACAACTCCCAAATGACAAACTCAATCCTCCTCCCCCCCCCCCCCCCACCAATCCCACCAGTATTTGGGCATATCTGGCATTTGTGCTGAATTTTGTCCAGCAATTGAAAATACATCCTGCATATCAGATATGGTATTTACATTACGATTCATGACAATAGCAAAACTACAGTTTAGAAGTAGCAACGAAAATAATTTTATGGTTGGGGGGTCACCACAACATGAGGAACTGTATTAAGGGGTCACTGCATTAGGAAGGTTGAGAACCACTGTCTTACGAGAGGCCTCCAAGCCTCAGGTCTGGGGCTTCCATGAATGTGTCATGGTGAGTAGTGGACTATACCATCCTTTGACATTACTGGGAGCTTCCACAAAGCTGTTGAGATGTTTCTGCCTCGGTGGAGGTTTGGCTGTGACTACCTCTTCCATTCACACGTAACGACTTACCTGTGGCTGTTTTGCTTTGTGCTGAAATGGAAGACATCCTGGGGAACGTGTTTTGGAAAGATCATAGCAGAAGAGAGGTTGATGCAGTGTTTGTGGAGTTGGTGCAAAGGACTGCAAGGACTGGTAGCATCTATCGCTCAGACCGCAAAAAATATTGTAGCAGCCATGCCTTCTCTGCAGGGAGTCGCCATAACTGTGTGCTTGAGAGGGCTTATTTCTCACTTATGCTCCAGTGGGATTCCTGCCCAAGTGATCTTCAGAGCTCGGGATGCTTGTCTGTTCTTGAGATGAAAGGCACATGTCTGTGTTTTGGATGGGAGGGCTAAAGCTCTCAAACAGAGATGTCTCTGCATCCCTTGCCAAACTAAAATTCTCAGGATGTATTGTCGAAGGCTTTCATGGCTAGTATCACTGGGTTGTTGTAGGTTTTTCGGGCTATATGGCCATGTTCTAGAAGCATTCTCTCCTGACGTTTCGCCTGCATCTATGGCAACCTCTGAGGATAGCAAACTGATAGAAACAAAAGATTCCCCCAGGCACTTCCAAGCCATTAAATGCTATTCAAGGTGGTCAGTTGAAACATTCCCACCTAGCTCCAGCAGACAAGAGTCCTTTGTCCCACCCTGGTCATTCCACAGATATATAAACCCATTTTCCTAGTTCCAACAGACCTCACTACCTCTAAGGATGCTTGCCATAGATGCAGGTGAAACGTCAGGAGAAAATGCCTCCAGAACATGGCCATATAGCCCGGAAAACCTACAACAACCCAGTGATTCCGGCCATGAAAGCCTTCGACAATACAGAGAGAGACTAAATCATACAAGGCACTCCAAGAACCAAGCAGTAGAGCAATTTGGGACTTTTGCTGGTGGGTTGTTGCTAAAGGAAGTTACCCTAAAGGAAATCAAATCTATGAGATGCTAGTTGGTCCTCTTGTTGAGTCCAGAGGGTATTCAGGACCAAAACTAAACAAACTAGAAAGGTGCCTTATTTAGGTTGTCTACACAGGAGACTTTGACAAATCTGCCCATAGTCCTGCACAAACACCAAGAGAAAGAAAAACAAAGAAGAGAGGCTGTCATCAAAGCAGGAGAGATTTCATCCAGAGAGAAAGGAGGGGGAAAAGCCAGAAATGCAAGCTGGAGCAGGAAACCCTGAGTGATGCTGACGGTTCAAGGACCAGGGAGGGAGAAAATCAATAGCCAAAATCCACCCATTCTCTCGCCTTCTCTTTCAATCTCTATCCCACACGTTAAGGCTTCCGTCTGCTGTGACCCCGACACTGCCTTTGAGGCTGGGTTGTAGTCATAATTGTCAAATGATGAAACGTACAACTCTAAACTCCAAGCCTGGCAGGAGAGTGAAAGCAGTATTAATTTTTAAGCGTGGATGTCAGTCAAACGCAATGTACTTGTCATTTCTTTGTACTTGGGGTAGTCTGTTAAGGAGTGACTGAGCAGCTTTATTACAGCTACATTTATATATATATATATATTGTGGGATTAACATAACTCAAAAAACTTGATTGCCTCCTTTAAATGCCTTGGAATGGAAAGAGTGCATGGCTGCTGACGTGTGCTCTCCTCTAGAGTAAGAAAGAGTTTTAAGAACTTCCATGTCTCCTTTAAATGCTTTGGAATGGAAAGAGTATGTGACTGCTGGTGTGCACACATCTCCTCTAGAGTAAGAAAGAGCTTTAAGGTTAGAACTTGCTTGCCTCCTTGAAATGCCTTGGAATGGAAAGTGTGTGACTGCTGGCATGTGCACATCTCCTCTGGGTTAAGAAACAGCTTTAAGAACTTGCTTTCTTCCTTTAAATGCCTTGCAAAGAGAGTGCATGTGGCATGCAGGAGAGAAAGTGCATGCGCCTGCCTGCAGCTGAGCACCTCTCCTCTAGAGTAGAACAGCTTAAATGCCTAAAATGATGGAAAGGGGAAGCCTGGGAGCCCCCCCACCACCACTCCCATAATAGGCTGATCTTTTAGCACCAGAGAGCAAAAACAGATATATTGACCTCTCGATTTCTAGAAGCTCCCATAACATATATCAGGGCCTGCACCGAAAGCTGAGACATGAAATGGGTCAAGGTTTACCCACAAACACAACCCTATTTTAAATCTCAGTTTAAAACCCATGATAGATTCACTGTTCTACTGACATTACTGGCCTCTATTGACATTATTAGCCTACAACAACAACAACAATCTTTATTTATACCCCTGCCACCATCTCCCCAATGGGGACTCAGGGTGGCTAACATGAAGTCAAGCCCTTTAAAATACAACATGCAAAGAAACAAATTGCATTAGAAAATAAAATTACCAAACAAGGTAAAATAATAAAGCAAAATCACACAATAAAATCAAACAGGGCGGACAGGCCAAATGGATGAGATGAAATGATAAAACCCTGAGTGAGGTAGGAATAGAAGGAATAGAAAATATGTAAGTGAGGGGAGCCCAAGAAAATGAAACAGTGGGGTAAGGCTGTCAGTTTAGAATGGGAGAAAGTGCATGAGACTAGGACGCGGAACAATGGCTTCAAACTCCAAGAGAGGAGATTCCATCTGAACATGAGGAAGAACTTCCTGACTGTGAGAGCCGTTCAGCAGTGGAACTCTCTGCCCCTTGGGGAGTGTGGTGGAGGCTCCTTCTTTGGAAGCTTTTAAACAGAGGCTGGATGGCCATCTGTCAGGGGTGATTTGAATGCAATATTCCTGCTTCTTGACAGAATGGGGTTGGACTGGATGGCCCATGAGGTCTCTTCCAACTCTTTGATTCTAGGATTCTATGATTCTATGATTCTATGAGACTAGGACGCGGAACAATGGCTTCAAACTCCAAGAGAGGAGATTCCATCTGAACATGAGGAAGAACTTCCTGACTGTGAGAGCCGTTCAGCAGTGGAACTCTCTGCCCCGGAGAGAGTGTGGTGGAGGCTCCTTCTTTGGAAGCTTTTAAACAGAGGCTGGATGGCCATCTGTCAGGGGTGATTTGAATGCAATATTCCTGCTTCTTGGCAGAATGGGGTTGGACTGGATGGCCCGTGAGGTCTCTTCCAACTCTTTGATTCTATGATTCTATCATCCTAAATGCCCTGGTTGTTAGTCAAGCATTCTGAAGGATATCCAAATCTGACCACCTCCCTAAGCTTTTGCCTATTATGGGCAGGTATATGCAGTTTTTCATACTTCACGCAGGACTGAATTGTACTACAGACATCCACTGTGAAGAGAAGCCCAGTGCATCATCCAGTCATTCCTAAATATACAACTCCCCCCCCCCCCCCGTTCTCCTTTTTGCAGGGGTGACTCATGCGCCAAGCCTGGTGGGGCTCTCAACCAGTTTCTATTAATGGGATCTTATGTAATGTGTGCACTTTCTTGGCCCCATTGACTATTTTTTGATTTTCTATTTGAGTTATTTTCCATGCGTTCAGACCTTGGCTTTAAATACATTTCTTAATCCTCAGAAGAGGAATGTACCCCATGGCCATATCTAGTCCTTCAAATAATTAATTCTATGGGAGATTTTCACTGGGAAACAAATTAGTATGGGTTGGCTCCTAGTCTCCAATAAATCACTTGAAGGTTTCTGCTGCTACCAACAAGCAGCATTCAACCACTGAAAAACTACCCCAAACAATAGAATAATTTGCACAAGAAGATTCACAATTTATCAGTTTTTGTGACAACTTAACACCATCAAATTATCATGTGCATGTTCGGGTGAGGCTAGAAAAATGAAGCAGCGCCAATAAAATTTCATATAACTCCAGGTCAGCAGAAGGTATTGTCCCTGACAACAGTTCTGACATTCAACAAAATGTCATCTCGTGATGACTATACATGTATGAATTATCCTTGGCAGGAAGCTCAAGAGCAACCTGTGAAGAAGCCACTCTCTTTCCCGGGAGATCAAAATGTTAACTATCCTCTGCCGTTTGCACTTGTTATGCACAGATAGTTATATAAATATATATGCAGCAGTTCCACCATGTTAAAAACACTACTTTGTTTTTGACATAGACCTCAATGTTTGGTTTGTTTGTTGGTTTTAGCTCGGTCCTCATCATAGTTTTGTATAGAAGGAAAAAAGACACTCACACCAAACCTGATAATTTGAAGATTTGGGTTTTGTATGAATCCTCTTGATGATGCTTTAATACCAGTCTTTCAATGGAGCTGAAATATGTGAGACATGTATGAGATGAATTGGTTGGCTGTAAAGACTACCATGCATTTGGGTCATTTGTAGGGTTCGGCAGCTAGCATCTGGAGAGGGACGCCACAAGAGAGATATTGGCAAGCTGGAATGTGTCCAGAGGAGGCGACTAAAATGATCAAGGGTCTGGAGGACAAGCCCTATGAGGAGCGGCTTAAGGAGCTGGGCATGTTTAGCCTGAAGAAGAGAAGGCTGAGAGGAGATATGATAGCCGTGTATAAATATGTGAGAGGAAGCCACAGGGAGGAGGAGGGAGCAAGCTTGTTTTCTGCCACCCCGGAGACTAGGACGCAATGGAACGATGGCTTTAAACTACAAGAGAGGAGATTCCATCTGAACATGAGGAAGAACTTCCTGACTGTGAGAGCCATTCAGCAGTGGAACTCTCTTCCAACTCCTTGATTCTAGGATTCTATGATTCTAAGTGACTGACTTGACCTTGAAGGAGCTGGGAGTGGCTACGGCCAACAGGGAGCTCTGGTGTGGGCTGGTCCATGAGGCCATGAAGAGTTGGAAGCGACTGAATGAATAAACAAAATGCGTTGCCTTCTGGTCTACAATAAATCACATGAAGGTTTCTGCTGCTTCCAACTGTGAATAGTGAGTTTTGAAGATAAAGCTATAAGCTCCCAAGGATCATTAGGTTTGTAGGACTAGAGAAAATGTTATTTGTGGTCTCTGTTCAGCTCACGGCCCCAGTCAGTGACACAAAGAATTAGTATACTGACTTCAGAAGCCCTTCTTCGAGTCTGATGGTAACCACAACTGCTTTTCTCTGTATCATGCCAGGCAGGATGCAGTAGATTCAGGATCATAGAATCCTAGACTCATAGAATCAAAGAGTTGGAAGAGACCTCCTGGGCCATCCAGTCCCATTCTGCCAAGAAGCAGGAATATTGCATTCAAATCACCCCTGACAGATGGCCATCCAGCCTCTGCTTAAAAGCTTCCAAAGAAGGAGCCTCCACCACACTCCGGGGCAGAGAGTTCCACTGCTGAACGGCTCTCACAGTCAGGAAGTTCTTCCTCATGTTCAGATGGAATCTCCTCTCTTGTAGTTTGAAGCCATTGTTCCCTTGCGTCCTAGTCTCCAAGGATGCAGAAAACAAGCTTGCTCCCTCCTCCTCCCTGTGGCTTCCTCTCACATATTTATGCATGGCTATCAAATCTCCTCTCAGCCTTCCCTTCTTCAGGCTAAACATACCCAGCTCCTTAAGCCGCTCCTCATAGGGCTTGTTCTCCAGACCCTTGATCATTTGAGTCGCCCTCCTCTGGACACATTCCAGCTTAGAGTCAATATCTCTCTTGAATTGTGGTGCCCAGAATTGGACACAATATTCCAGATGTGGTCTAACCAAAGCAGAATAGAGCATGGGGAGCATGACTTCCCTAATGTTCTTGAACCAGTAAGTGCTCTTTGGAGCCCTCCCCTCTCCTTCCTTTCATATTTTCTATACCCTCATCCAGCTCAGGATTGTTTTCTCAAGCAAGAATCAGAACTCTTGTTTGTAACTCTTGTTTGTAACTTGCAATGAACCCAGGGATGCAGAGCATACCACAGAGAGCAATTTCCCTTTTCCCCCCAGGAGGCAAGTCTGGGTTACTTAGAAGGTCGTTCTCATCTCTGCTGGCTCAGATGCCCCATTGGCCCCAATTTCAGAGCCATCTTCAGACCAGTCAGAAAGTCTTCTTCTCTGGGCACCTTTCCTTCTTCATAAACAACTGGCTTTTTTATTCTTGGGGGGAGCGGGGACATATATAGCCTGTCGTAGGGATAGTCTTTCATCTGCATACAGGATTTCCCCATAGGATTCATTCTGCCTTCGATAACAAAACGAGTGATCTACGGCCTAAACAACAGCAGCCCTTGTCAAAGGTTGTTTTTCCTCCCTCGCAGACTTGACCGCCTTCTTACCAGAAGCCAACTACAATGTCTCTGCTAAAGAAATTGGTAGCAGCGGGAAGCTAGAAAGATCTCAAATTGCACTTATTCTCTTTTCTGAGGTTTTCAGCTTTATGAGAAATGTTGCACGGTCTTCATGGAGCTGAGGAACAAAACAATTTACTAAAACAAATGGTACAGGTTTTTATGGGCTTTACCACCGTAGCTGGGAGAACTATGTGTTTTCAGGCTCTTCCATTTTGAGTCCCACTCTGGGAGAGAGGTGAGCGAGAAACCAAACCAACTAACCATTTTGTTTCAGTACACATAGTAAACTAATAGTCAACAACAATATTTTCCAAGCTTTTATATATCAAGAGTTTGGAATTCAGCTCTCAGAATCCCTGATCGTTGACCAATGATTCTGGGATTGAAGTTCAAAACACCTGAAGGACTAACATTTGGGAATCACTGTTCAAGAGCAAAGCATTTTGACCTGGTCTTTTGACGCGCTCTACGTGGGGTTGCCCTTGAAGACTGTTTGGAAACTTCAACTAGTCCAACAAGCGGCAGCCAGATTGCTCACCGAAGCGTCATACAGGGAGCATACCACCCCCCTGTTATGCCAGCTCCACTGGCTGCCGATTCAGTTCCGAGCACAATTCAAGGTGCTGGTTTTGACCTACAAAACCCTGTACGGTTCGGTCCAGCGTATCTGTCCGAACGTATCTCCCTCTACGTCCCACACCGGACCTTGAGATCATCTGGGGGGCCCCTGCTCTCGACCCCACCACTCTCACAAGTGAGGCTGGTGGAGACGAGGAGCAGGGCTTTCTCAGTGGTGGCTCCTCACCTGTGGAACTCACTCCCCGGGGAAATCAGGGCAGCATCATCCCTCCTCGCCTTTAGGAGGAGGGTGAAGACATGGTTGTGGGACCAGGCCTTTGGGCACTCCAGCAATTAAAGCAGACATTCAGGCGAGTAAGACCAGCAGGACTGATAAAGTGGAACAGGAAACTAGAACTATGAATGAGCAAACGCTGATCATGTAAAAGGAGAAATTGGGTTTGTATGGGGTTTTTACTGATTTTATTGGTTTTATGGGAATAATGTATGAATTTATGTATGAATTGTTGTTAATTGATTTGATGTAATTTTGTGTACACTTGTTTTATGATGCAGGCATCAAATTGTGCCTTGCTGCTGTAAGCCGCCCTGAGTCCCCTTCGGGGTGAGAAGGGCGGGGTAAAAGAACCCCAAATAAATAAATAAATAAATTCTGGCAGGTAGGTTTAGAGCAGTTGATCTCAACCTGTGGGTTCCCAGATGTTTTGGCCTTCAACTTCCAGAAATACGAACACCTGGTGAACTGGCTGGGATTTCTGGGAGTTGTAGGTCAAAGTACCTGGGGACCCACAGGTTGAGAACCACTGGTTTAGCGTAATCAGTGCTTTATACTGGAACTGATTTAGACAGATTATGTATCCACCTGCATCTGGATTTTCTTACGAGGACATAAGAAATGTGGATATAAGTGAGCTGTATTCAATCACTTGTAAATAACTAGCTGTACCCACCATGCCTTGCTGTGGGCCAACCTTCTGTCCCTCTTTCTCTTCTTTCTTTCTCTCCTTCCTTCCTTCTTCCTTCCTTCCTTCCTTCCTTCCTTCCTTCCTTCCTTCCTTCCTTTTTCTTTCATTCTTTCCTTCCTTCCTTCTCTTCCTCTTCCCTTCCTCCCCCCTTTTTCCCTTCTTTTTTCTTCCCATTCTTCCTTCTCTACCTATTCTTGGACTGCAACTCCCAGCAGTCCTCCTGATCTATCTACCTACCTACTTACCTACCTATCTATCTCTATGTAATCTATCTATCTGGGGGATTCCTGGGAGTTGCAGTCCAGGAATAGGAAATTGGAAATATGCAGAGATTGGGATGCTCTTAAAGAAATCCAAGGAGAAGAAAGTTTGCAGCTTCGAAGCAATGTATTTGGATCATCCTCCTCTCCTAAAGGGCCTGGTCTAGGGGATGCTGGGAGCTGTAGTCCAAAAGAAAGTGCAGATATGCTATTGTGTGTTTTTCTTTTTTTGCCGAGGGAGTCATTTTTCCGCATCTTTTTTCTTTTTTGGCTTTTAAAGCCTTTTCTGCTGTGTTTTTCAGTGTTTTTATGAGTGATGGTCACTCGTTGACCTGATAGGTGTCTTGTGTCCAAATTTGTTGTCAATTCGTCCAGTGGTTTTTGAGTTATGTTAATCCCACAAGTGAACATCACATTTTTATTTATATAGATGTGAAGCTGACATACTCAGGGGAAACTCCATGTGTAAGGAAAGCTCTTCTGTGCAGATACATTGCTCTCCAGATAAGAGAAGACAATACTAGACATGGTGGGGAAAAGAGTAAATAGGGTTCTAATTGAGTGCTTGTCAGTGATGTATCAATTTTGCTGAAGATACTGCTGAGTGAGTTTCACAAATAGCTTGGGAGACAATCTACATATACATTCTTATTTCAGCAGGATAACAACATCAGATTACGGGGATTGTTCTTGTTGCTCATGCTGCTGTTTGTATTGTTCTTGCTGCGGTTCTTCATTTGGCTCTGTTACAGGCATTCTTTCTCTCTTCGCATTTCCCTTTCCTCCCCCCAGAATTAGAAATAAGCATCATTTGGGGTCAGCTTTGGGTTATGCAGCCATACATGTGTTTTGAAGCTGCTCCAGACCTATTTGTTGCTTTTCTCATTTTCTGTGTGTGGTTTTTTTGAATCATGTGAGAGTGGGAATTTCTTTGAAACAATGTTTTGTCAAGGTTGATCTGGCCGGGGTGGTCCATGCCTTGGTCACCTCTAGATTGGACTACTGTAATGCGCTCTACGTGGGGCTGCCCTTGAAAACGACTCGGAAATTCCAACTGGTCCAACGAGTGGCAGCCAGGATGTTAACTGGTCCTCCTTACAGAGAGAGGTCAACCCTCCTGTTTAAGGAGCTCCACTGGCTGCCATTTACCTTCCGATCCCATTTCAAGGTGCAGGTGCTTACCTACAAAGCCCTAAATGGTTGGGGACCTGCCTACCTGCGTGACCGCATCTCTGTCTACGAACCCATGCGCTCCCTTCATTCATCCGGAGAGGCCCTGCTCGCGATCCCACCTGTGTCGCAGGCGCACTTGGTGGGGATGAGGGACAGGGCCTTTTCTGTGGTTGCCCCCTGACTCTGGAACACCCTCCCCAAAGACATCAGGCTAGCACCCACGTTGGCAGTCTTTAGGAAGAGTTTGAAGACCTGGCTATTTCGATGTGCCTTTCCAGAATGGGAAAACTCCAGCATTTGCCCAGAAGCACTTCATTAGAATTTTAAGATTCTCTGCACATTGCACTTGCCCTGAAATCCAACATACCACCTGTCACACCCAGCACTTTTTAACTCTGTACCCATTACTTGACCCGGCCCTAGTTTTTACTGTGTCATGGTGTAATGTTTTGTTGTAATTGCTTTATGTTTTTGATTTTGCTTTAAGTTGTTTGTTATGCTGTTGTTGTGTTGAGACTAGGGCTGTCCAACCACGGAAAAAATTGTTTATAAACTCGATTCGTTTTTAGGGGTTTTTTTGCGTTTCGTTTTTTACAAGAATTCCTAATTTTTTCTTAAAAACAGTTCGATATTTACGAAATTTCGGAAATTACGAAACAATTTCGAAACAATTACAAATCGATTCGTTAATGGCGGACGCGATTGCGCAATACGCTAAAAAACCCTCCAAATGGGACAGGGGGAACTTCTGAAGCTTCCCTCTCCCTCTGTTGTTGACTGTTGGTGTGATATTTATAATTTTTTTTCACTGATAAAACAAACAACAACTATAAAACTTGCACCAGACATACGGAAATAATAACAAAATAATAACGAAATAATAACGAAACAATTACGAAACAATTACGAAACAATTACGAAATAAATTTTAAAAATTCATTTCGATTTTTAGTTGCTCCTGAATGGTTCAATATCGCTTCGTTATAAAAAAATAACGAATTCATAACGAATTACGAAATTAACGAACGAAACCGCCCAGCCCTAGTTGAGACCTTGGCCTTTGTAAGCCGCATTGAGTCCTTCAGGAGATGCTAGCAGGGTACAAATAAAGTTTAATAATAATAATGATAATAATAATAATAAGGCTCAGAAACTTCCTAAACCCAGCAAGACTGGTGTACCACCTTAATAAACTAAGTAAAGTAAAATGTGTCATGATTCAAAACTGGAGACAGTAGGTCAGACATTCCACAGATAGATAAACCTCACTTACTAAGTTTCCAACAGACACCCCCCCCCCAAAAAAAACCCCTCTGAGGACTCCTGATGTGGGCCAGGCATGTAGGGAGGAGGAGGGGGGTTGAGGGGCTTGAGCCCCCCCCCCTCCCAAAATTCTGATGGTGGTCCACGAGAAGGCCTTACTGGTGCATTATTTAAACTGTTATGTTTATTCATATCATGATCTGATCACCATACTCAATATATCCCATATGCATGATGGGGGTATTATTGGGGTAACAATACAAAATGTTTGCTAGGGTAGACCCTCTTTCACTCAGACTCAGCCCCCCACCCCGAATCAAACTCAGCCCCCCAACCTCGAATCAAAATCCTGGCTATGGACCTGATGTGGGAAAAACATCAGGAAAGAATGCTTCTTGAACATGGCCACACAACCCCGGAAAACTCACAGCAACCCATTACACTGTTCAATGGAGAAAACGTTGTGGGCCTGAAAATAGTTGTTCTTTTATGATTTTGGGGTGCTGAAAATGAAAATGACATTTAAAAATGTATATTGGCTCTAGTTTTTATGATATAAAAGTCACGATTAAAGCGACATTTAAACTTTCAGACTTTTCAACTGCATTAGGCCTACTCATAGAGTTTCTTGCTGCACAAACATAAACAATAGACTAATTAAATAAATATTTCTCATGTATAAACTATTGGCAATATAATTTGACTAAAATTTATATTTAGTAAATTTAGTAAATATTCACAGTTTATATACATGCAGTAAGGTTAGGCGCATTGTCATAATATTAACGAATTACCTATTGTGGAGAAAATTGAAATAGCTGTTGCATAAAAACCAGAGCCAATTGACACATTTAATTATTATATTTGAATTCAGCATGTTAAATTTATTAAGAAACGGCACATTTCATTTCCGTAACTGAGAAAAACTGAAAATTTGTAGAACAGTGTTATATACAGATTCTAAAAACACTTAATGGCATTGCATTCCTCTGGAAATATTATTTGAGTGGTCAGAAAATCTTTGCACTCAGATTTATTTCGTATCAAAAGCATTGCATCCAGTTGGGATTTCCTGGTCTAGCTGTCCAAGGGGATACCCTTGCTGTTGCTGGAGGAACATTTAGAGGAGTGGTCATTCTCATAAAGCTTTTCCTTGATTTGAGTCTACTGGGAGGAGGCTGGTAGCCATGCGGTGGGGGGGGGGGGGGGCTTTCACAGTGTTCAACCTTATTTCTCTCACATTTAGCAGCAATTTCCCATCACACATCAGGGAGGGGGGGGGGGCAATGCTGGCCAGCTTGTAGAGTGTATCAACAGGTGCAGGTTTAAGGCATCCTGTGATTATTCTGCATGTTTCATTCAATGCTATGTTCACCTGCTTTGCATGGGCAGACCTATTCCAAACAGGGCAGGCATCCTTGGCAGTTGAGTAAGACAAGGCTAGGGCTGATGTTCTTACTAATTTTGGGTCTGCACCCCTTGTGCTGCCAGTAAGTTTCCGCCGAATGTTATTGCGTGTAGCTACTTTGTGCTTGGTGTTCAAGCAGTGTTTCCTATATGCTAATGTTCAATCTAAGGTGACACCAAGGATGGAAATAATGTTCAAGCTCTTGACCTTCCCAGGTGACTTTTAATTTCCTGTTGGCTTCACGGTTCCGTAGGTGGAAAGCACACACTTGTGTCTTGACAGGGTTAGGCTTCAGGTGGTTATCTTTGCAGTAGCTGGAGAGATCTTTCAAGGCATTAGTAGGTTGGACTTCAACTGTTTCAAAGTCTTTTGCTTGTGTTGTTAGGCCAAGGTCATCAGCATATATAAAGCTCTTTGTGAGTGGTAGTTGTGGTTGATCGTAAAGATATTAAACAAGGTCGGTGCAACAACGTTGCCCTGGGGTAAATCATTCTTTTGCCTCCTCCATCAGCACTCAGATTACAAACTACCACACAGCACCATACCTTGGGATCCCAGTACATTCTTGTGCAGGCTTATGCATTTCATTGGTTGGCATCCCATTGGTGCCTTTTGAATGCATATGTTTCCTT
This sequence comes from Anolis sagrei, assembly GCF_037176765.1. Taxonomy (NCBI): domain Eukaryota; kingdom Metazoa; phylum Chordata; class Lepidosauria; order Squamata; family Anolidae; genus Anolis; species Anolis sagrei. The sequence goes on from NC_090029.1 coordinate 37,198,739, forward strand.
GCCAAAGTATTTGGACAATTTTATCCAGTGCAGAGTATTCCATTCAGTTCAAGGTTGTGGAAATGGAACTCCTCATAGAGCGCTATTGCTCATGCAGAGGCCCATTACTTGAATTATATGTGCATTGGACTTGCAAATGGATACACCCATGTCATTCATTTTCTTTGCCCATTTGTTGTCTTGGGGCCCTTCCACACAGCCCTATATCCTAGAATATCAAGGCAGGAGATCCCACATTATCTGAGTGTGGACTCAGATACCCCGGTTCAAAGCAGATATTGTGGGAGTTTCTGCCTTGATATTATGGGATATAGGGCTGTGTGGAAGGGCCCTAAGTCAGTTTCTTGTGTTGCCATTCAAAACAATGATTGCGTAGCATAATGAAGAAGTAAGTCTACATGAAGAGCAGCGATTCTCAACCTGGGGGTCGCGGCCCCCAGGGGGGTCGCTGGGCCATTTTCTGGGGGTCACGAAGGTGTCTTGGTTGGCCCCGCCCCCTCCGCCTCCTCAAAATGGCTGCCGGCCCCTGTGCCAGGGAAACAGCCAGGCTTTCCAGGTCAGCTCCTCCACCTTGCACGAGGCCTCCATCGCTCTCCCACCTGCTGGCAGGGGCACGGGTCAGGCCTTCCTCACCTCAATCGCTCTCCCACCGGCTGGCAGGGGTGCGATCTGAATTTGTAACAACAAAAACACATCCTGCATATCCTGATATCCTGCCGCCGCACATCCTGATGCGGTGGCAAAAAAAGCCAATGGGATTTTGGCCTGCATCAAGAGGAGCCTAGTGTCTAGGTCCAGGGAAGTCATGCTCCTCATGCTCTATTCTGCTTTGGTTAGACCACACCTGGAATACTGTGTCCAATTCTGGGCACCACAATTCAAGAGAGATATTGACTCTAAGCTGGAATGTGTCCAGAGAAAGTGGGCGACTAAAATGATCAAGGGTCTGGAGAACAAGCCCTATGAGGAGCGGCTTAGGGAACTGGGCATGTTTAGCCTGAAGAAGAGAAGGCTGAGAGGAGATATGATAGCCATGTATAATAAATATGTGAGAGGAAGCCACAGGGAGGAGGGAGCAAGCTTGTTTTCTGCTTCCTTGGAGACTAGGACGTGGAACAATGGCTTCAAACTACAAGAGAGGAGATTCCATCTGAACATTAGGAAGAACTTCCTGACTGTGAGAGCCGTTCAGCAGTGGAACTCTCTGCCCCGGAGTGTAGTGGAGGCTCCTTCTTTGGAAGCTTTTAAGCAGAGGCTGGATGGCCATCTGTCAGGGGTGATTTGAATGCAATATTCCTGCTTCTTGGCAGAATGGGGTTGGACTGGATGATTGCCCAGGAGGTCTCTTCCAACTCTTTGATTCTATGATTCTATGATTCTATGATTCTATCACATATTTCCATTACAATTCGTAACAGTAGCAAAGGAGCAACGAAAATAATTTTATGATTGGGGGTCACCACAACATGAGGAAGCATATTTAGGGGTCACGGTGTTAGAAAGGTTGAGAACCACTGATGAAGAGGGTTCTGCAACCCTCACTGTTCTCGCTCCCTTTCTCCTCATCAGAAACAACTAAAGCTAGTGCAGAGTTTGATTTACTGCAAGAGGAGAGATCCTCCTTGCTGCCCCTTCTCCTCTTCCCTACTATACGCACAACTTACCTCTTGCCTTCTCCATCGGCATCTACCATGGTGGCCCCTTTGTGCCCACAGATCAGACTTCTCAAAGTAAGAGAAAGCCTTAATGCAAGGTGAATCCCAAGATCCCAAATAGTTTGGATTTCACGCTGTGAGAAAATTGGTGTTGAACGAATCCTCACACAAAGTAGAAAACTTCCATTTCCTGTAGACAGGGTGGAATTGACTGTTATATTGAGACTTCAGAAAGAGCACTACCCTGGAGTAATTTTGCTGCTGTCAGGCAACGCTGACATCTACATTAACCTCTGTGCAGTGGACTTTAGCAAAGCTCATTGTGGTGCTTGGAGGGTGGGAGATTGGGGACGCCGCTTGAAAAATCCACCTGAATAAATGGAAACTCCGTGCTGTCAATCCTCCAAAAAGAGAAAACAGCCATAACATGTTGCTTTAGGAGAGAGCAACAGTGGGCTTACCCACCCCTTCCATTGACCTCTTCTTCTTCCTGCTCAACCTTCTCTCTTTCGTGATTGGCTTCTCTCAGATTGACAGTGATGGACTCAGAATCTAAAAGGCAGAAGATGAATGAAATCTATAGCACAGTGGATTAAACCGCTGAGCTACTGAACTTGCTATCCAAAAGGTTGAAGGTTCAAATCTGGGGGTGGCGTGAGCTCCCACTGTTAGGCCCAGCTTCTTCCAACCTAGCAGTTCGAAAAAAATGCAAATGTGAGTAGATCAATAGTGGGAAGGTAACGGCGCTCCATGTAGTCATGCTGGCCACATGACCTTGGAGGTGTCTATGGACAACGCTGGCTCTTTGGCTTAGAAATGGAGATGAGCATCAACCCTCAGAGTCGGACACGACTGGACTTAATGTCAGGGGAAAACCTTTGCTTTGTTACCAATGCAATCCCTGGCTCCTAGGTCCATGATGGCGAACCTATGACACGCGTGTCAGTACTGACACGCATAGCCATTTCTACTGACACGTGCCTGCTGGATATTATTTGTTTATTTTATGCCATTTTAAAAAATAAATAGGAAAGAAATTATGTTACCTAAATATTAAGGAGTTTCATATTTAAACTGAATGATAAATACTATTACTTTGCTATATTATTCAAATATTAAAATGCACTAAATTAAATGTCAAATTTAAAAATATTTAATTATTAATATTTAGGTAACATTGCAAAATAATATTGGTTTATTTAATTATTAAGTAAACAAATATTATTTTGCATTGTTTCCTAAATATTTAGGAGTTACATATTTAAATTAAATTAAATGATAAATAATACTTTGCTATATTACTCAAATATTTCAGAATGCCTTGAATGAAACGGTAAATTGAATTTTAATTTGACATTTAATTTAATGCATTTTAAATATTTTTAATATATGCCTTAATATATATATATATATATATATATATATATATATATATCTGCCTGTCTTAAATGAAATGGTAAATTAAATATCAAAATATTATTTTGCAATGTTACTTGATTGTTATTGCATTATTATTATTAGAAATACATTAAATAGCATATTAAATGCTAGAAATACATTTAAATTAAATTAAAAATAAATAATATTTTGTTGGGTTTTTAAAATTATATTTTTATTAAACACTCCAAAAAGGATATTATTTACATAAAGAGAGGTAGAACAACATGATAAGAGAGAAAGTGGGAATTACAATGATATATTTTTTGTTATTTAAACTAAATATTGCGAAATTATGGTTTTTTTCTTGAAGTGACACACCACCTGAATTATGCTCAGTTTTTTGGCGAATTTTGACACACCACGCTCAAAAGGTTGCCCATCACTGTCCTAGGTCGTGGCTTTTTTGTATGATGGAGATCTATTCTTCTGGCTGATTGTATGCATTGGTCATCTTGATAGTAGATTTTTCTATTGAAAGCACTAACACCTGTCACCAATCTAAGATGAAATAATTTCATTTTAAATCAGTAGAGTAACTACTTTAAAGTCAGACTAAAACCTCCAGTGAATTCACTGACCCATTGACATGGAAGCCAAGCTAGCATCCACTGCTGATTGAGGCATTTTGATGTGGGGAATTTTGGAGGGGGACGTTTCCTGCTAACCCTAAACCAATTTTTCGTACTTGCCCATTGCACCATTTCCTCTCCCTCTTGAGTGGTTGCTCTCTTCTGCAGCAGCTTTCCAGTCAACCAGGGAGTGACTGACTGGAATCCCTGCCCGGGATTAATTGCACTGAAGTCATGATGGTACAAAATTGATCATGTTTTGCTACATGTTGGCATCATCTGCCCGAGGGCAAAATTGGTTGTTCCTGGATTAATCAGACAGCTGATTTTAGCCAATTAGCAATGTGACTGGAAGACAAATCATTTCATCATAATGGTCCCTTGAGTGGGAAATTTGATCCCCTTTTCGTAATCCTTGGAAACCTGCCAAAAGGAGAGATTTCTGTAGTTAATGAACTGCCTGTTTTCTTGTTTAACGCAGCCCTAAGTGTTATGCACAGTATGTGCATGTGCAATGTGTGTACCACTTGCCTCAAAGATCCATGGCTAACATTCACAAGACTGTTGCATTTTCTTCTGCATTTTCCATTGGCATTTTTGCTTTTTTTAAATAATAATAATAATAATAATAATAATAATAATAATAATGGTTTATGATGCATAGAGAAAACAAAACCAACACCAAAGGAAAACCGAAATAAGTAAAAAAACAAAAAAGAAAGAGAGAAAAAAACAGAAAAAAAGGAAAAAAAGATATACAAAAGAGTATGCAACTTTACAGAATGGTATAGTCAGCGCCCATTGAACATATAAAAAATCAACTTTGACTGTACAGTTATAATACATTAACATTTATTGTCCCTCTAAGCCCACACCCGTGAACCCAGCCCCCGTGACCTTCGACACCACTCCGCGTGGATCACATAACTAACCCACAACTACCCATGTGTCTTCTCTCACTGAATCCCCTTTATGGCGATCTTCAAATCTACTTTTGTCTTAGAATCATAGAATCAAAGAGTTGGAAGAGAACTCCTGGGCCATCATCCAGTCCAACCCCATTCTGCCAAGAAGCAGGAATATTGCATTCAAATCACCCCTGACAGATGGCCATCCAGCCTCTGCTTAAAAGCTTCCAAAGAAGGAGCCTCCACCACACTCCCTCCGGGGCAGAGAGTTCCACTGCTGAACGGCTCTCACAGTCAGGAAGTTCTTCCTCATGTTCAGATGGAATCTCCTCTCTTGCAGTTTGAAGCCATTGTTCCATTGCGCCCTAGTCTCCAGGGAAGCAGAAAACAAGCTTGCTCCCTCCTCCTCCCTGTGGCTTCCTCTCACATATTTATACATGGCCCTCATCATATCTCCTCTCAGCCTTCTCTTCTTCAGGCTAAACATGCCCAGTTCCCTAAGCCGCTCCTCATAGGGCTTGTTCTCCAGACCCTTGATCATTTTAGTCGCCCTCCTCTGGACACATTCCAGCTTGTCAATATCTCTCTTGAATTGTGGTGCCCAGAATTGGACACAATATTCCAGATGTGGTCTAACCAAAGCAGAATAGAGCATGGGTAGCATTACTTCCTTAGATCTAGACACTATGCTCCTATTGATGCAGGCCAAAATCCCATTGGCTTTTTTTGCCGCCACATCACATTGTTGGCTCTTCTTTTCAAGATATCCAATTGCCAACCACCATTTTTTAACAGATTCTTCATTATTTCCACCTCTACTGCTATTTGTCAGTTTGGCCATTTGGATATAATCTACTAATTTATCTCTCCAATCCTTAATAATTAACTCTTTTCCCCCCTTCCACGATTTAGCTATTATTAGTCTCGCAGCAACAAAACAATACTGACACATTTCTTCATCTCCTGTGCTAATACGCCTCCTAAATATTCCTAATAAGCACATTTCTGGGTTTTTCTTGATTTTTTTGCTAATCATTTTGTTTGTTTCTTTCATCACTTTTTTCCAGAATTCTTTAACTCTGTTGCAGGTCCACCATACGTGGAAAAAAGATCCCTTCACCTTCTTGCATCTCCAGCAAGCCCCTTGTCCTGTTTTCTCTATTTTAGTTAGTAACTCTGGAGTTATATAGGTTCTGTAAAACATTGGCATTTTTGGAGGAATCGAAACATACGGTTTACAAATCCGTTTGTATATGCTACACAGGCATGCACAGACACATTCATGTATTTCTTGGCACTTTGTGGCATTCATTTGTGGGTGTTTAAGCCTATCCAGGCAGTGGACTCACCCCAAATCTCCCTCTACATGACAGCTCCATAACATCCCCATCTTTCCTGTGTTCACCAGAAATATCCAAAGGCTGCTTCTAGGTAGAATTGAAGAAAAGGAGGACCATTTCTCAGAATGGAAGGGGAACGCAATTGAGAGAAAGAATACATGTCAGAAGGAGAGCTCAGGCTTCTTTTTCATGCATTCAAAAAAGGAAGTCTGAAGCCCTGGGAGAACAGCAGGAGCAATGGAGGTGAGAACAATCATCTCACATATTTAACATGTGGCAGCTTTGGGAACCTGTTTCTGGGATTATGAGAAAGTGGGAAATGGTTGTAAATAACAGTGAGCAAAAGCTAAGAAAGTTGGGGAGGAGATCAAACAATGCGTCTTCCATTTTCCTTCTTATTTTCCTCCCAACCATGTTTGATAATGGTGGTGGCAGTGGCATTAAATAAATATGATGGCTGTCAGCCTTTTCTGTATAAACTCACACAATGTAGTTTGGATAGAAGGGGTATAAGAACTACAATTGTTGTTTGTTTGATTGCATTCTTTGAAATGGCAAATCCTTGAAAATGGCACTGGATTACTTAGATAAGCTGTCAGTAGTTGCTAGAAGGAGCACCACACTGCCCTCTTTTTAATCCAGTGGTTCCCAACCTGTGATCTGTGGACAACCAGAGGTCCACCAGAATGAAAATATGGTCTGCAGCCTCACCATTACTACACTGTTGCCTTCAAACCACGTGGTAATGAAAATCTTGTGAAACCCTCTTATAGTGCCAAGGCAATGGGGATGTCGGAAAGGGGGAGTCCGACTATCCATGAAAGATTACTACTACCACATCAGCTCTAAATTATTATGGTTTTCTGTGGGTGAGCAGATGGCGACAACTGAATGGCATCTGTTCTGTATCAGAAACTATAGCTGATGTGGTCTATCCAATCAGCACCCCAAATAACCAAACTGAACCTAAAGTTGACCAAAAACCTATTCGTAACCCTTTTGGTACTAAAGTTGGAGAGTGGTCCCTGGTCAAAGTGGTCCCTGGTCAAAAAAGGTTGGGAACCACTGTTTTAAACAAATCTCCCTCTCCTCAGTTTGCCATTTGTCATTGCTTCTTCCAGCAAAAGCTAGGAGAGGCCCATGCTGTATTTTATAACTCTTCTTTCTCAAGACCTTCTAATACAACTAAGGACCCACACATAATATTTACAGTCACCTGTAGCAATCCAAGGATATAACGCATTTCACACTTATGGCATTCCATGTGAAGGGTGAGTCCAATTAGCACAGCTTGTTTGTTGGACACTGAAGGAGAAAAAAACCCATTACACTAAACAAGCACTTTCACATATCAAATTAGCTGCTAATGGACAACTCTGCCACATACATTTAGGAAATTGGCTCAGCAAACTTCAACTTGCAAGTATGCAACAAATACAAAAGAAAAACAATATTCCCCACATTTTAAAAATATGAACGCATTATAAGTAAATAAGGAAACTGTCTGAAGAATTTGTTGATCCCATACTTCTTGAAAGAGAGTCAAACCCATGTGCCCAAACTCAAATATCGGGCACTGCATTGATCTCCATTGTATTAGTAAATGAAGAATCAATTGACTAAAAATGTAGCATAGGTTTCCTTCCACCCACCTGAAATATTTATTGATAATAGTAAAGATGCTGCTATGTAGGTATTCAAGGTATGTAACTACTTCATGTATGGTCCCAGTTAATAATAATAATAATAATAATAATAATAATGCTTTATTTATAACCTGCCCTCTCTTCCCAAAGGGATTCAGGGCAGTAATCATAACCACTTCCAAGATACTCCATCCTAAATCTCCCTTTTCCTTCTGTTTTTCCCCACAGCAATCACCACAAAATCTATGGAAACTAAGTATTTACTGAGTTGTTTGTACTGTCTTCACTTATTTACCTTTTGAAGATATGTTTAAACTTCTCCATAACTTACTGATACATTTCTCTTGCCCTTGGGTCATGCTGCTTGGGCTGCTCTTGGGATATGGATATATTGTTAGGATATAGGATAATGGCAAACAAACACGCACCTGGACCATTATGTGCATGCATAACTCTGCTTTCACCACCTTGAACTGATTATAGTTATTTCCTATCAGACAACATTTTACTCCTTCCATAACGGGGCATATGCATGTTCCAAACTATGTTTTAGAATTCCCCTTTGTGTTTATGAAAATTCCAGGAGAAAGCTGGTCATTGGGTTGTTGTAGGCTTTTCAGGCTATATGGCCATGTTCTAGAACAATGTTTCTCAACCTGGGGGTCGGGACCCCTGTGGGGGTCACGATGGGGTGTTGGAGGGGTTGCCAAAGACCATCAGAATACACAGTATTTTCTGCTGGCCATTGGAGTTCTGTGTGGGAAGTCTGGCCCAATTCTATTGTTGGTGGGGTTTAGAATGATCTCTGATAGGTGAACTATAAATCCTAGCAATTACAACTCCCAAATGTCAAGGTGTATTTTCCCCAAACTCCTAACAGTGTTCACATTTGGGCATTTTGAGTATTCGTGCCAAGTTTAGTCCAGATCTATCATTGTTTGAGTCCACAGTGCTTTCTGGAGATAGGTGAACTACAACTTCCAAACTCAAGGCCAATGCTCACCTAACCCTTTCATTATTTTTTGCTGGTCATGGGCATTCTGTGTGCCAAGTTTGGGTCAATTCCATCTCTGGTGGAGTTCAGAATGTTCTTTGATTGTAGGTGAACTATAAATCCCAAAAACTACAACTCCCAAGGTCCAGAGAATGAAAATACATCCTGCCTATCAGATATTTACATGACGGTTCATAACATTAGCAAAATTCCAGTTATGAAGTAGCAACGAAAATAATTTTAGGGTTGGGGTCATCACAACATGAGGACCTATATAAAGGGGTCGCGGCATTAGGAAGGTTGAGAACCACTGTTCTAGGAGCATTCTCTCCTGATGTTTTGCCTGCATCTGTGGCAAACATAACTGGTCATTTTTTTTATAAATACAAAGCTAGATATCCTAATATAAAATCTGATAGAAAATATGACATGAATATCTTTTCCAACCGGGTAAGTCAGCTGTGCAGGTTCATGAGATATGGGACTAGGGAAGGCTATAGGTCAGTGGTTCTCACCCTGTGGGTCTCCAGATGTTTTGGCCTTCAACTCCCAAAAATCCTAACAGCTGGTAAATTGGCTGGAATTTCTGGGAGTTGTAGGCTAAAATGCCTGGGGACTCACAGGTTGAGAATAATTGACTTATAGGTTCATTGGGGAGGGGGAAAGGACTCATACCACTCAGAATCCAGCTGTTTCTAAAACTGTAGAATGCATGCATATCAAGAACATGGCTGCCTAATGGCAAACGAGGTATTTATGGAAACTAAGCAGATTGTTTGAATCACCTTTTTGCACCTGATTTTCACAACATTGTAACTACAGCCGAAAGGCAGTTCTCTAATCATGTCTGAGAAACCTCTAGCACTGAAGAGTTCGATTTTTGACAGTTCTGTTTGGTCATTTGGTTGCTTTTCAGTTGTAATTGCTGTAAACATTTTCAGAGGAAAGTTGTCTTATAGAATCTGTGGGTAATTACTGTTTCTTTTTTTAGATTTCAAAGCAGGCTCTCAGGATCATCCCAGGAAGCATTTCCTTGACTGCTGGCATTTTCAGCACCATGGACAGTGGCTTCCCTCGTTGATTCCATAGAGCTACTAACACTTGTGGCTCAGATTTCCTCTCCAAGGGATTCAGCTGATACAGACTCAGGTGGCTTTCTGTTCAAATGTCTGTGATTTCTTTAGGGTATTCTTTCATGTAGTTAAATCAGTAAAAATCACTTAGATTAGACTTCTCCCATTTTAGTATCTGCCAGGTATGCTAAAGTGGAATTGTATAATGCCTAGTTGGAGATAGGGTCGTTTTCCATCCGTTTCCAAAAAGAAAGAAAGAAAGAAAAAAGACTCAGCTAATGTTTACTAGAGAAAGGGAAAGGGAGGTTGACAATGGGAAGGAAGTCAAGGAGGGCAAAAGAGATTCAAAGCTGAAACGATGAATAAAGGAAGAAGCCCAAGCACTTACCTAGGAATGTAAAAGAATGTCAGGAACACATGGAAAATGTGTGAACCTCTATTTTCGTGCACAGAAAATGCATAGCCTGGTGATAATAGAGAAAATTGCTTCTCACTGAATGCAGAATATATTTCCTTCCCAACCTTAGTCATGGAATCATAGAATCAAAGAGATGGAAGAGACCTCATGGGCTATCCAGTCCAACCCCATTTTGCCAAGAAGCAGGAATATTGCATTCAAATCAAGCCTCTGTTTCAAAGCGTCCAAAGAAGGAGCCTCCATCACACTCCAGGGCAGAGAGTTCCACTGCTGAATGGCTCTCACAGTCAGGAAGTTCTTCCTCATGTTCAGGTGGACTCTCCTTTCTTGTAGTTTGAAGCCATTGTTTCGCATCCTCGTCTCCAGGGAAGCAGAAAACAAGCTTGCTCCCTCCTCCTCCCTGTGGCCTTCTCTCACATATTTATCCATGGCCCTCATCATATCTCCTCTCAGCCTTCTTTTCTTCAGGCTAAACATGCCCAGCTCCTTAAGCCGCTCCTCATAGGGCTTGTTCTCTCGACCCTTGATCATTTGAGTCGCTCTCCTCTGGACACATTCCAGCTTAGAGTCAATATCTCTCTTGAATTGTGGTGCCCAGAATTGGAGACAATATTCCAGGTAAAGTGGTCTAACCAAAAAGCTTTTAGGCAATTGGGATAAAATTTCAAAACTTTGAAGCCTCCAGGCAATGTACATACTTGGCTTAAATTGGCATGTTTAGCTATTTTAAACAAAGCCATGACAATTTCAAATTTTCCCCAAATATCTGAGAATATGGGGAAATTGCCCTTCACATTTGCAGCAACACAGAAAGTAAGGTTGTCACTTGTCAGACCAGTAAAGATGCAGGTACAGTTCTCCATTTGAATATGGATTATATGAATAAGCAAACTTTGTAGTCTCTTGCATAGCGAGTGCTTGAAATACCAACGAGCCTCCATGCAGATAAGGATCCAGACCATCAAGGTCTCCCACTCACATGTACATCAATCTGAAGCTCCGTTTTTAAAAGTCTGCTCCTGCCATCCAGCAAAGTGGAGCTTTAGAAAGGAAATCAACAGGGAAATGGCCTGAAAACAAAAATATCTCCTGCCTTGTGTGCTTTGCAAAAGCTCTGTTGAGAGAAACAAAGGGATCAGAAATGCCCAGTTTGGTTCTGCCTGAGCCAGATTTAATGAATTGCAGTCAGTTTGGAGAAAAGATTTCCCTTTCTCCAACTAGTTTTATGGTGAAGTAGATTCCTCTGGTGTGTTTTCTTCCCCCAGGAGTGAAGAATTCTAAGGATGTTAGTGGTATTTTAAAAACTTACCTCAAGACAAAAGACTGATTTTGTGACTAAATAGAGAGAAAGGAAGTAGTTTAATTTATTTTGAGCTTTACAACTCTCTCCCTCCATCATTGAAACTAGAATCAATGTAGTGTAATAATCTAGTGGTCCACACTCGTTTATTGGACCAGGCTAGAGAAATCCATGATAAAGTCCCCCCTGAACCATGACACTTACCTCAAAACTGGTGCTGTCACTCAACTTGGCCAACTTCATAGGCTTGGTGTGAAAATAATATGAGGAGAAAAGCCATGCTTGCTTCCTTTTGCTCATTGGAGGAAAGGGGATGGTGGCAATGGGGATGTTAGAGTTTCAATGCCAACATAACCTAAAGCAGAGTTTCTCAAACTATGCTCTTCCAGATGTTTTGAGCTTGCTCCCACAATTCCTAACAGCTAGTAAGGTGGCTGGGATTTCTGGGAGCTGAAGTCCAAAAAGCCTGGGAGGCACAGTTTGAGAAACACTGACTAGACCAGTGGTTCTCAACCTGGGGTCCCCAGATGTTTTTGGCCTACAACTCCCAGAAATCCCAGCTAGTTTACCAGATGTTAGGATTTCTGGGAGCTGAAGGCCAAAACCATCTGGGGACCCCAGGTTGAGAACCACTGGACTAGACTAATACAATATACAGGCATAGGTCACAAAATGCATGTGTATAGTTCAGTATCAAGGCATTATGCCACTGAGTGCCCTCATAATTAACAAAATGTTCTCTTTTCTTTCAAAAGTCCAATTGTTTTTGCTTTGTTGTTGTGTGCCTTCAAACCATTGATGACTTATGGAAACCCTAAGGTGAAGCTATTGTGGGAAGATTTGTTTGGTGGACTGGGAGGTTGGCCTTGCCTGTCTTTGAGGATGAGAGAATGTGACTTGCCCAAGGGCTAAGGATGAGTGTTTGGGTATTAGAGTCCTTATCTAATACCCCAAACCACTATACCATGTTGGCTGTCATTGTATTGTCAAAGGCTTTCATGGCCGGAATCACTGGGTTGTTGTAGGTTTTTTGGGGCTATATGGCCATGGTCTAGAGGCATTCTCTCCTGACGTTTCACCTGCATCTATGGCAAGCATCCTCAGAGATAGTGAGGTCTCTTGGAACTAGGAAGAAGGGTTCATATATCTGTGGAATGACCAGGGTGGGACAAAGGACTCTTGTCTGCTGGAGCTAGGTGTAAATGTTTCAACTGATCACCTTGATTAGCATATAATGGCCTGGCAGTGCCTGGAGCAAACTTTTGTTGAGAGGTAATGAGATGTCCTTGTTTGTTTCCTCTCTGTTGTTGTGCTGTTGCAATTTTGGCTGTCATTGTTTTTGCTAGCATAGTACAACTTTTGGAACTCCAAAATGGTGGGATGGACCCACCATATTTAATGATACAGGATATAGCCAGGGGTCAACATGAGACCTTCTGCATGTACAACATGTGGTCTGTCACTGAGCTATGACTTCTTTGGCTTTATCTCTCAGCTCGTTTTGGGTCGTTGCTTTGGAGCCTGCAGGGAAATCCTTTGAGAGGTGAGGGAAATGGAAGCTGAATGTATATTTGGAATTTCTTCAGAGTTCACTTCATCATCCAATAAAGCATTTTCATGAGTTCTTATCAACCTCAACATCATCTGATTTCATTCAGTTCTCTGGTAGCGGCACCGCATCTGCACATGATTTACTTTTGTGATTTTTTTTTAAAAAAAAGCTTCATCAAAGAGTACTGTTCTTTCTCCTCTGAGAAAAGTGTGATTTCTTGCATGAGCAGACCTCATTTAAGTGGCATGTTACAAAGCTTATTTCTGGACAGTGGTAAGGGAGGGCTACAGTACAGGAATGGGCAAATTCCTAGCACTGTCAATTACACACATTGATTTCGTTCCTATCGCACATTGATTGTTCTGGCTGTGCTCACGGTTCTGTCCGTCTTCCCACTTGATGTTTCGGAGTGGAGTTTAATTCTCCCCTCCTTCAATTTTCCATATTATGGATAGATGACACTGGAAGGGACTGGCATGGATGCAACTTTTCTAACATGCCCGGAAGTTAAAGGCGTCTTCTTTCCTAGCATTAGAAAATAGACAAACCAATATAAAGACAGTTCTCTTAAACTCCCTTACTTCATCAGCATTAATTTAACATAAGGGTGTTTGGGGAGTTTGGGAAATCAACCGAATCTTGTTTTAATTGCAGTATTACGAGTCTAAAAGCAGAAGAGGACCAACTAGTCATGCTTTCTTATGGGATGTCGTATGTATATTGAATAAATAAATATTCCAGAAAAAAATCTAACTGCAATCAAGGAGATATTTATCTGGACTGGCCTTAGATACAATGCACTGTATTGTCGAAGGCTTTCATGGCTGGAATCACTGGGTTGTTGTAGGGTTTTTTGGGCTATATGGCCATGTTCTAGAGGCATTCTCTCCTGACGTTGCAGGCGAAACGTCAGGAGAGAATGCCTCTAGAACAGTGGTTCTCAACCTTTCCAATCCCGCGACCCCTTAATACAGTTTCTCAGGTTGTGGTGAACCCCAAAATTATTTTCGTTGCTACTTCATAACTGTCATTTTGCTACTGTTATGAAACGTCATGTAAATATCTGAAATGCATGATGTATTTTCATTCACTGGATCAAATTGGACACAAATACCCAATACGCCCACATTTGAATATTGGTGGGCTTGGGAGGGGATTCATTTTGTAATTTGGGAGTTGTAGTTTTTAGGATTTATAATTCACCTACAATCAAAGAGCATTCTGAACTCCACGTAGCACACAAAACTCCCACAGCCAACAGAAAATACTGGAAGGGTTTGGTGGCTATTGACCTTGAGTTTGAGAGTTGTAGTTCACCTATAACCAGAGAGCACTGTGGACTCAAAAATGATGGATCTGGACCAAACTTGGCACGGATACGCAATATGCCCATATATGAACACTGGTGGAGTTTGGGGAAAATAGACCTTGACATTTGGGAGTTGTAGTTGCTGGGATTTATAATTCACCTACAATCAGAGTGTTCTGAACCCCACCAACAATAGACCTGGGCCATACTTTCTACACAGAACCCCCATGACCAACAGAAAATCCTGTGTTTTCTGATGGTCTTCAGTGACCCCTCTGACACCCCCTCGCGACCCCCTCAGGGGTCCCGACCCCCAGGTTGAGAACCACTGCTCTAGAACATGGTCATATAGCCCAAAAAACCCTACAACAACACAATGCACTGTCTTTGGATGGTGAGCAGAATGGGGGCGATCTAGCCATTGTGAAGCACTTTCAAATCCCATTGATATGGATTGGGAATGTTGAGAAGGCACTTAAGTCCCTCTTTGGAAAGAAAGGGGATGTAAGCACTTTCCGTTGTGGCTGATTCGATGTCTCTTTGTGTATCTCAGAAAACAAAAGATAGGGTTTTTGACTTTGCAGACTCAATTTGGTATTTGCAGTATGCCATTGCCACCATTATATAAAATAACGTTTGGATTATGTCATATGCCAGAACTGGGTAGAATTGTAACCCGCTTTTATAATCTCATATTCAAGAAAAGAGTATTGGATTCATCGGTCTGATTTGTCCTTGACTTTCATTTGGATTCCTTTTCAAGTCCACGCCTGATCTGTCTGTCCTTGGCCTTCACTAAAGCTTCCGTGTTCAAAACCACCAACTGCTCCACCTTCCTTCCTATTGCATTTTTATACTTGCCTTTCTCTGAACATTTGTTTGAGGATGAGTGATTAGAGACAACTATTTATGAATTTGTTCACTTACCTTGGTGTTTCTCTCTATGTATATATTGTATGTGAGAGTGTGATGTTATCACAGAGTAGGCTGGTTGACCATATTGTCCTGCCAATTGGTAAAAAATAATATATGATTCTGAAACTCTTGTCCTAGATTTTAAATCAGGACAGATGAGCAGTGAAATGCCTATAAGTCTGTAGCAGTGCTCATTATATGAAGGAAAACAGTTCTGAACTCTGGAATTTCCAGATATGGCAGGGAAAATCCTTTCTGTGGAACCTTGGAGAGCTATTACCAGTCTCAATGTAGACCAGTAGTTCTCAACCTATGGTCCATGGACACCAGTGGTCCCCAAGAACTAAAATATGGTCTGAAGCCTCACCATCACTACACAGTTGCAACAAGAGTGACTGGTCTCACAAAGTCCTCTTGTAGTACTGAGGCAATGGGGATATTGGGAGGGGAGAGACTGTTTACCCATGAAAGGCATGACAGCAAGCCTCCTGATGGCTGCCTTTTCTCCTCCTCCATTCCGTGTGCTACCTGGAAGCAGGGGCACAATGGTGTTTTTGTTGTTAGGCCTGTTCCTGGGGTTATTTGGGGGGCTGATTCAGGAAAAAATGCCTTAGATAGACCACATCGGCTCTCAATGATTAAATATGTTCTGTGGGCGAGCAGATGGCGACTACTGGATGGCATATGTTCTGTATCAGTGTCACGTTGCCAGGGCTCTACCTTGTTTAGGTAGAGATGAATCAAAACTCCCAGTTTTATCAAACAGTTTAATTAAAACGGAACTTCCTTGCTGGCTGTTTTAACAGACCAAAACATAAAACATAAAGATAGCACTCAGCTACAGAATAAACAAAAACTGATAGCAAAAATAACTTCGGAGTCAAAAGGGTCCAGTTTAGTGGTCAAATACCGAGAGTTCAATAACAGAGTCCAGGGATCAAAAGTCTATACCGTAGTCAAAAGCCAGTCCAAAGGTTCAAGGTTCCAAGATTACAGGAGACAGGCCAGGATACCAAAAATCCAACAGACCTGGGGAAAAACCAGCAGCATCCACCACCAAAATACAACAGATACTTTTCTTCAAAGTTAGCTCCTTAAATCCAGTAACACCCAGCTGCAACCCATCTCCTGCACAACGCCACCCTTAATTGCTTTCACCCATGAACTCCCATTTACAGATTACCAAACCCTCTAGAACTAATACATTAACCCTTTCATCACCAACCATCAACTGCAGAACATATGACAATCAGAAACTAGAGCTGATGTAATTTTCTGAATCAGCATCCCAAATAACCAAACTGAATCTGAAGTTGACCAAAAACTGATCATAACCCTTTTGGTACTAATGTTGGAGAGTGGTCCCTGGTCACAAAAAGGTTGGGAATCACTGAGTAGACAATGCTAGGCTAGATGAGCCTAATCTTTCTGGGTTCCTAGCTTTATTTCATGACAATACAGATGACCATCCTACAATATGATTACAGGCACATTGTGGTCAAAGTATCACTTTTTAAATGTTGACCTCTATGGAAAGAACTTAAGCTCAGATCCAGATATGTGCAGATTTCTCATCTCCAGTTTAGACCGAAGCCTTATATGGTGAGAATTCTCATGTTTGCTTGGCAAAGAGAGGTTTTTGTTAAAGAAAAAGAATCAAACATGTTCTCGAATTCTTAAAAGATGGTAAAAGCTGAGATATATTTACCCCTCTTAACCTATTTTTCACCCGATCCCCACCCCCCAAAAATGCTTGTTCTCTAAATCATGGAACAAAAGAGAAAAATATTTTTTAAAACTAAGGATAATTTATGTTCAACGCAAAGGGTGACTAAATGGCATCACCAAAGGTCATGTATCCCTTCCATGTACACCTATCAATCCTTGCTTCTTGCCTCCACCCATTCCCTTTATCCATACCATATTTACCTTCCGACTAAGCAACAGCTTTGTGAGGAATTGAGATGATGTGTGCATCCTGACACTGGAGAAGAAAGTCTAAGGTATTTGCTGCCACCAAAATCCAATGAAAATGCCTTCTTGAGACAAGCAACTGCTGTTACTGTCGAAGGCAAACTCATTCCTTGACTTTGGTTTCAAAAGAAGCCTTTCTTCATCTCTATTTGGGTTTGTACATCATCGGAACCTTGCATTTATGTGTACATCCACAGATGCACATCCCTCTCTCAAGTATAAATATATTGTATGTTAGAGCTGTAAATAATTCTTTGTCATGTGTCTTCTGTCTTCTCATAGTATCATATCCTCAGTGTTACGTTTAATGACGCCATTTATTGATTGATAAAAACCTGTGTGTAGAGCTGTATCCTTCTGACATAGTTTATGTAGATCTCTCTTCTCAAATAAAGTTCAAAAAAAAAACTTTAGCTTTGCAAGATGTTTGTGTGTCCGGTCACCTTCTTGATGCTTCTCTGTTAACTCTGGTGGTTTGAAAGCAAAGAAAGGAGATGGCAGGCCCGTAGCCAGGATTTTGATTGGGGGGGGGGGGGGGGGGGGGGGCTGAGTTTGGTTTGGGGGAGGGGGCTGAGTCTGAGTGAAAGAGGGTCTACCCTAGCACACCTTTTGTATCATTACCCCAATATCCCCATGCATATGGGATATATTGAGCATGGTGATCAGATCATTTAACCAACCACCAAAGTCTGGAAACAAAGATAGCACTTTGAGTCTAAAATGTGGCTTGGCCTAGACGATGAAGCAATCGACTAACATGGTCAGTAGCAAAACTACATTTTTTTTCTATTTAAAATGAAGCCTTGATTGCCATAAGTATGTCCTGTCTGCTAGAACCAATGAAAAGAACACCTACCCACCCAACCATTAAAGCATAGAACCTTGGGATTTTATGATTTAGCACCACCTGAAATCTTGTTCCAGAGCCAGCGTTATATAGTGGCTTGAGAACTCTGGAAAGAAGGGTTTGGATCCCTGCTTAGTTTGAGAAACCCACTGCAGGATGTTGGGAAAATCACACACCCCAGTCTAAAAGGAAAGCAATGAATAAACCTTGTCAAGAAAACCTTATCAGGTGAAGTTAAGTCATATAACAATACCTGAAATCATGTCCAGTATTTAATACTGCAAAGGGTGGCCCAACCCTACATAAAATGCGACAAAATGTATATTGGGATGAGGAAACTTTGTCTCTCCAGGATTTTTTGACTTAGAAGCATAGAAACGTAGAGTTAGAAGAGTCTCCAAGGACCAACTAGTCCAACCACTGTCATACAGGATGTTGCACTCTAGCCCTGGAACACCTTTTCACCCAGCACCACACAGAGTCCAGAAGTAGCTACCTACAGCAGTTTATTTACATCAACATATACAAAAGGGGGGAAAGGGCGTTTCCCAAAAATGAGTAGAAAAGGTGCTATGAAATAGCTGTAGTCCAAATATACAAAGATCAATAGTCCAACACAGCAAGGCATATGAAATCCATGAAGTCAGGAACATAGGTATAATCCATAAGAATGAAACAGGAAAATAGGTATAAATCCATACACATGAAAACAGGAACTTTCCCAAGATAAAACTCTTTCAGGAACATAAGCAACTTGACAGCTGAACATGAACTTGATTTTATAGCAACGTTGTCTGCTCTGAAGAGACCAGGAAAACATCACTTAATTTAAGCTCAAACCTGACCAAAAAGCCATGAGGTCATTCCTTCATCACCTGGGTTTGAAAGAACTGCTTCTCACAGAGTCTTTCTGATGTTCTATATAACCTTTCCTTTGCTCTCTCAATGCAGAGGCCTAATCTCATATCACGGGGTAACTCCCCATCTTCCGAAGGCTGAGAAGGCTGATTCCCAAGAGAAACGAACCCCAAACATTCTCTATCTCTTCTGCAGCTGCCGGCCCTTCTCTCTGATCTACAACCTGCAATTGTGTCTGCATTTCAGCCTGATCACACACAGACTCAGTGAAAAATCCATCTTTCCCCTTATCCTCCAAGGCAGAATCCCCAGCATCCCTAGCATTTTGCTGCTGAGCTCCAACATAGGAATACGCAAGACACGTCTAGCATCTGTTTTTAAAAACTCTTCCAAAAAGGAGACCCGACTACACTTCAGCATTGACATGAAGCTTCATCTAAGGTTTCTATTTTTTTATGAAGACCATCAGTGCTCTCTGATGTTATATATATATATATATATATATATATATATACACAGTTGTTGCTCTTCTTCTCCAGCCAGAAGAGGGGTATTTGAATCACTAGAGATGAAGCTGAGCTGCACACAATGGCAAAGCTCCTGCTGGTTGCTCCAGATGATATTAGAGGATGAGCATCCTTCATCTGGAATTCTGAAATCTGTATTACTTCAAAATCTGAAAATGTTACTTGTAGCTCCCTTCTTCTCTTTTGAGGGGAGGAATCTCTTATAGATGACTTACAGAATTTGCAGGGAATGTGCTATGGAATTTCATGTAAATCCTTCCAGAATTCTATAGACTTTTTGGACACCAATTGAAGCTTTAAAAAATGGGGATTTTTTTGGCCTCCTAACAGCTACTTTGGGCCTGCTGAGATACACTGATATTTTGCTGGCTGGCTATTTGGAGAAGCAACATTATTCAGCAAAACCAAGAAATGTATTTCCATAAAGCAGCTGGAGAAAGATTCCAGTCCATAGCTAAGCTAAGGCCTTATTGCTTCTTTTTAAATTCAGTTTCTCCACTTTTTTTTTTTTTTTGCCTCAAGGATGTTCCCTTGCAGACTTCAAGAGTCTAACCATATTATTTACCATTACAGTCCACAGCCGTTATACTTGCCAGGAAAAGCTATAAAAGTGATTTGCGGTACAACATTAATATATCACTCTTTCCACCAAACTCCGACTGTCAAGAATTTGACTGACAATTTCCTTTGATTTATAACTGCTTATATAATATGAGACTTAATGATATAAATTCTTTTGACTGGAATTTCACAGTGTCTGCCTCGATATTTATTGATTGTAAAATAATTGAGGTAACCTCACACAGCCAAGGCAAAAGGGGAATTGGCACCGGTGAATTCATTTGGGGGCCATAGTTACCCAGAGAAGGAAGGCTGGAAAATGAGGGCAGTGCCTGTCCATGATGGGTCATCCAAGGGGAAAGAGGTTATAAGAAGATCGGCTGCCTCTTTCTGAATGAGTAGAAATTGTCAAATAGGAGAGAGATTGCATGGAAGAGGTGGAATGTAACTTGAACAACACTGCTTCATTACTGAATTGGAAGGCTGCACAACTAGATGTGCACACACATTCACATGTGCCATTTTATTTATCGTGTCATCAGCAACCATACCATTTCTAACAGAACAAAACAAACAAACAGATAAAAACACACAAATTTTGCAAACTTGGTAGTTGATTAAATGTCCTTTGACCAGTATCTGGCCCCTTGGAGTGCTTCCGGTGTTGCCACAAGAAGGTCCTCCATTGTGCATGTGGCAGGGCTCAGGTTGCATTCCAGCAGGTGATCAGTGGTTTGCTCTTCTCCGCACTTGCATGTCATGGACTCCTCTTTGTGGCCCCATTTTTTGAGGTTGGCTCTGCATCTCGTGGTGCCAGAGCGCAGTCTGTTCAGCGCCTTCCAAGTCGCCCAGTCCTCTGTGTGCCCAGCGGGAAGTCTCTCATTTGGTATCAGCCATTGGTTGAGGTTCTGGGTTTGGGCCTGCCACTTTTGGACTCTCACTTGCTGAGGTGTTCCAGCTAGTGTCTCTGTAGATCTTAGAAAACTATTTCTCGATTTAAGTCATTGACGTGCTGGCTGATACCCAAACAGGGGATGAACTGGAGATGTCTCTGCCTTGGTCCTTTCACTATTGGCTGCTACTTCTCGGCGGATGTCAGGTGGTGCAATACCGGCTAAGCAGTGTAATTTCTCCAGTGGTGTAGGGCGCAGACACCCTGTGATAATGCGGCATGTCTCCTTAAGAGCCACATCCACTGTTTTAGCGTGGTGAGATGTGTTCCACACTGGGCATGCATACTCAGCAGCAGAGTAGCATAGCGCAAGGGCAGATGTCTTCACTGTGTCTGGTTGTGATCCCCAGGTTGCCATGAACAGCACACATATGCATATCATAACATATACATTAGCATGCACAGAGTGCATCCTGAGTAGCACTGGAAGCCCAGTTTGAATGCAGATATTGTGCATTCACACAAAATCTCCAAATTGGTTCTATAATAACAATAATTGTTGTTGTTTATTTGTTCAGTTGCTTCTGACTCTTCATGACCTCATGGACCAGCCCATGCCAGTCACTTTAAGGATACCATCCATCCATCTTGCCCTTGGTCGCCCCGTCTTCCTTTTTCCTTCCATTTTCTCCAGCATCATTGTCCTCTCCAAGCTTTCCTGTCTTTTCATGATGTGGCCAAAGGACTTCATCTTTGCTTCTAATATCCTTCCTTCCAATGAGCAGCTGGGCATTATTTCCTGGAGTATGGACTGATTGGATCTTCTCACGGTCCAAGGCACTCAGAATTTTCCTCCAACACCACAGTTCAAAAGCACCTATCTTCCTTTGCTCAGTCTTCCTTATGGTCCAGCTCTCCCATCTGTAGGTTACTACGGGGAATACCATTGCTTTAACTATGTGAATAAATAATAATAATAATTAGAGCTGGGCGGTTTCGTTTCGTTAATTCGTAATTCGTTAATAATTCGTTAATTTTTTCAATTACAAAACGATAACGAACCATTCTGGAGCAATTATTAAAAAAAACGAATTTTCAAAAACGTTTTGTAAATGCTTCGTATTTTGATATTGTATTCGTTTCGTTATTGTTTTGAGGTCGTTTCGTTATTATTTCCGCATGTCTGGGCCAGTTTTATGGTTTAATTAGTGAAAAAAAATTATAATATCACACCAACAGTCAACAACAGAGGGAGAGGGAAGCTTCAGAAGGTTTTGGAGGTTTTTTAGCATATTTCGCGGTCGCGTCCGCCATTAACGAATCGATTTGTTATTGTTTCGGAAATCAATTCGTTAATTTTTTACCATTTACGAAATTTCGTAAATATCGAACTTTTTAAAAGGAAAATTTTGTAATTATTTTAAATATCAAAACAAAAAAAAACCCAAATACAAATCGATTTTAGAAACAATTTTTTCCGTTGTTACCCAGGCCTAATAATAACAACAACAACAACAACAACAACAACAATAATAATAATAATAATAATGCTTTATTTCTAATCCACCCTATCTCCCCAAGAGGACTCAAGTCGGATTCTA
Source organism: Anolis sagrei (assembly GCF_037176765.1). Taxonomy (NCBI): domain Eukaryota; kingdom Metazoa; phylum Chordata; class Lepidosauria; order Squamata; family Anolidae; genus Anolis; species Anolis sagrei. Next base: position 37,221,118 of record NC_090029.1, read on the forward strand.
GTGTATACAGACATATACAGACACAAGGAAAACATTCAGTGCCTTGAAACAATGAAACACAGATACACAGATAAAGGTAAAGGCTTCTCTTTCGTCTCCGGCTCTGGAGGTGGTGCTTAAGTCCATTTCTAAGCCAGTGTTGTCTATAGATGCCTCCTAGGTCAAGTGGCTGGCATGACTTCATGGAGTGCCGTTTACCTTCCCGCCGAGGTGCTACCTTTTGATCTACTCTACAGGAGCGGAACGCAGGGAGCATACAACTCCTCTGCTGCACCAGCTCCACTGGCTGCCGATTTGCTACCGGGCTCAATTCAAAGTGCTGGCGTTGGCCTTTAAAGCCCTAAACGGTTCTGGCCCAACCTACCTATCCGAACGTATCTCGGCCTATCAGCCCACCAGGACCCTAAGATCTTCTGGGGAGGCCCTGCTCTCTATCCCGCCTGCTTCACAGGTGCGGCTGGCGGGGACGAGAGACAGGGCCTTTTCTGTGGTGGCCCCTCGGCTATGGAACACCCTTCCCATGGAGGTAAGATCAGCCCCCTCGTGTTCCAAAGAAGATTAAAAACCTGGATGTTCAAACAGGCATTTGGTTAATCGGTGCAATGAATGTGATGATTACAGGAATGGTAATATGGACGGCGAAACTGGATCACGATTTTAGTCATGAGATGCATTGGGTTGTTATTGCTGTGTCAATATTGTGTATTATGCTTTTATGGTTTTAAATTGTATATTGTTGACTGTTGTACCTTTGTTGTAAACCGCGTTGAGTCGCCTGTTAGGCTGAGAAACTGCGGTATACAAGTAAAGTAAATAAAATAAATAAGGTAAATAAATAAATAAATAAATTTGCATGTTTTCAAACTGCTAGGTTGGCAGGAGCTGGGGCTAACAGTGAGAGCTCTCTGGGTATTGTTGAGATGGAGTCTTCATCATCCAAAGATAACAGGTTCAATGCTGGGTGACAATGGAAGTTGCAATCCAGCAGCAACACATTCACTTCATTCTTATTTAGAACTAGGACCTGATGAAATGTGATCCCATTTTGTTTTACATGCTGAAGTTTGTGCTTTCGATGAGACAGAAATACTCTCTAGAGAAAAAGAACTTGGTTCAAATGCTCTTTCTTCTGTCCCACTGGGATCTTTGTTTTCTCTAACTCAAGCTGCTTTGCTGCCTGTCCCCATAGCATCTGCTCCTTTTCTTTGTGTATTAGAAATAACTAGTGGTCCCCTGTCACGCCTTGCTGTGGCCCAGCCTGGTGATATGGAAAATAAAGTAAATAGAAAGTGCAGGTTTCTAATATTTGTCATGTCTTTCTGCTTGTGGGTAAACAGTATTTCTTGCTGTGTCTTTGTCAGTGTTGATGTGGAGAGTGTCTGGTTTGCCTACTCTGGAACATGCAACACAGAATTGTCCTTCTTTAGGGGTCCCTTTCAAATCTATGATACTTTATCTGTGTGTGTGTGAATCATATATATCTATCTATTAGGGCTGGGCGGTTTCGTTTCGTTAATTCGTAATTCGTTAATAATTCGTTAATTTTGTTGATTACGAAGCGATAACGAACCATTCTGGAGCAATTTTTTTAAAAAACAATTTTTTAAACACGTTTTGTAAATTTTTCGTATTTTGTTATTGTATTCGTTTCGTTATTGTTTTGAGGTCGTTTCGTTATTATTTCCGCATGTCTGGGCCAGTTTTATGGTTTAATTAGTGAAAAAAAATTATAATATCACACCAACAGTCAACAACAGAGGGAGGGGGAAGCTTCAGAAGTTTTTGGAGGTTTTTTAGCGTATTTCGCAGTCGCGTCCGCCATTAACGAATTGATTCGTTATTGTTTCGGAAATCGATTCGTTATTTTTTTACCATTTACGAAATTTCGTAAATATCGAACTTTTTAAAAGGAAAATTTTGTAATTATTTTAAATATCGAAACGCAAAAACCCCCAAAAAACGAATCGATTTTAGAAACAAATTTTTCCGTTGTTACCCAGGCCTACTATCTATATCTATGGCTGGATGGCTCTCTGTCAGGAAAGCTTTGATTATGTTTTCTTGCCCTGGTGAAGGGAGTTGGACTGGATGGCCTTAAGTATTTTCTGTTGGTCATGGGGGTTCTGTGTGGGAAGTTTGCCCCAGTTCTGTCATTCGTGGTGTTCATTCAGAATGGTCTTTGATTGTAGGTGAACTATAAATCCCAGTAACTATAACTCCCAAATGCCAAGGTCTATTTTCCCCAAACTCCATCTGTGTTCATATTTGGGCATATGGAATATCCATGCCAAGTTTGGCCCAGATCCATCATTATTTGAGTCCACAGTGGTCTCGGGATGTAGGTGAACTACAACTCCCAAACTCAAGGTCAATGCCCACCAAACGCTGCTAGTATTTTCTGTTGGTCATGGGAGGCCTGTGTGCCAAGTTTGGTTCAATTCCATCATTGGTGGAGTTCAGAATGCTCTTTGATTGTAGGTGAACTGTAAATCCCAAGAACTACAACTCCCAAATGACAAAATCATATTTTTTTTTGAGTGATGGTCACTCCTTGTGTAGTGAGACGTTTTGTTGCCTAATTTGGTGTGATTTCGTTCATTGGTTCTTTTTGTTTTTAAGGTACTCATTATGCACAGAGCATTTTTATATATATATAGATTATTGGGGGGGGGGGGTGTTGTTGTCAGGATTCAAAGGGACCTGGAGCACACTGGGGATCGACATTTATGCCACTCTATGATTCAGTAGCAATGTGAGGACTTGAACCAATTCTTATGGCAAAAATGAACACAGCGCACTCCCTTCTCTGCAAGCACTTGCCAGTTTCCATAGATCCAGTTACTCCCAAGTCAGAGAGTTGTACGTGTACTTGCCTCGCATGTGACAGTTCAAATAATGAACTTCTCACACAAAAGTGGCAGTCCTTATATTCTGCGCTGAATTAATGGGAATTCAGAGAAATACTAGAAACCCACATCTAGAGGTGGTAATCCGCCGCACTCATCACATCCTTGTGTGTGTGAAGCCTCGTCCTCCGCCTCCTTTTTTCTCCTTCCTCTCCACCTTTCTCTTTGCCTCCTCCATACTTGCCTGCCTACCTGGAGATAAGTAACAAAGTAAAGATTCTGGTTGCCTGCCTAAATGGAAAACACAGGAGGGGGTAATCAGTCACCTCGCAAGTCACAATGTGCAGGTTGCTTTTACTCTGTTCATGGGTGAATGTGAATTTGAAGAGGGCATATTTGGATCAACTGCCTTTAATGGTCTCGTCCTACTTAGCTCCTGTTTATTTCTTAGCGCTTTTGGAGCAGCCTCATTAGTTGTCTCTTCAACCAGCACATGACTCGGTGATCACATCATCTCTCATCAGCAAAGCCGAGTGTCAGGGGAGCATGAAGACTGCCAGCAGAAAAAGCAATACATTTGGGTTGTGTTTTCTCTGTTCCGTCTCCAAAGGACATTGCTTAGAAATACACCTTAAACAGTGACTTGAGTGGGTCACGGTGCTCTAGGTATTAATCTGAAACGCAAAGGTGCGGTCCAAGTGGTGTGAGGATATGGGGGGGGGGGGGGATGCATCAGGACCTTGGATAGCTCCCTCAAGGTCTGTATTGAATGTCAGAGTGTAGCTACTAGGCATGGTTAGGTCCAGTTGGAATCTTCGTAATTCAGAATACATTTGGAAAAATTACCTTTTTGAAGCAATTTTGAACTTTTTTAGGAAACCGGAAGTCCCTTTGCTCTTCCAAAGCTAGTCTCGCCATTTTTCTACTGACTCAGGAAGTGACTGGGAAATGCTTCTGGTCCCATGTCTCAGCTCAAGCCAGAGAACCCAGTTTTAAACCGGGGAAGGCTGAATTTCCTCCTTTTGCTTTCCCCTCTTCTGCCTCAAGCCAGAGAAGCCAATTTTAAACCAGGGAAGGAAGGAATTTCCTCCTTTTGCTTTCCCCTCTTCTGCCTCAAGCCAGAGAAGCCAGTTTTAAACTGAGGAAGGCTGAATTTCCTCCCTTTGTTTTCCCTGCTTCTGCCTCAAGCCAGAGAAGCCAGTTTTAAACCAGAGAAGGAAGGAATTTCCTCTCTTTGCTTTCCCTGCTTCTGTCTCAAGCCAGAGAAGCCAATTTTAAACCAGGGAAGGCTGAATTTCCTCCTTTTGCTTTCTCCGCTTCTGCCTCAAGCCAGAGAAGCCAGTTTTAAACCGGGGAAGGAAGGAATTTCCTTTGCTTGCCTTTCCCCGCTTCTGGAGTAAAACAACTACTTTCAAAGTAAAGACCACCCAATGAAACAAGAAATAACATTTTCAAATCATTAACGAAAGGATTCGGAAGTCTCAGAAGTTTTGAAAAGTTTTGAACATTTTTTTTCTGTGAAAATTGGAATTGACATCCTAAACAAGTTTTGAACCAATTTTTTTGATCAAACAAGCCTAGTAGTTACTCTCCCAATGATGTGAAAGCCACCAGATCATACAACCAATTACATGAAGGCATATGTTTTGTCAATGCACTATGCTCATCCTACATTTGTGTGTATCACCTCCCTTGGAATTGTAGCCTCAAATCAATAGAACTCTCTGTTTTAAGATAGTTTTTGCTGACCAATTTCAGCACCATTGTGCTCCCTGTCCGACCCAACCCCTTGTCTTGGGATGCAAGTGGATTTATCCCTTCACATTTGAATGTACACATACCAAATAGCACTTCCTGAAGACAACTATCTTTTGCTCTTTCACTTCTAAACACTTTAAAAAGTTCTCTAGGTTTTCTTTCATTATGCATACCAAAATGTATAAGGGAAAATGAGCACAGCTGTGTACCTATTACACTTGGGCCCGAATCACTGTTAACATAAAGATTTCTTCTCCATTTTTTCTTGGAAAGTTATCTCCTTCTCTGGAGAGGGCCCTGGAAACTTGCTTTCACACCATTGGAAAGTTCCTCTCAAAGCATGATGGGAGTGAAAGTTTTTCTCTCTGTGTGTCTCACATCCAATTAAAAAGCCCGGTGGTGTCCATGCTTTGACTGGCTGAGAATGGACACAACCAATGATAACAATATCCAGAATCCACTCTTGCAGTGTGTCTTATTTTTTAAAATGTTACAGTTAATATTTATAATAATTCTAAAAAATCAGTAGATTGGTGAATTGCTTTGAAACTTGGCAAGCCTGCAGTTGTAAATAGGGTCTACAACTGAGGTAGGTTTCATGCAGATAGGCCTTAAAAGGGCTGAGGATTGAGCCTTTGAAATTTATCACTGTAGCCAATGAGCCGAATCTCTGTCAAATGAAACAGGAGCACCCCTCCCCTTTCAGGTAACTTTCTTGTAAACGAAATAATAATAATAATAATAATAATAATAATAATAATAATAATAATAATATAATTATTTATTTATACCCCGCTACCATCTCCCCAAGGGACTCGGTGCAGCTTACATGAGGCCGAGGTCACAAAACAACAATACAAGCAATAACAGTAACAATACAAGCAATTTAAAATAACAAAACAAAAAACCAATAACACATACAATATCAGTAGTACAACACACTTAAAAAAAACTATGGGTAGGCCAAATGTAATTAAAATTAAAAGATTAAAAATAATGCTGGACATGGGTGAAACAGTGATGGGGCAGTTTGTGGGAACATACGAGCAGACGTACAACAATATAAAGTGCTTTGGAGGACAAAGTGCTATGGGATCATTATTCTGGGAAGGCACCCTGGAACAACCACGTCTTCAAGCTCCTCCTAAAGACTGCCAGAGTTGGGGCATGCCTGATGTCCTTAGGAAGTGAGTTCCAGAGTCGAGGGGCCACCACTGAGAAGGCCCTGTCCCTCGTCCCCACCAATCACACTTGCGATGCAGGTGGGAGCGTGAGCAGGGCCTCTCCAGATGATCGAAGAGATCGTGTGGGCTCGTATACAGAGATGCGGCCACGAAGGTAGGCAGGTCCCAAACCATTCAGGGCTTTGTAGGTAAGAACCTGCACCTTGAATTGGGTCCAGAAAATGAATGGCAGCCAGTGGAGCTCCTTAAACAGGAGGGTTGACCACTCCCTGTAAGGAGCCCCAGTTCACAACCTGGCTGCCGCCCGTTGGACCATCTGGAATTTCTGAGCCGTTTTCAAGGGCAGCCCCACGTAGAGTGCATTACAGTAGTCCAGTCTAGAGGTGACTAAGGCATGAACCGCCCTGGCCAGATCCGCCTTCAGGAGGGTTCAGATTAAAACGGGCCTAAAAACCGCATGCCCTTTGGCCCAAATGCACATGGCTAGTACTTATTAATATAGATACTGGAAGAAATGCACACTGTTGGCGTAACTACTTGGAAAAAAAATGTGAGTTAGGAAGAATGCATATAAAAAGAATATATTTGAACAAATCTTTGCACAAATACACATTTCCTTTCTTTTTAAGGCAGGAAATAACGTGGAAAGAAAATAAACAATCTGGAAGACTGCAGGGCAACATGAGAAAATGAGACAACTAAAATAGATCAATTGTGCATCGAGACAAACAATGCTTCACTTGGTTAGTTCATATTATGCCTGGGGCTATTTGATTTTTTTCTATAAGTCAAGTAAGAACTTGAGTGAGACATAGGACGTTTCCATAATGTAGCCAGCCACATAGAGAGAACAATGCATCACGTGGCATAGGAAGCGGGAGTCTGCCCTTCTATTATATAAATTTCTGAATTAGATGCCAGTCACTGAAGTCCCAGATAGGCATAAAATGCATTTGATAACCTTTTCAAGGTCCATAAATCCCTTTACTGATTGCCCTCCTTAAAGCCAGCCTTCTATTTTATCTGTGGAGGCAAAGGGGAAAACAGGGGTCATGCTCCCAGGTTCAGAAAGAAAGGTTAGCTGTCATGCTTCATGCACCACTGGTCCCACGAGGGCAGACAATGAGATAGAACCAAATGCACTTCACTGCAGGATCACACAAGGTCACAAACATCCAGAAGGAGAGAAGACCATCTCCCTCCTTGCTCGAACCTGCTTCCCGTCAGCCACTTTATTAATATCAGCCAAATAAAGATCAAATAATTTTACTAACTGTGCAGGTACAGCTGTACCAGGAGCTCCAATTTTGTTTGCTTTGCATTGAATGTTTGTTATAGTCCTAAGTTTCAGGGACTCTGCAGATAGGTGGCTTCTTTTGGCTGCAATCATAAGGCAAGCCACCTGTCAATTATAGTTAGGTTCCCTCGTCCCGCCCCCTTTTGGGTTTTTAGAGGAAATAGGAGCCATTTTGGGTTCAGTCCACACAGAGAAGCTTTCCATGCAGGACGTAATACCAAGAGCTCCTGTAGAAAGCTTTGTCTTCTACGGCTTGGCCGGGGAGATATACAGCCTTACAGCTCCTTTGCTGAGGGACTTGCATGAAAGGCTTCTCTGTGTGGACTGAACCCAAAATGACTCCTGTTCCCTCCAAAACCCAAAAAGGGAGTGGGACCAGGGAACCTAACTATAATTGACAGGTGGCTTGCCATATGATTGCAGCCAAAAGAAGCCACCTATCTGCAGAGCCCCTGAAACTCAGGGCTACAACAAACATTCAATGCAAAGCAAACAAAATTGGAGCTCCTGGTACAATTGTACCTGCACAATATATATAAAAATGCTCTGTGCATAATGAGTACCTTAAAAACAAAAGAACCAATGAACGAAATCACACCAAATTTGGCAACAAAACGTCTCACAACACAAGGAGTGACCATCACTCAAAAATTATGATTTTGTCATTTGGAAGTTGTAGTTGCTGAGATTTATAGTTCACCTACAATCAAAGAGCATTCTGAACTCTATCAATGATGGAATTGAACCAAACTTGGCACACAGGACTCCCATGACCAACGGAAAACACTGGAAGTGTTTGGTGGGCATGGACCTTGAGTTTGGGAGTTGTAGTTCACCTACGTCCAGAGAGCACTGTGGACTCAAACAATTATGGATCTGGATTAAACTTGGCATGAATAGTCAATATGCCCAAATGTCAACACTGGTGGAGTTTGGGGGAAATAGACCTTGACATTTGGGAGTTGTAGTCACTGGTATTCACAGTTCACCTACAATCAAAGTGCATTCTGAACCCCACAAACGACGGAATCAGGGCAAACTTCGCACACAGAAGACCCATGATCAACAGAAAATACTTACCCAATTCCCTTCATCAGGACAAGAAAACATAATCAAAGTCGTCCTGACAAAGAGCCACCCAGCCATAGATATAGATAGATATAGATAGATATATATGATTCACACACACACACACACAGATAGTATCATAGATTTAAAAGGGACCTTTAAAGAAGGACAATGATATGTTGTATGTTCCAGGGTGGGCAAACCAGACACTCTCCACATCAACACTGACCAAGAAACATCAAGAAATACTGTTTACCCACAAGCACAAAGAAATTGCATAGATTAGAAACCAACACTTTCTCATTATTTTCCAGATCACTAGGCTGGGCCACAGCAACACTTGGCAGGGGACAGCTAGTTATATTATATCATATTATATTGTATTATATTCTCTGCTTATATATATATATATATATATATATATATATATATATAGAGAGAGAGAGAGAGAGAGAGAGAGAGAGAGAGAGAGAGAGAGAGGAGCCCCCGGTAGTGAAGTGGGTTAAAGCACTGAGCTGCTGAGCTTGTTGACCAAAAGGTTGCAGGTTTGAATCTGGGGAGTGGCATCAACTTCCGCTGTCAGCCCCAGCTTCTGCCAATCTGGCAGTTCGAAAACATGCAAATATGAGTAGATCAATAGGTACCGTGTAATGTGGCCAAGGCCCAGGGGAATAATGCTTAACTAATATATTCCCTAGCACACACACCCACACATTCCTTAAACTGTTATATTGGCCACAGCTGGCCACCAATTTGAAGGATCAGAGTAAAGGATTTTATTTACTAAGGCTCCAACTGGACACCAACACAATCCTGTCACAAAGCTCGATGTGTGTTGAGGAAACGTGAATGTGCATTGGTAGAATTACTGCCACCACTCAAACGGATTTGAGAAAATTATCTTGAGGTTAGGCCTGAGGTAAAGCTTGTTGTTCCCCAGCCCTTCCTTTAACTCCCTTTAAAATGTCTGAGGTAAAAATATGTTAGAATTTACTGAAACAGATCTAATGGAATGAAACAATGTGGAGGTTCTATTGAAAGTTGAACTAGAAAAAAGTTTATTTATATACCAGAACAAACAACTAAATTCTTCTTTGAGTTACACAAGCGTATTGGGTTATCACAGCACAATCTTCTCAAACGGTTTCTGAGGCCTAACAAGCTTGCTGGACTCCCCAACTGGGTATCTTTTCTTCAACGTGAGCAAATTCCCTCTGAGAGACCAATCCTGGCTGTCCCCCAGAGTATCTAGCTTCCCTAGAATACCCTGTCCCTTAGAGAGTAAAAACAACTTGTGTATTAACACCCACACCAGTTCACAGGTGGCTATCGACCCTCCAGGCCACTCTCTATAGCCACACCTGCCTTCAAACACTCTCCCTGAGGAAAACTTCAGCTCACTCGAAATCCACCCACTACCCTTCAGATCAAAAATCCAATCTCTCTCTCTGTCAGAAGCTGCCTGCCTTTTTTACACTCCCAGCTCCAGCTCCTCCCATCTGTCCTAGCCAATCCTGGCATAGCTGAGCTCCTCCTCTCTGCTGATCTGCCTCTCATTGTATTCCCTCACTAACATGGAGGCTGGCTTACTGACTTCTAGGCTTCGGCTTCGGCCTACAAAGGTACAAATCATGACATACCGCTTCAGTGGGAAGGCAACAGCGCTCCATGCACTCATGCCAGCCACATGACCTTGGAGGTGTCTACACATAACGCTAGCTCTTTGGCTTAGAAATGGAGATGAACACCACACCCCAGAGTGGGACACGACTGGACTTAATGTTGGGGAAAACCTTTACCTTTATCTATTATATATCAGGATGCAATATGTGAATCCCTCCTCATCAAATGTTTGAATGTATCATTATCTATTAAATATGTATAAAAAAACTAAGGAGAGATCTGTCTGATTCAAGGCTGAGACTTCCCCATAAATACCTGCCTCTCTTAACATCTATAAATTTTTAGTTACTGGTGCTGAATGAGGAAGTACTCCATCAGTGTCTCAAATGGACAGTGAAGCGACAGCTCCCTCGGTGGCCAGAATACCCTTATGAAAGCTGAAAAGTTAAATAGCTTCTGTGTGTCTGTGTATATATATTGTGTGTCTATTAGGCTTGGGTAACCACGGAAAAATTTGGTTCTAAACTCATTTTGTTTTTAGGGGGCCCTTGCATTTCGTTTTTTTAAAATAATTCCGAAATTTTCCTTTTAAAAATTTCAAAATATACGAAATTTTGTAAAATTACGAATCGATTCGTTAATGGCGGACGCGATTGCGCAATATGCTAAAAAACCCTCCAAATGGGACAGGAGGAACTTCTGAAGCTCCCCTCTCCCTCTGTTGTTGACTGTTGGTATGATAAAACACATAACAACTATAAAACATGCACCAGACATGCCAAAATAATTACGAAATAATTACGAAATAAATTGAAAAAATTGTTTCGAATCTAATTTACTCCTCACACTATTCCTGCATGGCTCAATATTGGATCGTAAGCTAATTTAAATACGAATTAATAACGAATTACGAAATTAACGAACAAAACCGCCCAAGCCTAGTGTCTATGGCATTGAATGTTTGCCATGTATGTGTACATTGTAATCCGTCCTGAGTCTCCTGCGGGGTGAGAAGGGTGGAATATAAATACTGTAAATAAATAAATAAATAATAGTGCTGAGTGAACATCTTCTCCCAAACATTTGAAGCTAAGGAACATGACTACATTTCTCAATTGTGCCCTTTTCCTCTTCCATTGCTCTTTACCACTGAAGCACATTACCTCCTGACCCTCAAGTCACTATGAAACCACATCCAGTTGGCCAAAAAAGGGTATGTGTAGACATTAAAACAATATAGAATCAGCTCTTGCCCACAGGCTTGTGGTGTAGGAGACTGGACACGCAAGCGATTAAGGAGCGGGTGGGCTGAACCCAGAAAGAAAGGTAAATGTTAAAAGGGAAAAGGGCAAGCTTTTAATCACGGTTGGAATGGGAAAACATAAAAGGCCACCTGAAGGTCAGGGAGTGAAGCATTCCAAGAAAGGAGGAAGGAGTACAGAAAGGAAATGGAAGATGAAGTTTCTTGACCAAAGAAAAGGAGAAGAGAAGGAATGAACATAAGCAGGAAGGGACACAAAGAGATGGAACAAGAGAGATGGGGAAAGGACAGAAGAAGATGACATTTGGAGGACACCATACATCCCCAGATGTATGGCAAGCTATTTAACCTCAGCAGACTGAAAGCTAAAACCAAGGTTGCAACAACATCTGTTATAGAACTCCAGTATGCTGATATCAACGTCATCTGTGCGCATTCAGAAGAAGACCTGCAAGCCACCTAAACACCTGTCATTAAACATCAAGAAAACCAAAGTGCTCTTCCAGCAGTCACCGGCCAATCCCTCTCCAGTGCCAGAAATACAGCTTAATGGTGTAAAATTAGAAAATGTTGACTATTTCCGCTCCCTTGGCAGCCACCTCTCCACAAAAGTCAACATTGACACTGAAATTCAACACCGCCTGAGCTCTGCAAGTGCAGCATTTTTCCGAATGAAGCAGAGAGTGTTTGAGGACCAGGACATCCATAGAGAGACCAAGGGGCTTGTCTATAAAGCTATTGTCCTCCCAACCCTGCTATACTCCTGCAAGTCGTGGACAGTCTACCGACGTCACATGCAACTTCTGGAAGGATTCCATCAGCGCTGCCTCCAAAAAATCCTGCAAATCTCTTGGGGAGATAAGCGGATAAATGCCAGCATGATGGAAGAAGCAAAGACCACCAACACTGAAGCGATGGACCTCCGCCATCAACTTCGCTGAACTGGCCACATTGTCCAGATGCTTGACCACCGTCTCCCAAAGCAGTTGCTCTACTCTGAACTCAAGAACGGAAAACATCATGTTGGTGGGCAGGAAAAGAGATTGAAAGATGGGCTCAAAGCCAACCTTAAAAACTCTGGCATAGACAATGAGAACTGGGAAGCCCTGACCCTTGAGCGCTCCAGTTGGAGGTCAGCTGTGACCAGCAGTGCTGCAGAGGCACGAATGGAGGGTGAAAGAGAGAAACGTGCCAAGAGGAAGGTGCGTCAAGCCAACCCCGACCAGGACCACCTTCCACCTGGAAACCGATGCCCTTACAGTGGGAGAAGATGCAGATCAAGACTAGGGCTCCACAGTCACCTATGGACCCACCACCAGGACACTACACTTGGAGGACCATCATCCTCGGACTATGAGGGATCAGCTAAGTAACTAATTACGTAAGTACATCCCAGAAGACAGTGGATTGTTTTTTAAAGGCTACACAATAGACCAGATCTGCAGTCTTTCTCCAAATATTCTGCAAGTACAAACATTTGGAGTTTAGGAATATCTCCTTTATCATTGTGTGGAAATCAAGGGAGATGCTTGGGAATTCAATTAGTCACACAGTTGCCACGGCAACAACAACATCCATACATGTGGACTTAAATGATTTATACCAGCAGAAACCCCTTCAAATAGGAATAAATTTAATACAGCACCTGGGAATGAAATGCTTTGTTCGGGAAATAAAATTGTATTTCCCTCCCTCCTCCCCCTCTTCCTGGCGATAGACATCAAGGTTGTAATGCAATATAGATGAAGGGAGGAAAATAGACATTTGGGCAGAAGTAGAATAGATTGTGTTGCAGGTACGATGCCAGCTCGGGGGACAATGTATAATGCAGGTGGGCACCAAAAAAAGTTCTTGGATTTGACCCACGGAATGGCTGGAAACGAATCTCGTGTGGCATAGGGCGATTGGTTGAAGTTGGTTCCTGCTGCAATATCCTCCTGAAGATATGGATGATATCCTCCAGCATCCCATTAAGCCCATGCTGCTTTCTCGGTAGGGCTTATTTTACCCTCTATTACTAGAGTTCATAGGCAAGTGCTGATCCTAATGTAGTCAAAATGGTAATATCCATGGAAAAGAAGGAAGCGTCAGCAAGTTTTAGAGAATTTCAGGGTCTGCAGAAATGGAAGTAAAAGGCTTAGGAACATGGAAAATATCTCTCCAATGTGGACCAAATGTGGTTGATGGCCCACAGAATGGAACTGACTTGCAGAGGGATGGTATCCCAGGACCTATTGCTTAACCAAATGGACACCATTATGAAAACAATCACTTTCACACCTTCTGCAATATCAGAACTGTAGTGGAAGGATGCAATTGCACAAGAGGAAATGGAGCAACGGCAATATACATTGATGCATTTCTCCCAACAATGAGATGACATGTTCCAGTCATGAATGAAATGCAATGCAACTACAGGATTGATTTATTTGTCGTGTCAGGGCAACCAGTCAAATTATATTACATTTCTAACAGAACAAAGCAAACAAACAGACAAAATACAAAATGTGTGAGTTTGGTAGTTGATTAGATTTATTTATTAGGGCTGGGCGGTTTCGTTTCATTAATTCGTAATTCGTTAATATTTCGTTAATTTTTTCAATTACAAAACGATAACGAACCATTCTGAAGCAATTTTTAAAAAAACGAATTTTTAAACACGTTTTGTAAATGCTTCGTATTTCGTTATTGTATTCGTTTCGTTATTGTTCTGAGGTCGTTTCGTTATTATTTCCGCATGTCTGGGGCAAGTTTTTTGTTTAATTAGTGAAAAAAAATTATAATATCACACCAACAGTCAAGAACAGAGGGAGAGGGAAGCTTCAGAAGGTTTTGGAGGTTTTTTAGCGTATTTCGCGGTCGCATCCGCCATTAACGAATCGATTCGTTATTGTTTCGGAAATCGATTCGTTAATGTTTTGTAATTTTTTTCACATTTACGAAATTTCGTAAATATCGAACTTTTTAAAAGGAAAATTTTGTAATTATTTTAAATAACGAAACGCAAAAACCCCCAAAAAACGAATCGATTTTAGAAACAAATTTTTCCGTTGTTACCCAGGCCTATTATTTATTTATTTATTTCACCGTTTTCTATACCGAGCTTCTCAACCTCATTGAGGGACTCAGCCCGGTTTCCAGCCATAAAAATATATACACTCATTAAAATATCATATATCACAATTACAAAAACAACTTTAAAAACACTATATATAAAACTACAGTGGTCAGTCGTCCTATCAAGATGGATCTACATCAACTTCCATTCAGTGTCCTATGGTGTTGTCTCATTCATCGAAGGCCTGACTCCACAGCCACGTCTTCACCCGTTTCCTAAATGTTAGGATGGAAGGGGCGGTTCTGGCCTCCAGAGGGAGAGAGTTCCAGAGTCGCGGGGCCACCACCGAGAAGGCCCTGGCTGGATGTCCTTTGACCAGTATCTGGCCATTTGGAGTGCCTCTGGGGTTGCCGCAAGAAGGTCCTCCATGGTGCATGTGGCGGGGCTCAGGTTGCATTGCAGCAGGTGGTCAGTGGTTTGCTCTTCTCATGGATTCCACTTTGTGGCCCCATTTCTGAAGGTTGGCTCTGCATCTCGTGGTGCCCGAGCGCAGTCTGTTCAATGCCTTCCAAGTTGCCCCGTCTTCTGTGTGCCCAGGAGGGAGTCTCTCATCTGGTATCAGCCATTGGTTGAGGTGCTGGGTTTGAGCCTGCCACTTTTGGACTCTCGCTTGCTGAGGTGTTCCAGCGAGTGTCTCTGTAGATCTTAGAAAACTATTTCTAGATTTAAGTTGTTGACGTGCTGGCTGATACTCAAACAAGGGATGAGCTGGAGATGTCTCTGCCTTGGTCCTTTCACTATTGGCTGATCCTTCCCGGCGGATGTCAGGTGGTGCAATACCGGCTAAACAGTGTAATTTCTTCAGTGGTGTAGGGCGCAGACACCCCGATAATGCGGCATGTCTCATTAAGAGCCACATCCACTGTTTTAGCGTGGTGAGATGTGTTCCACACTGGGCATGCGTACTCAGCAGCAGAGTAGCACAGCGCAAGGGCAGATGTCTTCACTGTATCTGGTTGTGATCCCCAGGTTGGCTATCTAGACTGACCCCCCACAAAAATTATACATGAAATGCTATTCTCCTCTAAAAAGGGCTTAAATAGGTGGTAAGCTGTGAAAGTCTTTGCGGAGGCATGACACAGAGCATAAATAGAAATAATAATAATAATCCATAGGAAATTAAATAAGGATGGCCCAAATAAGAGATGAATAGACCTCCTGAATATTGCCCCTCCGCTTTATATATGATATTTTTTTTTCTAAAAACTGAAAGGCAAGGCGAGAGAAACAAAGATAAATGAGGAGCAGGCAGTCTTTGGCTAGGGTCACCCAGCAATAGATCAATGCTTCATTTTGCATCAGATTTTTACAACATCTATGATGGAGCCTATAAATAAAGGTTATGCAGCTTTTGTGTCTCTCTCAGATGTATTTGGTTTAGTTAATCAGCAGTGTCTCTGGCATAAATTAGCCAGAACGCACATAGATAAGAGATTATTTTTAGTTTATACAGAAGCAATGCAGCCAAAATATGCATTTCAGAGTGAAGTGTAATGGAGCCACACTAATAACTAAGATCTGTAGCAACCAAATGAGGCTACTAGGGCTGGGCGGTTTCATTTCATTAATTCGTAATTTGTTAAAAATTCGTTATTTTTTTTGATAACGAAGCGATAACGAACCATTCTGGAGCAACTTAAAAACGAAATGAATTTTTAAATTCGTTTCGTAAATGCTTCGGATTCGTTATGTATTCGTTTTGTTATCGGTTTGAGGTCGTTTCGTTATTATTTCCGCATGTCTGGGGCAAGTTTTATAGTTGTTTTTTGTTTAATTAGTGAAAAAAAGATTATAATATCACACCAACAGTCAACAACAGAGGGAGAGGGAAGCTTCAGAAGTTCCCCCGGTCCCATTTGGAGGATTTTTAGCGTATTGCGCTGTCGCGTCCGCCATTAACGAATCGATTCGTTATTGTTTCGTATTTGTTTCATTAATGTTTCGTAATTTTTTTAACATTTACGAAATTTCGTAAATATCGAACTTTTTAAAAGAAAAATTTCGGAATTCTTTTAAATATCAAAATGCAAAAACCCCAAAAAACGAATCGATTTTAGAAACAAATTTTTCCGTTGTTACCCAGGCCTAGAGGCTACATTTTGCCCTCCTTGTAATATTTTTTATGTGAATGACACTGAGCAGATCTTATTTGGGATCGCTTTTCATTCAACAATAATTGTAGCCAGTAGGGATGTGAGATCCATTAAAAATGGTTCAAAAGTCATTACAAAACTGGGGGGTGCTGGAGCTCCATTTTTAAAGCGTTTCTAAAGTATGCTCAGTGCAAATGTTGTAACTATAATGAGAGTAACGAAATTTCGTTACTATTTCATTGCAGTAATTGCACATAATTAAATGACTATAATTGGAGAAAATTCAGGGGCTCCTATCTCCCTCGTTTTTAAAGCTATTGAGGTGAAAATTGCTGCAACAGCAGAGCACATTTACTACTGTTAGCCCACCAAATTTCAGAATGTTTCACTTATCTATGGAGTTTTGGTACATTTTCAAATTAGTTCAAAGTAAAGAACTGATTTTTGCTTTCTGATGCTGATGCAGTTTGAGAAATGTAGTTCAGGGTAGGGCCTTTTGAATTCTCTGGCATAGGGCTCCTTCCTTCCCAAACTACATTTCCCAGAGTTCTCTGCTGTTCCCAAAATGCACTGCTTCCTCTTTTGCCTGCTGTTAATGCTGAGTCTGCATTAATTCCACAGAAGAAAAGCAAGGTACTAAGACAACCTCTAGCATTGCTTCCTTGCCTTGCATTGAATATGAAACTGACTTTGGGAGCCTTCCAAGATTAACAAAACTAAAATGAAAAAATATGGGGTAACTTTTGATTCTAAAATATTTGGTGTGGTCCACACAAACACTTTGAATATGACTTCTGACTTGCAAAACTTCCAATTTCCTTCCAATTTCTGAAACTTACATAGCTTGGGGGTACTCCTGGATTCAATGCTGTCGCTTGATGCTCAGGTGTCGGCGGTGGCAGGAGGGCCTTTGCACAACTCAAACTGATGCACCAGCTGCGACCATACCTCATGAAGTCTGACTGACCAAGGTCCATGCCTTGGTTACATCCAGACTGGACTATTGCAATGAGCTCTATGTGGGGCTGCTCTTGAAGACAGTCTGGAAGTTACAACGGGCAGCAGCCAGGCTCCTTACTGGAGCAAACTATAGGGAGCATACAACACCCCTATTAAAAAAGTTTCATTGGTTGCTGATAAGTTGTCGAGCCAAATTCAAGGTTCAGGTCATGACCTACAAAGCCCAAAACGGTTCGGGACCCACCTATCTCTGTGATTGCATCTCCTTCTATGAACTGGTGCGAACTCTAAGATCTTCCAGGGAGGCTCTCCTTTCGCTACCACCATCATTACAAGTATGGTTGGTGAGGACGAGAGAGAGGGCCTTCTCAGTGGTGGCCCCCTGCCTCTGGAACACCCCTCCAAGGGAAATAAGACAGGGTACATCCCTCCCCTCCTTTCATAAGAGCTGGAAGACCTGGTGGTTTCAACAAGTCTTTGAGAATGACCAGTTTTATTCCAGCCCCAAACATTATTGAATATCGCCTTGCACTCTTACCTATTATCCTGTTTCTTGCATTTGTCACTGTTGAACTTCATTTTGTTAGTTTTGGCCCATCTCTCTAACATGAGGAACTGTGTTAAGGGGTTGCAGCATTAGGAAGGTTGAGAATCACTGTTGTAGATTAAATGGGAGTAACATTTCTCACCAATTTGGGGTGGAGTACCCACCCTCTCATGGAATGAGAGTTGCCAGATGTTCAAGCTGGGTTTAGAAAAGGCAGAGGAACGAGAGACCAGATTGCCAATATCCAGATGCTGGAGAATGGAGAAAGGCAGGGAGTTTCAGAAAAACATCTACTTCTGCTTCATTGACTATTCTAAAGCCTTTGACTGTGTGGATCATCATAAATGGTGGCAAGTTCTGGGTGGGATGGGCATACCAATCCACCTTCCCTCTCTCCTCCTGAGGAATCTGTACAAGGACCAAGGAGCAACAGTCAGAACTGACCACGGAACAGGAGACGGGTTCAAAATTGGGAAAGGCGTCCGGCAAGGCTGCATCCTCTCACCCAACCTTTTTAACTTGTATGCAGAACACATCATGTGAGAATGTGCGGGGCTTGATGAATGCAAAGCTGGGTTGCAGCTAAACATCCAAAAAACCAAGATTATGGCAACAAGAATGATTGACAACTGGAAAATAGAGGGAGAAAACGTGGAGGCCGTGACAGGGTTTGTATTTCTAGGTGCAAAGATGAGTGCAGATGCAGACTGTGGCCAGAAATCAGGAGACGCTTCCTTCTTGGGAGGAGAGCAATGTCCAGTCTCGATAAAATAGTAAAGAGCAGAGACATCAGACTGGCAACAAAGATCCATTGCCTAGTCCAAGCCATGGTCTTCCCTGTAGTCACCTATGGTTGCGAGAGCTGGACCTTCAGGAAGGCTGAGCAAAGGAAGAGAGATGCTTTTGAGCTGTGGTGTTGGAGGAAAGTTCTGAGAGTGCCTTGGACTGCGAGAAGATCCAACCAGTCCATCCTCCAGGAAATAAAGCCCGACTAAAGCTCACTGGAGGGAAGGAGACTAGAGACAAAGCGGAAGTCCTTTGGCCACATCATGAGGAGACAGCCAAGCCTAGAGAAGACAATGATGCTGGGGAAAGTGGAAGGCAAAAGGAAGAGGGGCCGACCAAGGGCAAGATGGATGGAAGGCATCCTTGAAGTGACTGGACTGACCTTGAAGGAGCTGGGGGTGGTGACGGCCGACAGGGAACTCTGGTGTGGGCTGGTCCATGAGGTCACGAAGAGTCGGAGACGACTGAACGAATGAACAACAACAAGGATGGTTTTTCATTCACTGGACTGAATTTGGCACAAATGATATGCCCAAATTTAAATACTGGAGGGGTTGGGGGATTGATTTTGTCATTCGGGAGTTGTAGTTGCTGGGATTCGGAGACGACTGAACAAATGAACAACAACAACCCACCCAAAATTATCTAGTAGCAGGTGACAGAATTGGACCGGTGTGAGATCTTGGGAACTACTGAGAAACAGTGCAAGATGTTAAACTAGTGGGGGGAGCAGCTTTAGATGTTGAAACGTAGTCATTATTACTTTCTGGTTGTCTCTCAACTCAGACACTCTCTACCTAAACCAAATTGTTTCTCGTGAGAAGAAAAAGGAATGAGGATAATACATTAACTCCATGGGGAAAAGAAGGAGCCAATAGTGATCCTGTTCAAAGGAAAACTTCCCTCCGCGCCTTTGCTAATCTCAGTATTTGTCCAAATAGATTCTGACTTAAATGCACTGTGTGGAGTGGGGGGAGGACCCCAAAATGCAGCTCCAGCCTCAGCATAAGACATGAAAGAAACGGGGGGGGGGGGGGCTTTTCAGCTGGGAAAGAAAACGAGTGACTCTGAAAATCTTGCCAATGTTCGGGCTCCTTTGAGAATGTCCCTTTGATTATAACCGTTCAGCTCACCGTTTTTTTCCTTCTTTCATATCGCTCATTTCGATTCATTTCATTTACTCCCATTCAATTGTTTTTGCACTACTTAGCTTCAGCTTGGGAAAAAATAAACATAACAAAGGTTGAAAAGATAAGTGAGGAGAAAGCAATTCAACAAAATCAAGAACATTTAAGAATCCCATTGTTCATCGAATCAAGCATAGTCCCCTGTAGCAGAGAATGCATTACCAAGGGCAACGGGCAACACAGATGCAACTTTTTGCCTTATTGTACAATGTCATAATGAACAAAAGCTTCATTTCTATAGCCTGCCTTTATCATTAGATTTCAAGGCATCACATGTACGTTTATCATTCTACTAGAGGAAGGTTTGAGACGTGAGACAGTCAACTTTGCAGTTGGTCCCTCGCTGGGACTACTGAAGACTATTTCATTATGTTTTATTTTTACCTTACCATTTCCCCTGGGATTCAAGACAAGTCTCGGTTCAGGACTATTGTGACATTGGGTGATCAGTAGATTTCTCCTCCTTCCTTTCCTCTTCCTTTTGTTCTATCTCTATGTCTGACTTTTCAAAATTATAGTGGAAAGCTGAGTCATCAATAGAAATCAAACTTTCCACTTCAACTAGAGCAGTGTTTCTCAACCTGGGGGTCGGGACCCCTGTGGGGGTCGAGAGAGGATGTCAGTGGGGTCACCTAAGACCATCAGAAAACTTTGATGCCAGCTTGACCAGGGCGGGTCAGCGCTGCTTGTGCTATTGGATCTCACAGCAGCATTGGACACAGTCGACCACAATCTCTTGACCCACCGTCTTGCTGTTGCTGGAATCAGGGGGACAGCTTTAAACTGGCTCCCCTCCTTTCTTCACAACCGTGGACAGCGAGTGGAGAGGGGAGGCCTGGTCTCCGAGAGGTCCCCCCTCTCTATCTTGTGGGGTTCCTCAGGGGGCCATTTTCTCCCCTCTGTTGCTTAACATCTCTATGCGACCACCTGCTCAGCTGGTTCGAGGTTTTGGGCTTGAGTGTGACCAGTATGCCGATGACACTCAGCTGGTGCTGAAGATGGAAGGCCGACCGGACTCTGTACCCAATTGTTTCTATCAGTGCCTCGAGGCTGTGACTGGATGGCTGCATGCCAGCAGGTTGAGGGTGAATCCAGCAAAGACGGAGATCCTATGGCTGGGTCGACCGGGCAGTGGGGACATCCATCTGCCCACCCTGGATGGCGAGGCGTTACGCCCGTCATCATTGGTCAAGAGCCTCGGAGTCCTTTTGGACCCTCTTTCTGCTGAGGATGGAGGCCCAGGTCTCTCTCCGCCGTGAGCAGAACCGCTTTCTTTCTTTCACCTGCGGCAGGCTAGATGGCTGGCCCCCTCCCTGTCCAGGGACGACCTAGCTATGGTGATCCAGGCCACGGTCATCTAAAGACTGGACTACTGTAACGCCCTCTACATTGGCCTCCCTCTGTCGGTGATTCGGAAGCTCAAGTTGGTGCAAAACGCAGCTGCTCGGCTTCTTGCGGGAATTCCGATGAGATGCCACATCACCCCAATCTTCCTGCAGCTGCATTGGTTACCCATTGAGCACCGGATCACTTTCAAAGAGATGGTACTCACCTTGAAGGCCTTGCATGGTCTGGGGCCAATGGACCTGAGGGACCGCCTCACCCCCTCCCAACCCCAGAGATCCCTCCGTTCTGAGGACCAAGATCTATTGGAGGTCCCCAGTGTCACGACCTTGTGTCTAACGGCAACCAGACGCAGAGCCTTCACAGCAGTGGCGCCATCAGTCTGGAACGCTCTGCCACCTGAAGTCCGTGCCTTGCGGGACTTACCAGCTTTCCGCAGGGCATGCAAGACATACCTGTTCCGACAAGCTTTTAATGTTTGATACTGTTGTTTTTAAATTGTTTTAAATGGCTTTTAAACTTTGTTAGATTTTAGCCATTTTTGTAAGCCGCTCCGAGCCCCAGGGAAGGGAGTGGTGGCATAGAAGTTTAAATAATAAATAAATAAATAAATAAATAAAAATAGTATTTTCTGTTGGTAATGGGGGTTCTGTGTGGGAAGTTTGTTCCAATTCTGTCGTGGCTGAGGTTCAGAATGCTATTTCATTGTGGGTGAACTATACACCCCAGCAACTATAACTCCCAAATGCTGAGGTCTATTTTCTCCAAACTCCACCAGTGTTCACATTTGGGGATATTGATTATTTGTGCCAAGTTTAGTCCAGATCCATTTTTGGTTGAATCCACAGTGCTCTCTGGATGTAGGTGAACTACAACTCCAAAATTCAAGGTGAACACCCACCAAACCTTTCCAATATTTTCTCTTTGTCATGGGAGTTTTGTGTGCCAAGTTTGGTTCAGTTCCATCATTGGTGGAGTTCAGAATGCTCTTTGATTGTAGGTGAACTATAAATCCCAGCAACTACAACTCCCAAATGACAAAATCAATCTCCCCAACCCCACCAGTATTCAGATTTGGGCGTATCAGATATCTGTGCCAAATTTGGTCCAGTGAATGTAAATACATCCTGCCTATCAGATATTTACATTACAATTTGTAACAGTAGCAAAATGACAGTTATGAAGTAGCAACGAAAATAATGTGATGGTTGGGGGTCACCACCACATGAGGAACTGTACTAAGGGGTCACTGCTTTAAAGTTTCCCATTGTAGCCAATGGGCTGAATAAAACGGCATCACCCCTCGACTTTCGGGTAATTTTTGAATTAATAAAACGAGGGGTCAGATGAAAATGGACCTGAAAATGGCATGCCTTTTGGCCTGAATGCACATGCCTACAGTATGTAGTATCTTCCTGCGATGTCAAAATATAGAACTTAAACATTCTGGAAAGATGTCCAGATACTGAGAGACTGGGATCCTTTTCACACCAAGACCAAGCCTTTGCATCTGAAATAGATGTTTAGCAGATACAATCTTCCTTTTTAATTTCCAAACAGAATGAAATGTAGATTTATTTATTTATTTATTTATTTTGGGCACTTCTACCCCACCCTTCTCAACTCCCAAGAGGGGGGGGGGGACTCAGGGAGGCTTACAACCGGCACAATTCTATGCCAACAATTCATCAGATAAAATACATAAGAGCAGTAACCACAATAATTAAAACATTCTATTAATACAATAACAATTAAAAAGCCAATCTAGTGGCCAACGTTCACCGAGTTCTAAAATCCATAGGTCCATTCAGCATTACCCATAGTCCTTTCCAAATTCTGGTCGTCATTATCTTGTCAGTGTGCCAGATTACCCAAAGGCCTGGTCCCATATCCATGTTTTCAGCTTCCTTCTGAAGGAGAGGAGGGATGTTGATGACCTAATTTCCCTGGGGAGTGAATTCCACAGGCGAGGAGCCACCACTGAAAAGGCCCTGTCCCTCATCCCTACCAGCTTCACTTGTGATAGATGCGGGGCCAAGAGCAGGGCCTCCCCAGAAGATCTTAAACTCCGAGGTGGGACATAGAAGGAGATATAGATGGTGAATGCATGTCAACAACATACCCATATTCTAGATTTGCCCTGTTGTCTCACCTGGAATCCCTTTGCTCTTTTGACTTGTGGTTTGGGACTTTTTGGTACAGAGAGGCTAGCAGCAGTGTCTCAATCCCATGCGACTGGAATTGCAACATCTAATTAAAATTAAGGCACTGTTTATGTCTCTGTTTTCGTGCCTTATTGAAAAGCATCAATAAATGATCATCGCTTCCTGTAATAGAAATCCTTCTGTTTAAGAGAGTGTCGCCACCGATGGCTTGGTAGCACATCCTTCTTGTCCAAGTGTTTCTAGGGAAATGGTTTTATTTCATTAGAATCAAGAAGATGAACCTGACAAAGAGTTACTATTCCTCAAATTACATCTGGCACGGCACAGCTGAACAGCATCGGAGCCGGAGCCAAGGTGGCCATATTTTAAATGTTTTGTAGTAGGATGGGCAGAAATTGACACTTGTTAAGCCTAATGCTCTCCAAGCAATGGAGTTTATTTTCTGTCTATGTAAAAGATCTGTTGGGTTATTATTATGAGTTGACATTGGTACAACCTTCCTCCTGACTTTCCAAAAAAAAAAATATGTAAAGACCTGGCTCTTTGAGTGTCATATGTTCTGCAGTTGATGGTGCTTGGTGATGGAAGGGTTAATGTAAAGGGTTTAGTAATCTGTAAGTAAGAGTTCGTGGGTGAAAGCTATTAAGGGTAGAGGTATGCAAGAGATGGGTTGCAGCTGGGTGTTTCTGGATTTAAGGAGCTAACTTTGAGACTGATCTTTGGGAGAAAAGTATCTGTTGCATTTTGGTGGTGGATGCTGCTGGTTTTCCCCCCAGGTCTGTTGGATTTTTCAGTATCCTGACCTGTCTCCTGTAATCTTGGAATCCTGGAACCTTGAACCTTTGGACTGGCTTTTGACTACGGTATAGAGTCTTGATCCCTGGACTCTGTTATTGAACTCTCGGCATTTGACCACTGGACTGGACCCTTTTGACTACGAAGTTATTTTTGCTATCTGTATTTGTTTACTCTGTAGCTGAGTGATATCTTTGTGTTTTATATTTTGGTCTTTTAAAACAGCCAGAAAGTAAGTGCTGTTTTAGTTAAACTGTTTGATAAAACCGGGAGTTTTGATTCATCTCTACCTAAACAAGGTAGAGCCCTGGCAACGTGACATTGAGCAAGCTTTTGAGAATGCAGAGAAATAGATAACATAGAACTAAGAATGATGAACATGGAATGGCTAGACGATTTTACTGGATAACGTTTTTAACAAGATGACACCAATGATTATATGCTCAATCAAAGCTCAATCAAAATAAATAAGCCACAAGTCGAGCCTGTGATAGAGGAAGGGGCAAAAGGTCCTCCCAGCCACCACCGATGCCTGACCCTCAAACATAAGTGAAGAATCCAGGACGACCCCCAGACTGCAGACCTGTGGCTTCAGGGGGAGTGCAACCCCGTCCAGCACAGGTTGCCACCCTATACCCTGATCCGGTTTACGATCGACCAAGAGGACCTCTGTCTTGTAACATTGGTATGCACATGGCATACTGTGGTTGCCCATAGTGCGTTGTGGACCTCTGTTTTGTTGGGATTAATCTTCAGCTTGTTCGCCCTCATCCAGACAGCCACAGCGGTCAGGCACTCATCTAGCACTCGAGGGGCTTCCTTGGAGTTAGATGGAAAGGAGTAGTAGAGTTGTGTGCCATCTGCGTAGAGATGGCACCCAACTCCAAAACTCCGGATGACCTCTCCCAGAGGTTTCATGTAGATGTTAAAAAGCATGGGAGACAGAATAGAGCCTCGCGGGACCCCACAGGTCAAAGGCCAGGGGTCCGAGCAGGTGTCTCCCAGCTTCACCATCTGGGATTGACCCTCCAGGAAGGACCGGAGCCACGATAGAGCTGTGCCTCCAAGGCCCATCCTAGAGTGTCGTCCCAGAAGGATACCATGATTGATGGTATCGAAAGCCGCTGAGATGTCCAAGAGACCCAACAGGGTCACGCTCCCCCTGTCCAGCTCCCTACGGAGATGATCCACCAAGGTGACCAAAGCTGTCTCAGTGCCATGGCCAGGCCTGAAGCCAGACTGTGACTGGTCCAGGTAGTTGATGTCATCCAGGAAGCCCTGGAGCTGAGCAGCAACCACCCGCTCCAACGCCTTGCCCAGAAAAGGGAGGTTTGAGATTGGTCTACAGTTATTCAAGACCGTGGGATCAAGGGAAGTCTTTTTCAGGAGTGGTCTGACCACAGCCTGTTTTAAGCCTGATGGAAAAATTCCTTGTTCCAATGATGTATTAATGATTAACATTAATACAAAAAGGGCCCTTCGAAAACTACAAATATTTTCGTTAACAGTTATTCAGGCCCGAGTCTACTACATAACCTCTGCGATCCCTCCTAGCTCTTCGCAGTCCTCTGTTTGCTGAAAGGAAAATGGCTAGTACTTTTGGCATGGGAAAGTGGAGCCATTCAATGTGTCATCTCCAACATGCTCACATTCATACATCATTGTCGCCAAACTTTAGTTATTGCACCACTTGAAAATGCTAATTCAAAGCATTTTCAGATGCCTAATAAGAGGCCTTCCCTGTTTTTTTTAAGCACTCCAACATGACTTGCACACTGGTTTGGAGCTTTCCAATGGCTTTATGCAGTGGTCAGTGTTGCCCCTTGTGGGTATGGAGCTCCAAATCCATGCCCTGAGTCTCATATGATAATGTCCCTAGAAAGGGCACAGGTCAAATTCAGGGCAAAGCAACTTTACAAGTCCATGGGAAGGAGATAAAATGATAAAACAAGACACTTTCTGCAACATGAGCTTGACTGAAAATGATAAGGCAATGTATGCCAGGGCATCTAATTCTTCAGTAGCTCCTTTCTAAATGGATGCTTTCTTCTGCGAACACCTGGAGCATTTCCACGACTGCCAACACTTCATCCTTCTTAACAAGGGAGACCTTTTCAGCAAACCAAGGCTAACCTTCCTATGCTCTCTGCCCTTGGACAGAAAAATATTGCTTTATTTAGAATAAGCCCTTGGTTTCTAAATCTGCAGCAGCCTGGAATTGTTTCCTTTTCTTAAATCCACTCTGGCTTATTTATTTTGATTGAGCTTTTTATGGTGACCCTGGATCATTTAGAAGTTTGCTTTTTTTTCCCTCCCTCCAACAGCCTCTCATTTATTAAATGCTGATACGCAAAACTCCTCAAGGCTGGTTGTTTTGAACAGATGCACCGCCGCATTGGTATTTAAAACACTCTAGGAACAGTAATGGGTTAGAAGAAGGGGGTCTTTGACAGTTCAACTGGGGGAAAGAAAAGGAATCTAGATTTGTATTCCTAGACAGTTTTTGTTTTGAAAAATATTAGATAAAAAGGGTTATTTATTTATTTATTTGATACCAAAAGCATTGCACAAATTAGTATAAAACTGATAAGAATAGAAAGAGCACACGCAGCTAAATATATTTTGACCAAAAACGGGCAATAATAAACTTAATCCATATAAATAAAAATGTAATGTTCGTTTGTGGCATTGACAGAACTCAAAACCCACTGGACGAAGCGACACCAAATTTGGACACAAGACACCTAACAACCCAATGTATGCCTTTCACTCAAAAAAACTGATTTTGTCATTTGGGAGTTGTAGTTGCTGGGATTTATAGTTCACCTACGATTCTGAACTCCACCAACGATGGAATTCAACCAAACTTGGCTCACAGTTCTCCCATGACCAACAGAAAACACTAGAAGGTATTGTCGAAGGCTTTCATGGCTGGAATCACTAGGTTCTTGTGGGTCTTTCTGGGCTATATGGCCATGTTCTAGAGGCATTTCTCCTGACGTTTCGCCTGCATCTATGGCAAGCATCCTCAGAGGTAGTGAGGTCTGTTGGAAATAGGAAAATGGGTTTATATATCTGTGGAATGACTGGGGTGGGGCAAGCTCTTCTCTGCTGAAGCTAGGTGTGAATGTTTCAGCTGACCACCTTCATTAGCATTTGATATATAAACCCATTTTCCTACTTCCAACAGACTTCACTACCTCTGTGGATGCTTGCCATAGATGCAGGCGAAACGTCAGGAAAAATGCCTCTAGAACATGGCCATATAGCCCGAAAAAACCCACAAGAACCTAACACTAGAAGGGTTTGGTGGGCATTGACCTTGAGTTTGAGAGTTGTAGTTCACCTACATCCAGAGAGCACTGTGGACTCAAACATTCAGCCATGAGTTCTATTTTGCATTTTTACAGATTTTCCCTCTACAGCTTATTACAAATTCTTTCAATAAATAGGTCAGAAAATGGCCCTTTAGATCCAAACTGGCTACCTGTTTGCTACCGGGCACAATTCAAAGTGCTGGCTGTAGCCTATAAAGCCCTAAACGGTTCTATAAAGTCCTAAACCCACACACACAGATAGATATCTACATAAAAACTCCAACCATCACCCAAGTCAAAAAAGGAGCCTCATTAAAGCCTTGGCAGACCGTGCAAGAAGAATCTGCGAAGGCCACCTCCTCCAAGAGGAACTGAACCATCTCAACTGGGCTCTCCAGGCCAATGGAGACTCCGCCTCAGACATCAGAAGAGCTGCAAGACATCCGAGAAGAAGCCACGAGAGTCAAGACCAAGACCCACCCAGAGGGAAAGTCCTCTTGCCAGACAGTAAGGGAACCACTGACCGCAGAGGGAAGCTGATGAGGAAACACAACATACAAACAATCTACAAACCCACCAAGAAAATCCAACAAATGCTCCGTTCAGCAAAGGACAAGAGGGATCCTCTCACCTCTGCAGGAGTCTACCGTGTACCATGCAGCTGAGGACAAGTCTACATAGGGACCACCAAACGCAGCGTTGCCCAGACACGAATCAAGGAACATGGAAGGCACTGCAGACTCCTTCAACCAGAGAAGTCAGCCATAGCAGAGCACCTGATGAACCAGCCTGGACACAGCATATTATTTGAGAACACAGAAATGCTGGACCACTCCAACAACCACCATGTCAGACTACACAGAGAAGCCATTGAAACCCACAAGAAGCATGTGGACAATTTCAACAGAAAGGAAGAGACCATGAAAATGAACAAAATCTGGCTACCAGTATTAAAAAACTCTAAAATTATAACAGCTAAACAACAGAGAGGAAAAAAACCAGGCACAGATTAACACCTCCCAGCAACAGATTTTCCCAGGCTCAGGCAGGCCTTCAAATGCTAATGAAGGTGATCAGTTGAAACATTCACACCTAACTGCAGCAGGGAAGAGCTCCCATTTTTCCTACTTCCAACAGACCTCACTACCTCTGAGGATGCTTGCCATAGATGCAGGCGAAACGTCAGGAGAAATGCCTCTAGAACATGGCTCTATAGCCCGAAAAAACCCACAAGAACCTAGTGATTCCAGCCATGAAAGCCTTCGACAATACATTGTAACAGAATTGATATTGGTTTATGCAGAGGAGTTGCAAATCTATGATGGCAATACTGAATGCCAGCCTGTGGCTTAAGGCTTTAGGCAACCAGGATGCATGTATGTGCGCATGGAATTGCTGCAGGCAAATGAATGTTGTGGCTCATTGAGGGAGCATTCCTGGTCCTGAAGTCTGAGCAGGCTGCTTGAGAAGGGAAGCCCAGCATTAAAATGCAGCGCATTGCCTGTCCTCTTACTGGCCAAGGGCACATCACTTGCCAGAGGAGTGTTGGGTGTGTGTGTGTGTGTGTGTGGCATTTAACATGACTGAAATAAACAATCAGCACCAAGCCTGGCATTCATAGTATTGCAATTGCTCAGTCCACACTTAGCAGGCTCCACATCTTTTGCTTTGGTTCTGATTGATTTAGTAACTCCCCGGTTCTTTTGAGAACTTTTAACACCCATCCAGGGACTTCACATTTTAAAGCCTTTTAAGCAAAACTGCTTTCTCCAGAGCTTTAGCATTTATTTATTTTCATTTATTTCTTATTTTAGGCATTCACCTCCTTCTTGCTTTGTGCACGCATAGTATTTTACTGACATAAAAACTCAGAGGTTTCAGTTTCTGGAGAAATACACTGGAAATATAAATATTATGCATGAGAAGGGAGCGAGGAAGCGGGGGACCCATCAAGACAGTTAAAGCGGTCTTCCCTTGCTGTCTAGGTCTGCGGGATGTATCTTCCTCTCCAGCAAACTGCAAAAAGGAACCTCCTGTTTGGAGGGTTTGGGAGAAGACGCATGCAGGGAGGAGACAGAGAACTGGCACATCCTGGCTAGTGTTTGAACAGCATCTCAAAAGGGAAATCACATCCAGGGGTGAAAGATTCCATCAGTTTCACAAACACTCGCATAAGCATTTTTTGAATGTCAAGTTTTTTCCATCTGAGACCTGTAGAAGTGAGCAAACTTTTGCAAATTGTTATCAACTCAACTCACATGAAATCATATCAGAAGTGACCCAAAAACATACTGCAAGTTGCTTCTAGAGTGAGAGAATTGGCCGTCTGCAAGAACACTCCTGGTCAGTCGCAAGGCCGAGCAGGGCATAGGGTTACAGCCTGTGCTGGATGGGGTCGCACTCCCCTTGAAGGCACAGGTTCGCAGCTTGGGTGTGATCCTGGATTCATCGTTGAGCCTGGACCCCCAGGTTTCAGCGGTGACCAGGGGAGCATTTGCACAGCTCAGGCTCGTGCGCCAGCTGTGCCCGTACCTCGGGAAGTCTGACTTGGCCACGGTAGTACACGCTCTGGTCACATCCCGCCTTGACTACTGCAACGCTCTCTACGTGGGGCTGCCCTTGAAGACGGCCCGGAAGCTCCAGCTAGTCCAGCGCGCGGCAGCCATGTTACTAACAGGAGCGGGACGCAGGGAGCACACAACGCCCTTGTTGTTCCAGCTCCATTGGCTGCCGATCTGCTACCGGGCCCAATTCAAGGTGCTGGTGTTGGCCTACAAAGCCCTAAACGGTTCTGGCCCAAAATACCTGTCTGACCGCATCTCGGCCTATGAGCCCACGAGGACTTTGAGATTGTCCGGGGAGGCCCTTCTCTCGATCCTGCCTGCCTCACAGGCACGCCTGGCGGGGACGAGGGATAGGGCCTTCTCGGTGGTGGCCCCCCAGCTATGGAACACCCTCCCTGTAGACATCAGACAGGCGCCCTCCCTTATGACATTCCGCAAGAGACTAAAGACGTGGTTGTTTGAGAAGGCGTTTGAGTAAGTGCTACAACAATCGGCAATGATGATTGGAACGGAATATGGAAAACGAGATCGGATTGTGATTCTATGATGAGACGTCGCGAATGATTTAGTGTAATTGTAGTAGTAATAGTGATGTTGTTGTTGTTGTTTGTGTAAATGCATTATTGTAAATTGTTTTTTATATGTTGTACACCGCCGTGAGTCGCCCTAGGGCTGAGAACGGCGGTCTACAAGTGCAGTAATAAATAAATAAATAAATAAATAAATAAATAAATAAACATTGCCCAGGGGATGCCCAGATGAGTTGCCATCCTGTGGGAGGCTTCTCTCACATCCCACATGGGTAGCTTGGGCTGACAGATTTATTCATTTATTTATTTACTTTATTTGTATACGGCTGTTCTCAGCCCTCAGGCGACTCACAGCAGTTAACAACAAGAACAGCAAAAATTCAATGCTACAATAACACGGTATAAAAAACAGTTAACATCATAACACATTATACAATAATATCCAATTAACACCAATAGCCATTCGCTAGCGTCTCATCACTAAAAACATGATCCAGATCCGTCATCCATTGTTCCATTCCTATGTTCATTACACTCATTGCACTGACTATTCGAACGCCTGCTCAAACAACCAGGTCTTCACTTTTTTGCGGAATACCATTAGTGATGGAGCTAGTCTAATGTCCGTGGGAAGGGCGTTCCACAGCCGAGGAGCCACCACCGAGAAGGCCCTATCTCTCGTCCCCGCCAGCCGTGCCTAGGAGGCAGGCAGGATCGAGAGCAGGGCCTCCCCGGATGATCTCAAAGTCCTGGTGGGTTCATAGGCAGAGATGCGGTCGGATAGGTAGCTTGGGCCGGAACCGTTTAGGGCTTTAAAGGCCAACGCCAGCACTTTGAATTGAACCCGGTAGCAAATCGATAGCCAGTGGAGTTGGCGCAACAGGGGGGTTGTATGCTCCCTGCACTCTGCTCCTGTTAGAATCATGGCTGCCGAGCGTTGGACTAGTTGAAGCTTCCGAGCTGTCTTCAAAGGCAACCCCACGTAGAGAGCGTTGCAGTAGTCTAAACGGGATGTAACCAGAGCATGGACTACCGTGGCCAAGTCAGACTTCCCAAGGTACGGGCGCAGCTGGCGCACAAGCTTTAGCTGTGCAAATGCTCCCCTGGTCACCACAGAAACCTGGGGTTCCAGGCTCAGCGATGAGTCCAGGGTCACTCCCAAGCTGCGAACCTGCGTCTTCGGGGGGAGTGCGGCCCCATCCAACACAGGCTGTAGCCCTATGCCCTGTTCGGCCTTGCGATCTAACCCCATCTTGCAGATTTTAACCACTGACTTTCAGGTCTTCAGGTCAGCAGTTCATCCAGCACAAGGGTTTAACCCATTGCACCACCACGGCTCCTGGGCATGAAAATAGGAATCTATCAGTCCTAGATCTGGTGCTGCTCCAGGGCAGATTTACGCTGGGCTACACTACTCAGTGTGGTTGAGCTCTTAGATTATTTCCTTAGACCCTATTGGACTTTGAAACTTCCTTCTTAATCCTACCATGGTAGGGAAATTCACCCATACTTTTGGTATTCATGCTTTCATTTAAAAAAAAAAACACCAATTGCATTTTTACACATTTCCTCATTTTTTGTGTGTACATTTTCCCAAAATATTTAATTTTAGTTTGTCAAGGTTTCAAAAAAGGAGGGGGATTAGATTGTGGGAAATTAGGGACCAAGGTGGCATAACAAGTTAAACTGTTTAACTGCTGAATCTGCTGACTTAAAGGTTGGAAGTTCGAAGCTACGGGTCAGGGTGAGCTTCCACTGTTAGCTCTAGCTCCTGCCAACCTAGCCGTTCGAAACCATGCAAATGTGGGGAGATGAATAGGTACAGCTTCAGCAGGAAGGTAATAAAGGTGCCTATTAGGCCTGGGTAACAACGGAAAAATTTGTTTCTAAAATCGATTTGTATTTGGGGTTTTTTTTTGTTTCGATATTTAAAATAATTACAAAATTTTCCTTTTAAAAAGTTCGATATTTACGAAATTTCGTAAATGGTAAAAAATTAACGAATCGATTTCCGAAACAATAACGAATCGATTCGTTAATGGCGGACGTGGACGCGAAATACGCTAAAAAACCTCCAAAACCTTCTGAAGCTTCCCTCTCCCTCTGTTGTTGACTGTTGGTGTGATATTATAATTTTTTTTCACTAATTAAACCATAAAACTGGCCCAGACATGCGGAAAAAATAACGAAACGATCTTGGAACAATAACAAAACGAATACAATAACGAAATACGAAGCATTTACAAAACGTATTTAAAAATTCGTTTTTTTTTAATAATTGCTCCAGAATGGTTCGTTATCGTTTTGTAATTGGAAAAATTAACGAATTATTAACGAATTACGAATTAACGAAACGAAACCGCCCAGGCCTAGTATTTGTGTGTCATGGTTAGTCCACTGTATTAAAGGCATTACGTTTGTCTATCTGGGTATGTTGTAATCTGTTCTGAGTCCCCTCATGGCGATAGAGCGGAATATAAATAGTTATTATTATATTATAACTGAATTGATCAGTTTGCATTTGTGATGGCACGCCATATTATTTCTATTAATCATCATAGTGTCATTATTAGATTGAGACTTCAGTGGTCCAGGTTGTGCCCATTGACACTTGAAGCTTATTGAGTGACCTTGGGTTAGTTGTTCTTTCCCCATCTTTTAGTGCTGTTGTAAATATATCTCGGAATATCACTTTTCCAACCTAAAATCACCAGATTGAGTTGGGACACAGAATTAGAGACATTATTTTCCTTCTGATGAGAACCTGTTCCCAAGGACCTCAAAATGGCCCTTCTGCAGCATGCACAGCCCCGTGCTCTGAAATGCTTGGATGGCTAAATGTTTCCATTGGCAGGGTTTGATCCCCAAATTGGGTTAACTAACTGACAAGCTGAGAAAATGCAGGGCTGTCACTGACTGGTGATTTCTCCAACTGGAAGATTGCATGTTTCTCTAAATGCCATGTATAGGTTATCATCTTCTCTCGTGTTGTCTCTTGACTGAGAGAGGAAAGAGAATGGGTGATCCTTTACAATGCACATATGAGGGTTGAATGAAAAGTAGTGCCTCCACTTTCGTTACTTGTGTTTGGATGGGAATGTTTTAATAAATCAAACGCAGAAATAATCCTTAGAATGTGCTCTTTAACTACCACTTTTCCACATAATCACCAGACAATTGGATACATTTCTGCCAATGATGAATAAAGTTTCTGAAGAAGTTGACCTCTGTTTCCACAACCAGCATCTCACAGTTCTCTCAACGTACCCATCATGCACAGATCTTCCGATAGCCAAGTAAAGCAATAATATGACCCATACATTTTTGTGAAATGCCAATTATGCTTGAAATTTCTCTCTGAGTAATACGACGATAGACCTGAATCAATCTGTCAATCTTTTTCTTGTGAAACTCGGTGGTTGCTGTCACAGGACGTCCAACTCTTTGTTTGTCATGCAAATCAGATGTTCCCACCTCAACATCTTTAAACTTACTCACCCAACAACACACAGGACTCACATCAACACAATCACCATTAACAGCTTGCATTCCCTGATTAATCCCCTTTGGGGCGACACCTTCTGCTGTCAAGAATTCAATGACTGCACGTTGCTTAAGTCATATTGACCAACCATTTGTGCAGGGTTTCATACTTAACATTTTAACAAAACAACCGTTCAATGCTAAGGCTTCCTGCCAAAATGGAACTGTAGAGGAGAGTCTACTGAACAAGCCAGTACCTGCCGCATACCAGTACTGCCATCTGTTGAGGAGTTACGAAGGTGGAGGAATTACTTTTCATTCAACCCTCATAAATTACTGTTCTGCTGTGGTTCCAGTCCTTCCTAAAGGGTCATTCCCAAAAGGTGTTGCTGGGGAACACCCATTCAGTCCAACCATTGTCTTGTGGGGTCCCACGGGGCTCAGTACTGTTCCCCATTTTGTTTAACATCTGCATCAGTGGTTCTCAACCTGTGGGTCCCCAGGTGTTTTGGCCTAGAACTCCCAGAAATCCCAGCCAGTTTACCAGCAGATAGGATTCCTGGGAGTTGAAGGCCATAACATCTGGAGACTCACAGGTTGAGAACCACTGATCAACAGGAAGCCGCTGGGAGAGATCATCTAGAGTTTAGGCGTTCGATGTTATCTGTATGCAAAATCCAAAACATTTCTGGTCTGAAGCATTTTGGAAAAGGGATACTCAAACTATATGAATTCACCTCAAAATTTGCGAGGAACAAACATGTTAATGAAGAATCGCATGCTAAACTGAGACAGGCTAGAAATAGGGTATGTACTTAGAAGTTAACGTACTTTCTGTCTGGAGTTCCATTTTGCTCTACTACAGTGTTTCTCAGCCTTCCTAATGCCGCAACTCCTCAATACAGTTCCTCATGTTGTGGAGACCCCCAACCATAACATTATTTTCGTTGCTACCTCATAACTGTAATTTTGCTACTGTTCTGAATCGTAATGTAAAGATTAGGGCTGGGCGGTTTCGTTTCGTTAATTCGTAATTCGTTAATAATTCGTTAATTTTTTTAATTACAAAACGATAACGAACCATTCTGGAGCAATTTTTTTAAAAAACGAATTTTTAAATAGTTTTGTAAATGCTTCGTATTTCGATATTGTATTCGTTTTGTTATTGTTTTGAGGTCGTTTCGTTATTATTTCCGCATGTCTGGGCCAGTTTTATGGTTTAATTAGTGAAAAAAAAATGATAATATCACACCAACAGTCAACAACAGAGGGAGAGGGAAGCTTCAGAAGGTTTTGGAGGTTTTTTAGTGTATTTCGCGGTCGCGTCCGCCATTAACGAATCTATTCGTTATTGTTTCGGAAATCGATTCGTTAATGTTTTGTAATTTTTTTCACATTTACAAAATTTCGTAAATATTGAACTTTTTAAAAGGAAAATTTTGTAATTATTTTAAATAACGAAACGCAAAAACCCCCAAAAAACGAATCGATTTTAGAAACAAATTTTTCCGTTGTTACCCAGGCCTAGTAAATATCCAATATGCAGGTTGTATTTTCATTCACTGGACCAAATTTGGCACAAATACTTGATATAACCAAATTTGATTACTGGTGGGGTTCAGAGTGTGTGTGTGTGTGTGTGGGGGGGGGGGGATTGATGTTGCCTTTTGAGTGTTATAGTTGCTGGGATTGATAGTTCACCTACAATCAGGCCCATAGTCAGGATTTTGATTCGGGAAGGGGGGGCAGTTTGATTCAAGGGGGGGGGGGGGCTGAGTCTGAGCGAAAGGGGGTCTACCCTAACAAACCTTTTGTTTCGTTACCCCAATACCCCCATGCATGTGGGATACACTGAGTATGGTGATCAGATCATGATATGAATAAACATAACAGTTTTAATAATGCACCAGTAAGGCCTTCTCATGGACCACCATGAGAATTTCGGGGGGGGGGGGGGGGAAGGGTTGAAGCCCCTCCCCCCCCACCCCCCAGCTACATGCCTGCCTACAATCAAAGAGCATTCTGTACTCCACCAATGATGGAACTGAACCCTAACCCTAACCCTAATGTGGCACACAGAACTCCCATGAGCAATAGAAAATACTGAAAGGGTTTGGTGGGCTTTGACCTTGAGTTTGGGAGTTGTAGTTCACGTACATCCAGAGAGCACTATGGACTCAAACAATGATGGATCTGTACTAAACTTGGGATGAATACTCAATATGCCCAAATGTGAATACTGATGGAGTTTGGAGAAACTACATTTGGGAGTTGTAGTTGCTGGGATTTATGATTAACCTCCAATCAAAGAGCATTCTGAATCCCACCTACAATAGAATTGGGTCAAAATCCCATGACCAACAGAAAATAGTGTTTTCTGATGGTTTTTGGCGACTCCTCTTACACCCCCTGGTGACCTCCCAGGGGTACCAACCCCCAGGTTGAGAAACACTGTGATGAGGAGATATTGGAAATATAGGTATTCATTGATTTATAAATTGTATGTACTTTACAAGCACTGAAATGTACAGAAGAATCAGGCTCTCTCTGTATAGAAAGAATGCTAACGGACAAGCAAGCTGCTGTCCAGGCTAAGCAAGAGAGGGGCTGAAGAGGGGGCATGCTATCTATACATTCCAAGAGAGAGATAAGCCTGTCCTAGTGGCATCAGGCTGGTACAACTAGGCTCTAAAAGGAGCCCCCTTCTCGCTCCTGACAGGTCAAAGTTAGGCCCCTTGATTGATGAATGTAAGCTGCTGCTAGAAAGAAATACATAGAGACAAGCTTTTGTATGTTGGAAGGTAGAACTTGATATTCTTATGATGCTAAGATGACGCAGTGAATGGTGTCAACATATGTAGACGCATGTTCTTTGTTAGTCTGCATTTGGAGACTATAAAAGCCACAGTCCGCGCCTATATAGAATCCTAGAATCAAAGAGTTGGAAGAGACCTCATGGGCCATCATCCAGTCCAACCCCATTCTGCCAAGAAGCAGGAATATTGCATTCAAATCACCCCTGACAGATGGCCATCCAGCCTCATAGAATCAAAGAGTTGGAAGAGACCTCATGGGCCATCCAGTCCACCCCCATTCTGCCAAGAAGCAGGAATATTGCATTCAAATCACCCCTGACAGATGGCCATCCAGCCTCTGCTTAAAAGCTTCCAAAGAAGGAGCCTCCACCACACTCCCTCCAGGGCAGAGAGTTCCACTGCTGAACAGCTCTCACAGTCAGGAAGTTCTTTCTCATGTTCAGATTGAATCTCCTCTCTTGTAGTTTGAAGCCATTGTTCCATTGCGTCCTAGTCTCCAGGGAAGCAGAAAACAAGCTTGCTCCCTCCTCCTCCCTGTGGCTTCCTCTCACATATTTATACATGGCTCTCATATCCCTTCTCATTCTTCTCTTCTTCAGGCTAAACATGCCCAGCTCCTTAAGCCGCTCCTCATAGGGCTTGTTCTCCAGACCCTGGATCATTTTAGTCACCCTCCTCTGGACACATTCTAGCTTGTCAATATCTCTCTTGAATTGCTCTGGTGCTTTTGGACATAGTCCACTCCAGGGCCCCAGCTGGAAATAAAATCCGTGCTTTTGAGACCTCTCTTTGTCTCTTTTCCTGAAACCTTCTCCCTGCCATTTCAGCTGTTCTACTAGAATGCACAGAGGAATAGCCACTTGAACCCTTCTTACATCTGCACATTGGTTCTCTGCATATACACATTTACTCCTGAATAGAAACGCCTCGGATTAAATTATTACTTTGCTGATAATCAGCAAACCAAGGAATTCACATTGATTGTGCTCCTGCCAGACTGGTCTTTGGTTTCATTATGTTTTAACTGCTGCACCAATTCTTCCCATGGATGTAAGATCTCCCTACCATCTCTTGCTTTGCGATGTAAGCAACCTTGGATCCCTCCCTGAGTCAAAGCAACGTGTTTCTCGATGCCATTTCAAATTGTAATCCTTTCAAGGTCCGGAAACACTTAGGGTTGTGCTCCAGCTCTATCTTTCCAGCATCTGCACTTCTCAAAAGGGGGAGTAGGGAGTGAGATTTACATGAGGGTTTGGTCTGATGAATGCAAAAGCATTAAAGAGCGGGCTGCCTGAAAGGGGATTGTCTGTCCCTGTGAAATGTAGCAAATAGCAATTCCTTTGGCTTGCTCCTCTTGCCCCCTTCTGCGTTTGTGTGTGTGTGTGTAAATTTCCTAACGGTTGGCCTAAATGAGTTCTTACCACCATCAGATAGCCTAGGACAACAGGCTAATCCTTCTAATAGGATTACATCCGGAGCTAAAAGGAGACTCCGTGCCTTTTATGTTTCTGTGTTGCAATGCAGAGCCTTCCTCTCCGTTCATCCTCCCTCCCTTCGTACACACATCAAATGGATGCAGAGGCCCAGCTAGTTAGAAGGGAACAAATTGGTTTGTTTCCCTGATATTGCAATTTCCTTGGGAAATCAGCACGATTTCATTTCTCTCTTTAGCAAACAAAGACCCACTACCATAACCACTACCACAGGTTGGAGAAATTGCTTCTGGGGTTTCTAGAGGCTTCAGGCTCATCAAGACTAATAGTGGAAATACATGATAAACACAATTGTATGATAGGACTGATGAATGAGGCCATCTTACTGCAAAGTTTAAAATAAGTTATTATTTTTATTATTTACTATATATACTGCAGTGGGTTAAAGCATTGAGCTGCTGAGTTTGTTGATCGAAAGGTCGCAGGTTCGATTCCGGGGAGCGGCATGAGCTTCCGCTGTCAGCCCTAGCTTCTGCCAACCTAGCAGTTCGAAAACATGCAAATGTGAGTAGATCAATAGGTACCGCTCCGGCGGGAAGGTAAGGGCGCTGCATGCAGTCATGCCGGCCACATGACCTTGGGGATGTCTATGGACAACGCCGGCTCTTCGGCTTAGAAATGGAGATGAGCACCACACCCCAGAGTCAGACATGACTGGACTTAATGTCAGGAGACTACCTTTACCTTTACTATATATACCTGGCTCTTCTCAACCCTAAAGGGGACTCAGAGCGGCTTACAGATTACGGCAAAATGAAATGCCGCATTATACAACAAATAATAAATATAACGTATCAAATTATAAAACAATTAAAACATATAAGTAAGAGTAAAGGTTTTCCCCTGACATTAAGCCCAGTCATGTCCAACTCTGGGAGTTGGTGCTTATAACGTAATTAGCTGCTGACCATAGGTTAAATATATCAATGACCGATGTTATTGGTAGGTACGGCTGCCACCACCTCAGCTTTATTGGACTGAGGAACCAAAGGTGTGAATGTGTTGTAGGTAAGGTGTGTTTGCCCTTCGTTCTTCTGTTGCTTCTTCACTGGCTGACTGGACTTTAAGGAGATTTCTATTATTGACTTGACTTAGTTCTGAGGAGATTGACAGACTGAAGCTGACACCAGTTAAAAATGAACTAGAAAAGGTTTATTGAACTTTAAACAAATATCTACTCATAGAATGAGCGGTACAGAAACTTGATTCAGTTGTAGAGACTTAGTTGGGTTAAACAGTTCTACTGACAGTAAAGCTTTTAAAACTGTGAGTTTCCTTAAACAAACTGCTCTATTCTTAGAAACAGTATCACTTAGAGAACAGACTCCTATCTGTCTCACACACAGGGCAATAAGCTCTCTTATACTTTCCCTAAGTATAAGAAGACAAGTCTTTCTTTTACTCGCCCTCTCAACACAGTAAAACCCTAGCCCTTGTCTCAACCTTATTTCCTATCCTTAAGTCTCACTTTAAAGCTTTCTTTCTCTGTCAGAACCCTATTTAGCTTCCTCTCCTAAAAATCCCTTCCTTCTTTGTCTGATGTCAAGACACTTCTGCCCCTTGTCAAAAGCTGACAGTCTCTTTCCCTCTCTCAACCGACTCCTCCCCTAATTGCTCTGACCAATCAGGAGTTGGCTTGACTCCTCCTCCTGCTTCTGCCTGTCTTTCAAAATGACAGCTACTGATACTCAGGCTTCGGCCTGGACGCCTTAAAGGTAGATTTCACTACATCGCTCATCTCCATTTCTAAGCCAAAGAGCTGGCGTTGTTCGTAGACACATCCTATTTATTTATTACTAGCCGTCCCCTGCCAGCTGTTGCTGTGTCCCAGAATGTGGTGATCTGGAAAATAAAGTTTCTAATATACGTAGTTTCTTTATGCTTGTGGGCAAACAGTATTTGTTGCCCTGCTTTCTTGCCCTGGTGAAGGGAGTTGGACTGGATGGCCTTAAGTATTTTCTGTTGGTCATAGGGATTCTATGTGGGAAGTTTTCCCCCAATTCTGTTGTTCGTGGGGTTCAGAATGCTCTTTGATTGTAGGCAAACTATAAGCCCCAGAAAGTACAACTCCCGAATGTCAAGGTCTATTTTCCCCAAACTCCACCACTGTTTACGTTTGGGCATATTGAATATTTGTACCAATTTTGGTCCAGAGCCATCGTTGTTTGAGTCTACAGTGCTCTCTGGATGTAGGTGAACTACAACTCCAAAACTCAAGGTCAATGCCCACCAAACCCTTCCAGTATTTTCTGTTGGTCATAGGAGAACTGTGTGCCAAGTTTGGTTCAGTTCCATTGTTGGTGGACTTCTGAATGCTCTTTGATTGTAAGTGAACTATAAATCCCAGCAATTACATCTCTCAAATAACAAAATAAATGCCTCCCCCCTCCCAACCCTACCAGTATTCAAATGTGGGTGTATCGGGGATTTGTGCCAAATTTGGTCCAGTGAATGAAAATACATTCTGCATATCAGATATGTACATTACAATTCATAACAGTAGCAAAATAACAGCTATGATGTAGCAACAAAAATAATTGTATGGTTGGGGGTCAACACAACATGAAGAACTGTATCAAGTAGGCCTGGGTAACAACGGAAAAATTTGTTTCTAAAATCGATTCGTTTTTTGGGGGTTTTTGCGTTTCGATATTTAAAATAATTACAAAATTTTCCTTTTAAAAAGTTCGATATTTACGAAATTTCGTAAATGTGAAAAAAATAACGAATCGATTTCCGAAACAATAGCGAATCGATTCGTTAATGGCGGACGCGACCGCGAAATACACTAAAAAACCTCCAAAACCTTCTGAAGCTTCCCTCTCCCTCTGTTGTTGACTGTTGGTGTGATATTATATTTTTTTTCACTAATTAAACCATAAAACTGGCCCAGACATGCGGAAATAATAACGAAACGACCTCAAAACAATAACGAAACGAATACAATAACGAAATACGAAGCATTTACAAAACGTTTTTGAAAATTCGTTTTTTTTAATAATTGCTCCAGAATGGTTCGTTATCGCTTCGTAATCAACAAAATTAACAAATTATTAACGAATTACGAATTAACGAAACGAAACCGCCCAGCCCTAGTATCAAGGTGTTGCAGCATTAGGAAGATTGAGAAACACTGGAATAAAGGGAAAGAATGTATGGGAACCGAAATGTGCAAATATAGCATCCAAGAATAATAAGGAATAATTCCGTGTGTGGGAAAAGTCAACCAATGGTTCACCTAATTGGTTTGTGAATCAGGTTAGAGTCAAAATCCCTAGCTGTGCCGACCATTTAAGGAGGAAAAGGTTATGCAGTGCCATTTCCAAGGCCATTGTATACATTATATGCAGGTGGCCTTGACAAGCACAATTTGGTTTTTCAGCAAATCCCTTGATAGAAACAGGTGCACCTCTTCTTCAAGCAAACTAAGAGGCAAGTAGAAGGCTTATTTTCAACCTTTCCCAGTCACATGACCAAGGGCCACTTCACCCAGAAACAGCCAATCCTCTTTGATCCTTTTATCTTCCTGGAGTGAAAGAGGTGACTAAAATAAACCCTCAATTATTTTACAGTGGATAATGAAGACTACAATGCCAAGTTGGGTCCCAGATCCGTCAAAACCAACCAACCAACAATCAACCTCAACCTACCTTCCTACATGTTGTTGTTGTTCATTCGTTCAATCATCTCCGACTCTTCGTGACCTCATGGACCAGCCCACGCCAGAGCTCCCTGTCAGCCGTCACCACCCCCAGGGTCTCCTTCAAGGTCATTCCAGTCACTTCAAGGATGCCATCCATCCACCTTGCCCTTGGTCGGCCCCTCTTCCTTTTGCCTTCCACTTTCCCCAGCATAATTGTCTTCTCCAGGCTTTGCTGTCTCCTCATGATGTGGCCAAAGGACTTCAATTTTGTCTCTAGTCTCCTTCCCTCCAATTGATTTTTCTATATAGAGATAATTTATTTATTTTATTTCATGTCAAAAGCATTGCATAAATTAGTATAAAACTGATAAAAATAGAAGGCGCACAGGCAGATAAATAGCTTTTGACCAAAAATGGGCAACGGCAAGAGCATTGTTTGTCAGATCGGGGCATAGGGTGGCAACCTGTGCTGGACGGGGTGACACTCCCCCTGAAGCCACAGGTCTGCAGTCTGGGTGTCCTCCTGGACTCATCTCTGACGCTTGAGGCTCAGACGTCAGTGGTGGCCAGGAGGGCTTTTGCAAAACTAAGACTCGTGCGCCAACTGCAACCGTACCTCGTGAAGGCGGATCTGGCCAGGGTGGTCCATGCCTTAGTCACCTCCAGATTGGATTACTGTAATGCGCTCTACGTGGGGTTGCCCTTGAAAATGCCTTGGAAATTCCAGTTGATCCAACGGGCAGCAGCCAGGTTGTTAAATGGTGCTCCTTTCAGGAAGAAGTCAACCCTCCTGTTTAAGGAGCTCCATTGGCTGCCGTTCATTTTCCGGTCCCAATTCAAGGTGCAGGTGCTTACCTACAAAGTCCTAAATGGTTTGGGACCCATCTACCTGCATGACCGCATCTCTGTGTACGAACCCACACAATCTCTTTGTTCATCTGGAGAGGCCCTTCTCACGATCCCACCTCCATCGCAAGCACGATTGGTGGGGACGAGGGACAGTGCCTTCTCAGTGGTGGCCCCTTGACTCTGGAACTCACTCCCCAAGGACATCAGGCATGCCCCAACTCTGGCAGTCTTTAAGAGGAGCCTGAAAATGTGGTTGTTCCAGTGTGCCTTCCCAGAATAAGGAAACCCTAAACAACATGTCCCCAATCACATTTTACTAATGATCTGGGATTGTCTGCTCGCTCCATCTCTCTCCAAATATCTATCCTAGTTATATGTCACCTTGTCATGCCCAGCATTTTTAAAATTTTACTTATTACAATTGGCCCGCCATAGGTTTTTAATGCGTCGTGATGTTATTGTTACTGTTTATTGCTTTGCTTATGAGTTTGTTTATTGTCTGTATTGTTGTCGTTGCTTTTTACTGATGTATTTGGGCTCGGCCTCTTGTAAGCTGCACCGAGTCCTTTGGGAGATGGTAGCAGGGTATAAATAAAGGATGATGATGATGATGATGATGATGATGATTATTATTATTATTATTATTATCGTAGCCTCCAACAGTTCCTCCTCTGTACATGCGGCAGGGCATAGTGGACAAGCATACAGATGCGGAGTTGTCTGTTCAGCTCCACAATCACACAAGGTGGGGGATTCTTTTAGGTAGTGCCATTTTTCCAGGTTGTCTTTGGATAGAGATAATAACTGGATAGTAGGGCTGGGCAACCACAGAAAAATTTGTTTCTAAACTCAATTCGTTTTTAGGGGGTTTTTGTGTTTAGTTTTTTAAAAGAATTCCGAAATTTTTCTTTAAAAAAGTTCGAAATTTACAAAATTTCGGAAATTACGAAACAATTACGAAACAATTACGAAACAATCATGAATCGATTCGTTAATGGCGGACGCGACCGCGCAATACGCTAAAAAAACCTCCAAGTGGGACAGGGGGAACTTCTGAAGCTTCCCTCTCCCTCTGTTGTTGACTGTTGGTGTGATAATTATATTTTTTATCACTGATAAAACAAACAACAACTATAAAACTTGCACCAGACATGCGGAAATAATAACGAAACAATTACGAAACAATTACGAAACAATTACGAAACGAATTGAAAAATTCGTTTCGATTTTTAGTTGCTCCTGAATGGTTCAATATCGCTTCGTTATCAAAAAAATAACGAATTAATAACGAATTACGAAATTAACGAACGAAACCGCCCAGCCCTACTGGATAGCTAATATATATTGAAGTGCAGATACATACAGAAGGCATGCTTGGGTACATACAGCAGCCATGTCTACTTGTTATACAAAGCTAAGGTACATGGCAGAACCTAAGGATAGCATTCTGACAGAAAATAGGAATGGTCCATGGATAGTAGGGCTGGGCGGTTTCGTTTCGTTAATTCGTAATTAGTTAAAATTCGTTTTTTTTGTTAACGAAGCGATAACGAACTATTCTGGAGCAGCTTAAAAACAAAACGAATTTTTCAATTCGTTTCGTAAATGCTTCGTATTTCGTTATGTATTCGTTTCGTTATTGGTTTGAGGTCGTTTCGTTATTATTTCCGCATGTCTGGGGCAAGTTTTATAGTTGTTTTTTGTTTAATTAGTGAAAAAAAATTATAATATCACACCAACAGTCAACCACAGAGGGAGAGGGAAGCTTCAGAAGCTTTTTTAGCATATTGCGCGATCGCGGCCTCCATTAACGAATCAATTCGTTATTGTTTCGTTATTGTTTTGTAATTTTTTTACCATTTACGAAATTTCGTAAATATTGAACTTTTTTTAAAAAAAATTCGGAATTCTTTTAAATATCGAAACGCAAAAAACCCCAAAAAACGAATTGATTTTAGAAACAAATTTTTCCGTTGTTACCCAGGCCTAATGGATAGGGATGTTGTAAGAGAGCTCTCCTGCCTTGGATGCATGCTGACACTTTATCAGAACGTAAACATAATAACACCCATCAGTGACGCCCTGGAAGCAGTGATCATATAAATATTTTACTGGCAGAGACCGAACTCTCGGCTCACACAAGCACATGGCAAGATGAAAGATCTTGTCTCATCTTGGTCGAAATGCAACAGCACAGTGAGGCTGTGCAACCGCTTTCATCTGTAGAGTGAGATGCCACCTGCATGCAGCA
Organism: Anolis sagrei; assembly: GCF_037176765.1. Taxonomy (NCBI): domain Eukaryota; kingdom Metazoa; phylum Chordata; class Lepidosauria; order Squamata; family Anolidae; genus Anolis; species Anolis sagrei. Next base: position 37,266,096 of record NC_090029.1, read on the forward strand.
GAAGAAGGGACAGCTAGCAAGCAAAAGCTCCCTTGTGATAGAAAGATTAGCAGAGAAATAAGACTCCGCTTTTAAACATTTCCTTCTGGGATGGATATGCCCAGGCCTGTAGCGAAGGGGGGGGGGGGTAGGGGTTCAACCCCCCCCCCCCCGAAATGTTTCAGATTTTTTTAAAAACCTGGTTTGCTCATGAATTGTAACTGGTTAACCAAATCCTCCTGCTGCTAAGTCTATGAGATGCAAAAAATTAAGAGTCCCTCCAGAACTGCAAGCACTATCTCAGGCAAATATTGACAATTTATTCACACTGTTTGGAACCCGCCTACCTGCATTTATTTATTTATTTATTTACTGCGCTTGTAGACTGCCGTTCTCAGCCCTAGGGCGACTCACGGCGGTGTACAACATATAAAAACAATTTACAATAAAGGCAATATCACAAACAACAATAACAACATCACTATCAATAATACAATTACACTAAATCATTTGCGACGTCTCATCATAGAATCACAATCCAACCTCGTCTTCCATATTCCGTTCCAATCATCATTGCCAATTGTTGTAGCACTTAGTCAAACGCCTTCTCAAACAACCACGTCTTTAGGCTCTTGCGGAATGTCATAAGGGAGGGCGCCTGTCTGATGTCTACAGGGAGGGTGTTCCACAGGCGGGGGGCCACCACCGAGAAGGCCCTGTCCCTCGTCCCCGCCAGGCGTGCCTGTGAGGCAGGCGGGATCGAGAGCAGGGCCTCCCCGGACGATCTCAAGGCCCTCGTGGGCTCATAGACCGAGATGCGGTCAGACAGGTATTTTGGGCCGGAACCGTTTAGGGCTTTGTAGGCCAACACCAGCACCTTGAATTGGGCCCGGTAGCAGATCGGCAGCCAGTGGAGCTGGGACATCAAGGGCGTTGTGTGCTCCCTGCGTCCCGCTCCTGTTAGTAACATGGCTGCCGCGCACTGGAATAGCTGAAGCTTCCAGGCCGTCTTCAAGGGCAGCCCCACGTAGAGAGCGTTGCAGTAGTCAAGGCGGGATGTGACCAGAGCGTGTACTACCGTGGCCAAGTCAGACTTCCCGAGGTACGGGCGCAGCTGGCACATCTCTGTGTACAAACCCACACAATCTCTTTGTTCATCTGGAGAGGCCCTACTCATGATCCCACCTGCATCGCAAGTGCAATTGGCGAGGATGAGGGATAGGGCTTTCTCGGTGGTGGCCCCTCGACTCTGGAACTCTCTCCCTAAGGACATCAGGCAAGCCCCAGCCAGGATAACTGCATGCCCATCCCCCTCCAAACACCTACCCTTTTCACCTGGTCATGCCCAGCACTTTTTAATTTTAATTATACATTTGGTCCTGCCACAGATTCTAATTGCGTCATGGTGTGTTTTTAATGTTATTGCCTTGTTTTTGAGTTATTTTGCTGTATTGTTGTTGTTGTTTTTACTGTTGTATTTGGGCTCGGCCTCTTGTAAGCCGCACCGAGTCCTCCGGGAGATGGTAGCGGGGTACAAATAAAGGATTGTTGTTGTTGTTGTTGTTGTCATTGTGGAGTGTGTGTGTTGAATGCTCTCATTAAGGAGGCCAGACTTGGTGGAGGTGGTTGACAGGGGCGGAGCTGCAGGCTATGGAAGGATGCTCTGCTCCCTGCTGTGCTCTTTGCTGCAAAATTTTCAACCCCCCCCCCCGCAAAATTTTCAACCCCTCCCGAATTTTTTTTCTGGCTACGGCCCTGGAATATACCATATTCATACACACATACACACACACTAGGTGTACCTGCCATGCGATGCTGTGGCCAACCTTCCCCCTCTCTTTCTCTCCTTCTTTCTTTCTTTCTCTCCTTCCTTTCCTTTATTCTTTCATTCTCTCCTTCCTTCCTTCTCTTCCTCCCCTTTCCTTTCCTCTTTCTCCCCTTTTTTCCTACTCTACCTATTCTTGGACTGCAACTCCCAGCAGTCCTCCTGATCAATCTATCTACCTACCTATCTAACCTCTTACAGTAGAGTCTCACTTATTCAACATAAACCAGCCGGCAGAACTATGGATAAGAAAGAATGTTGGATAATAAGGAGGGATTAAGAAAAGCAGGTAAAAGCGCTGAGCTGCTGAGTTTGTTGACCGAAATGTCCCAGGTTCAAATCCGGAGAGCGGAGTGAGCTTCCACTGTCAGCCCCAGCTTCTGCCAACCTAGCAGTTCGAAAACATGCAAATGTGAGTAGATCAATAGGTACTACTCTGGCGGGAAGGTAACGGCGCTCCATGCAGTCATGCTGGCCATATGAGCTTGGAGGTGTCTACGGACAACACTGGCTCTTCGGCTTAGAAATGAGCACCACATCCTAGACTCGGATGCGACTAGACTTCTTTACCTTTACCTTTTTATGTTATAATTTTACAAATTAAGCACCCAAACATCATGTTTTACAATATAAAACGCAGTTCAATACATGGTAATGTTATGTTGTAATTACTGTATTTATGAATTGAGCACCAAAACATTGCAATGTATTGAAACAGTTGTGGATCCGGGCGGGAGGCAGACTGCGTGGATAATACAGAATCTTGGATGAGGGAATCATAGAATCAAAGAGTTGGAAGCGACCTCCTGGGCCATCCAGTCCAACCCCATTCTGCCAAGAAGCAGGAATATTGCAT